>NC_091482.1:22989220-23293595 GCF_036971445.1 Narcine bancroftii
CTAATGCTTTGTGAGTTGAGGCAGTGTGACGATGCCCAGCGCAGGTGATCAACCTTTCATCTATTGCCTGTTAATTTCTTCATTGCCTGTCAATCCCTTCACCTATTGCCTGATAATCCCTTCACCTATTGCCTGTCAATCCCTTCACCTATTGCCTGTTATCCACTCCCTTCACCTATTGCCTGTCAATCCCTTCACCTATTGCCTGATAATCTCTTCACCTATTGCCTGTTAATCCCTTCACCTATTGCCTGTTAATCCCTTCACCTATTGCCTGTCAATACCTTCACCTATTGCTTGTTATCCACTCCCTTCACTTTCCTGAATAGTTTGAGGAGAATCAAGAAGTAAAACACCAAAGTGTGCAGACTTGAAGTAAAAGACCCAATACTGGAGAAACTCAGCAGGTCAGCTTGATGAAGGGCTCAAGCCCAAAATATTGGTTCTATATCTTTATCTTTCCTATATAAGGGACACTGTTTGACCTTTTGAGTTTCTCCAGTGTTGTGTTTTTCACTTGAGGGGAATCAAACTTTGGGTGGCGTAACCAATGGTGTTTAGAAGGTGTTCAGCACTCCTACCTCATCCAACCACCCCCCACCCCCACTCACCCCACTTTGTTGCATTGTCTCTACTTGTGTTGTTTATTGAATTCATTCAGGAGCCTTGCCATTCGGCATGAGCGATCATGTCTCTCCATCCGTGACCCTCCGAATTGTAGTTGTTGCCTCCCCTGTTCTCCTTCGGTGAAGGCTCCATCTTTGAGCTGACACTGTAGTCGATGTTGAATTCATGATTATACAAGGGAAAAATACTGACGTGGTTTCCCGTGTCCTTCTTCAGTTGCAGTGTCCGTTCTGGACGGGTCACCCTGGCCATTGATCAGCAGATTCATCTGCCCAGCGATTTTAGTTTTACAACCATAAATTCCAATTTGCAAAATCTGCTGGTTAAAAAAAAAACATCCACCATCTGCAATCCATGGCTTCACGTGATCCTGATTGGGATCTACACCTTGCCCAAGCGTGACCTGTAGGCTATCGGACGGAAGGAGCGCCTTACACCTGCTATTGCTGAGCAATTGTGCACTGGGGTATTTTAACGTGTGGGAAAATAAATACAGCTGGCTCCCAGCACTCGAGTGGGCGTTTGATATGAGCAGCTGACAATGAGGCCACTGGACTAAGATGCGATGTTAACAAAGCATCTCAGCTCCTTTGTATTTGATGGTTCCATTTTTGACATACAGCACAGTAACTGGCCCTTCTGGCCCAAGAGCCTGTACTGCCCAAAACACTCAATTAACCTACAACTCCCATATATTTTTTGAAGGGTGGGAGGAAGCCCATGCAGACATGGGGAGAAAATACAAACTCCTCACATACAGCTCCGGATGTGAATCTCGGTTGCTGGCGCTATAACAGCATTGCACTAACCACGACGCCAAGCGTGCCGCCTTTGATGAATAATATCAGTGATGAATCTTTGGAACATCACCACAATTAATGAATAATTGGAAGATTACCAGCACTTAATCAACGTAATGCAGGAAATATTGTCAGGAGACCCTTTTGACTGAAGGGGGAAATTCTTAATCATCACAGAGAATAGTTAATGATACTTCTTAAAAAAAAAAGTTCAAGATGTGGAAACTAAAGTTAAGCCAGAAAGTGCTGGGAAAAGTGGGTAAAGCTACATTTATGAAAAGAGAAGCAGCTAACATTGAAGGATCTTTGACCTGAAATGTTAACTCTGTCTCTCTTTCCATAGATACTGCCTGATCTGCTGAGTGGATAGCCAGGATTTTCTGGTTTTATTACTAAGAATATTTGGTTGAATCATTAATCTCATCTGTTACGAGAGAGGCCTTGCTGCATGCAATGCCATTCTGTTAACCTCCACAACCACAGTGGCTATGAATGAGTTATGAATTGGAGTGAGTGGGAGAGGAGCTTGGTAATTAATATGGAGATGAGATGTGCCACTGGAGCTGTTAAGAAGGTTCACTTGCGTTGGGATGCATTGGGCAAGGACGCACACACGGAACCTTCTGAAGCGGAAAATTTTTGATTCAAGAAATCAAGCCCAAAATCGGAACAGAGCCACAAGTTAGAGGCTTACCCCCGGTGACTTGTCTAACGAGCAGTTCAGCTGGATCACAGTGCATGAGTTCACAATGGGACCCCACTCTGTATGTGTATCTAGGCAGAGGTAGAGGATGGAACTGAGTAGTTCAGTGAATATGGAATTTGCTGTCCATTGAAAGCAGTAGCGACTACCTCAGTAAATATATTTGAGACAAGGTTGGATAGATTTTCACAAAATAGGGGAATTCACGGATATGGGGAAAAGGCAGGTAGGTTGGAGATGAGTTTATCATCACATGATCTCATTGAATGGTGGAGCAGGCTCGACGGGCTGGATGGTCAACTCCTGCTCCTAAGTTTCCAGTTTCAGAGCAGTGGATCTTTGTAGAACCACGGTCTTGTACAAGTGTGTGTTTTTTGCTGCAAGGATTTCTCTTCTCATGTTGTTCTTTGTCCCTCTCTGCGACCTGCTCTCAGTCCCCAGACAGGAGGTGGCAGTGGGAAGCAGCGACTGAATTTTCACAGGATGGATTTGAGACGGGCTTCGCCCATGCCAGGGAGAATCTTTTGTTTACTGCCTGCCGTTATTTTGGGGTTTTTTTTTTAGCAGGAGGGTGATGGGCCTAGACCTGCTAGCATGTGTGGTCAGCTTCAGGGACACCTCCTGTGGACGTTGAATTGTTAGAGAATCTGATTGAGGACTTGCCCCAATAATAATTTACTGTGTTGATAGGTAGGGTGGGAGGAGGGGACAAAATTCAGAATTGTGTACACTTATTACAGTCCACGTTAGTAATGTTTAGTTGCGACTGGGAGAGAAATCTCCAGTACAACAAATAGTATCTGAGGAGGAGTTGGTTTTGCACAGGGCAGTTGATGCCTGCAGTGTGCTGCTCAAGGAGGTGGTGGAATCAGATGCAATTACAACATTTTAGAAGCATTGAGACAGACACTTAAATGAGCAAGGCACAGAAGGGCATGGTACCAATGAGGGAATGCAGATGGGCGGAAAGATCAGCATGGACATGATTGTAGTGTCAGCATAGATTTATGGCCTCTGTGCTGCACGACCCCATGACATGAAAAGATTTAGTGTACCACTAACAAAGATACTAATTTCCCTTGTTGATTGGAGTGCCATCACCTTAAACACGTGAAGTGTATGTTCCCCAGCACACTTCTAAAAATAATGACATGATGTGCAATAATGTGTTTGGATCGATCAGTATGAGCTTGTTGCTATTTATCGGCTGCTCAGGTCTCATTAGTGTTTCAAGATGGCGACTGCAAGCACGTGCATGCGCTGACTCCAGAGTGGAGAGAGGGCTGGCAGAGTGCAGCCCTGAGCCCATCGTTCAGCAGTGGCACGAGGGTTGGTGTCACCTAGTGTGGTAACTCAAGGTGTCCCCACCACCCCCCCACTCTCCAATATGGACCTCCTCCCGTAATGTATTTTTGTGCTAATGTTACTCGTAAATCGTAATTCCTGAAGGTAATGGCAATAGTAGTGAGATAAACTAGAAAAATTAAATTACAATATCATATGCACGGCAGCAATGAAAACAACAGCGCATGCTTGTAGCGCGTGTAGACAAAACCATGTGATTCGAAGCATCATTGTAATTAGGTAATAGTGACAGCTCTGACCAGAGCACATTAGAAGGTTCAAAAAGTAAATTAATATCAAATTTTAGCCTTGTAAGATGGGCTTACGAAAAATGTTTTTGTTAACTACAGGGATATTTTTATTAAAAAAATACTTTTCTGCTGAAATACTGCACAAAAACTTTATGATTTTGGTGTCGCCCCTCCTGATGGTGTCACCCGGTGCGGTCCACACCTCCCCCTAGTGACACCAGTGCATCACTTGCTTATTATTAGCACTGCAGCTTTGATCTCTGACACCCACCCAACCGATCATATGCTCACCAATGTGACATGAATCATCAGGGGGCTAAATTGAGAGGGGAATGATTTAACAAGGGGCCCAAGGGGCAACTTCTTCACACAGAGGGTGGTGGGCATGAGAAACAATTTGCCAGAGGACGTGGCGGAGGGAGGTGCAAGAGCAACATTTAAAAGGCATTTAGATAGGTTAACCGACTGGGATCCTGGCCAACCAGGCAAATCGGACCAGCTCAGGTGGACGATTGGCATGAATGAGTTGGGCAAAAGGTCTGTTTCCATAGTAACTGTTTGACTCTGAAGGTTTTTTTTTGCATTTTATCATCAGTTACTGAAAGATTGTACTCATGGCATAAAGGTTACATGCTGGCTAATTTCTCATAGCTAAATCACTGCAAGTATGTGGTGCTTCTGGCATTGATCCAAGGTGCAAGAATCTGCAGGGCAGCAGTGAATGAAGAACATTTTGGTGATCATGACTAATGTGGAAGCCACATGATATCACACACAGTGTATTAGGGAAATGTCTCACATGGAACAGAATATGACTGGGGGATGGAATGGAGGGAGTGAGGGTGGGCGAGAAGGATTCATACCAGGAGGCTGAATTCACCAGTGAGGAGAAGTTACGAGAGGTTCGCTGAATTCCCTCTCTTACTGAGCAAGACACAAACTCCTTGGGGAGCTCAGCAGGTCAGGCAGCATCCGTGGAGGAACATCGACAGTCGACATTTCAGCTGAAAACCCTGCTTCACCTCGGACTGATTTTGTTCTCCAAGCAATTTGCTTTTTGAACCAGCCTCTCAAGTCCTCTGCTGCTTCCTGAGAGAAGATGTCAAAGTGACCGTGGCAGTAAATGTCTATGTGTTGGACGTCTCCAATTCAGAGCTTGAAGGTCTTCTCAATAGTTAACAACACAGTTCTGTTGCAAAGGGCCAACTTAGAATTCGTGTCTCTTGCTCGCTGACCATCAGCTGGCCGAACAGCCTTCCCGTGATGCACGGTGCCTTGGACTGCATCCACTTTGGCTTTGCAGCGTGCATGTCAACCTTCACACGGCAGAATGTGGAGGCCAGAGAATTTCATCAATGAAGCTGGATGCCTTTATTCTGCGACAGATGTATATTGAGTCACCTCAGCCAAACAACATAGAAAGAGAGTGTTTCAGCCCATGGGATCTATGTTGGCTGATGGAGCAATCCCAGTTGAACAAAATGCTGCTATGTGAGCTTAAGTTCCATCGGAACAGTAGGACCAAGGTCCAAGTTGTGCAGGACCGAGAATTAAAGTGGCAGATGACTGGAAGCTGCTTCAGTTGCTCTTTTCGGCACTACTGGAGAGACTGGTGTGACTTTAAAGCCAACTAGGTGTCAAATAATATCTTTTACTTTCCTTATGGCAAGACGTGCAGTACTATTTGGGTGGAAGGATGCTGCTTGCCCACGCATGCCCAATGGTGATGTGAAATTATGTCTTGCTTTAATCTAGAGAAAATCCGATGCTCTATCGCTGATATTAATGTGAGTTTTCAAAATTTTTGGGGACCATTTGTGAACAGTTTTCAGAACTTCTATGAACAGAAGGACCAAGGTCAATGATCATAACAATTTTGAAGATAATTTTTTTTGTGTGCTTTCTTTTTCTGAAGTAGAGTATTAATCTTCTCGCCATACAACTCTGGTCTAGGTAGTGGGGTTAGATATTATGCATTGTAATAAAATATTTCATATAATTCTTTAATTTAGGATAGTGGTTTTCAAACTGCCCCACTAAACTCACGCACTGCCTTAAGCAATCCCTATGCCATCGGTGTTCTGTGATTAGTAAGGTATTACTTAGGGTTGGATGTGAAGTGGGAAGGGAAGGTTGAGAATCTCTGCCCTAGACCTGATTGTTACTGAAATATTTGGCTTGAGAATAATTGACATGGGCCATTTCCTTTGGAGTTATGAAACTGTGCACATAACAAGTCAATTCGGTAAGATTAAAACAGTGATTTTCAAATCTTTTTCTTTCCACCTATATTATAAAAGCAATCCCTTACTAATCACAGAGCATTTACTGCGTAGGGATTACTTTAGGTAGAATTTGAGTCTAGGGGGACAGTTTGAAAACTACTGATTTAAGGTTTAGAAGTGATTAGTGATATGGGTACTGATTCTAATAGCCTTGTAAATAGAGTCGTGTTACTTTCTGTACTTATTATGTATTCCCATAAAGCCTATGTGTTTAAAAGTTTTATTGGTGTAATATCAATAAAAAGATTGAAAAAGAAAGAAAGGTGATTGGAAGCTCAGGGGATTGTGGTGAGACACAAAAGCCTCACCCAATCTGTGTTGGGTCTTCTTGACGAAGGATGCTCTGGCTTTGGAGGCGGTGCTGAGGAGGTTCACCAGATTGATTCCAGGGATTGGGGAGAGTGGGAGGTGGTGAGCCCGTGACGAGAGATTGAGTCGTTTGGGACTGACCTCACTGGAATTTAGAAGACTGAGAGGGGATCTTAAGGAAACATAAAATTATGAAAGGCACAGATGCGCTAGATGTAGGTAGGTTGTTTCCATTGGTGGGGGAGACTAGAACTGGAGGACAAAACTTTAGGATTCAAGGTAGTAGATTTAGGACAGAGATGAGCAGAAACTGCTTTTCCCAGAGGGTGGTGAATTTGTGGAATTAGCTGCCCATTGTAAATATATTTAAGACAAGGTTGGATTGGGTTTTTAACACAATAAGGAAACTAATGTATCTGGGGAAAAGGCAGGTAGGTGGAGATGAGCCTATCATCAGATCAGCCATGGTGTCATTGAATGGTGGAGCAGGCTCGATGGGTCTGATGGTTGACACCTGCTCCTATTTCTTATGTTCTTCCCGGTGTAAATAAGTCCATGCAATTTAGCACCCATGTACATTTGCTATTATGAAGGTCAGATTCAATAATTGCATCACATACAACCCTGAGATTTTTTTATGCTGCGGGCAAGATAGAATGACCAATTATTGGCAGTGCAAAAAAAAAAGACCAGATGTACACATGTAAGCAAATATAAACAAACAGACTGTGCCATGCAGAGAACAAAAAGTCAATAAAGTGCAAAAGTAAGAGTCCTTAAATTAGTCTCTGATTGAGTTTGTTGTTGAGGGAGTATGACGGTGGAAGGGTAGCGGCTGTTACTGAACCTGATGGCGCAAGTCTTATGGCACTTATAGCTAGGGGTGCAGTGCTAATTGTTTAGGTGCCAGAGCTCACCAGAAAAACGATCCTAATGTTATTCATGCTATTTTTTAAAATCTGCCTGCTACCACCCCCTGTATTCAGAGTTGGCGTCTGAACAAATCTAATAGAGAGAGATTAGGGTAACCGTGGTGGAGGGGGACCAGTTTATCTATGCGAAATCGCGCCTATGGCAGGGGTGGCCAATGCGTCAAAATAAATGGTGACAAGGAGGTCTGGCGAGATCCGGCATTGGACCAGAGGGGTTACGATAAGGTCACGTCATATAGTGGCATCCAAGCTCCCGTCATAAATGTTGTATTTGGCATGGTATAATTGAGAGCAAATGGTAGGACGAGGAAGGCGGACAAGTGCACCGATTGTGGAAGAAAAATGTCCCGTATGTCCAGAATAGCGGTCAGCTTGGAGAGGGTGGGGGGGAAGAGGGTCATGATGCCAACCCTGGTTCTATTTAATATGCAGCCACTGTTAAATTCCCCCCTTGCTTATTTTGCCCTTATTTTAGCTGGAGTGGTGCTCCTGTGGGCTCCGGCAGCACTGCATCCCTGCCTATACCTCTTTCCTGATGTTAACAGCGAGAACAGAGCATGTGCTGGGTGATCTGGGATCCTTGATGATTGCTGCTGCTCTCCGACAGCAGCGTTCCCTGTGAATGTTCTCGATGATGGGGAGGGATTTACCCCTCGTGTCCTGGGCTGTGTCCACTACCTTTCACAAAGCTTTTTGCTCGGGGGCATAGGCGTCCCCATACCAGCTGGTCAACACGCCTTCCACCACACCTCTGTAGAAATTTCCCAGGGTTTCTGATGTCAAACTCCTGAGGAAGTAGAGACGCTGACATGCTTGCTTCACGATGCTGGGTTTCCTGTGAGGTTACATTTTTATAAACGGGTTTACAGTCCATGGCTAAAGGATTTTATTTTGCTGCTTATGGATCATTTAGAAATCTTGCATTTTATGTTTTGGGGTAAAATGAGGGGGTGGGGAAGGGAAATGTCTGCTGAGTGATGTTGCATGCTGAATCGCATCTGTCAGTAGAGGCACTTTATTCCACTGAGGGACAAGATCTCCATAGTTAGCATGCAACCAGAGGGGTTACGATAAGGTCACGTCATATAGTGGCATCCAAGCTCCCGTCATAAATCCACGGTGGGCATGGCACACACTGTTCGTGGCTGGTGAGAACATGGCGGTCCCCGGTTCTTGCACGTCAAGTGCTACAAAGTACTAGTCACAGTTAGCGCAAGGTGCCCAGGGCAGATAAAGCAGCCAGCCCACGTCTTTTGGCAAGAGTTTATCAATTAAGCTAATTTTCTGTGAAGGAGCAGCACCAGTGTGCAACTGAGGGAAGACAAATGCTCTTCAAATAATACCTCCGAGAGACAAAGTGAAGATCGGATTTCATATTATGAAAAAGACTAGCAGGGAAGAAATGGAGATGGTTCCCACTTGAACAAGTGTAGAACGGTCTAATCCGAGAAATTCAGGAGATAATTTCCTTACCCAGGTGTTTAAAATATGGAAGGGGCACACAGAGTCATTCAGATAGAGAAGGCAGCTTTAAAGGTTAGTCAATATAAGCTCCCTGATATATCAATCGCGATACACCGATATTAAAAAAAAAAGCAGGGCCAGAAGCCAGTGTGTGGGAATGTCGGTTACTGTAGCAACAACTAAGTTGGAACGTAACTGGTTTCTGGAGTTTGGAAGATTATTCACATAACTCCTTAAAATGCATGAGCTTGTTTTGTGGGAGGAAGGGAAAGTGATAAAGACACAGACAGTGATTTCCATATAATGATCTGATGGCGTAAATTTAGTGCATGCATAGCACT
The DNA here is from genome assembly GCF_036971445.1 of Narcine bancroftii. Lineage (NCBI taxonomy): Eukaryota > Metazoa > Chordata > Chondrichthyes > Torpediniformes > Narcinidae > Narcine > Narcine bancroftii. The sequence goes on from NC_091482.1 coordinate 22,998,277, forward strand.
ACATTTCCTTAGTAAAGAAAATGGTCGCAATGCTGCTCTTGCTTCAAAACATTCTCGGAAATTCCTAATCACTGCATTTTGATCGGTCCAGGTTAAAAAGCCATGAACGTCCTGACTGTCCACCGTGTCCTTTCCCCCCCATGGCAGAGACTGAGTACCTGTATGCAGCTTGCACTGATCCACTTCAAATTCTCTGCTAGTTCAGTTCAGTCGAGTGCATTGATATTTGATTTCTACGTGTAGGCTTTTCAATAATTGTATAAAGTCATGCCAGAGGTTAAAGCAGACAACACTCATGTTTGCTTCCTTCATAAACTCAAATACATGAAACCTTTTTTTTAATCATTTATATTGACTTGTTCAGGGCTTTTACTGAAACTATAAATGTATACGATTTCTTTGGGAGTTCTTGGAACTGACCCAAGGGGAAAGGGTTTCCTCTCTGATTAACAGGAAGTAGAATTGGGCTGGTGCTGTTTACAGCATATACACTGAGAAATCAATTTATTGTCATGTAATAAAGACAGTGTAATATTACACAACATTTGTTTTCACCTGCTGTAAGGCAGGCAAATTCACCATCGACAGAAATGGCCTGAATCGCCTCTTGCAGTCTGTAGTGCGCGTCGAAAGAACCAAAGGCTTGTTGATCCAAACCAAGGCTTCTATTAACTCGAAGACTGGAGCCTATCACAAGTAGGCCGACCAGTCCAGAATGACCTGGTCTGGCCAGGAGCAATCCTTGTAGACCTGCCAGTAGACGTGGCTACACTCTCAGCCAATCACAGTCATCCTACACTCCCATCTGTACACAGACACATTGGTGATAGAATCTGTACTATCACACAGTCAGAGAAAGAGAAGCAGAAGAGAGTCCCCTCAGGATTACCACCTCCAGCAACCCCCACAGCTCTTGAAGCCACACAGAGTCCAGTCCAAGCCATCAGCAGCCCGAGCTCCAGATCCGAACCTCCGACGCCCCCTCACATCCCAGTTCCATCCATAATTAGTCCTCCAGCGTCGTCCTCCAAACCGTTTCTCAGTGTGAGGAAAGGAATCTTTTTAAATAAGGGATACGGTTTGGATTCCAAACACCCACCCAATGCCAGGATTGGCATATACTATTTAAATTGCTACTTTTTTTGACGGAGAGCAGAAAATAGGTCCCAGTGGAACTTCCCTTTTGGACTTCTTAATCAAAAATCCAATCTCTGTCTTGAACTGATATCAATCGCAAAATTTGCTCAGACCGTCAATGGCCAATCTAATTTCCTGTAATGTGACTTTAGTTAAGTCTGGGGATAATCTTGGATTGCATTTGGAACCACTTAATTTTTTTTTAAATTAAATGATTTTGATCAAATGTGTAACTTGTGGACACATATTGGTTTGTTTTTTTTAGAGCCATTTAATAGACCAAGTGGTTTGACTGGTCTGAGGTCCTTAAGTAACAGCGCCTTTGGTGGACTGGGGAATCCTACAATCAGTGAGTATTTCTGTCCTTTCGGTTCTTTGTATGACTCTCTCATGCGTTACTTTGAGAAGTGATACTTTGGCTGATAGTTGGACAGTACTGACCCAGTACTGTGAATAATTACATTAACCAGAACTATTTAAATGTACAGTAGCCAGATCCACGCCAATGAACTAAAACTAGATACTCACTATCAGATCATTACAGTTTAGTTCTGTGCGCATTACACTGGTGTGAAGTACATTCAAGTGCATTTCAGATGTGTCAGTTATAAACTAACAGTGACGCGTTAATATGTGTGTATTATTCAGTGTTGTACATGTGAATCACCTTTGTATGCCATTGTCCTTTGTGCTGTACCTTATTTCCACTGGTGTAAAATATTCATGTGCAAACCATAAACATCCTAAACAAATCTTGTATTTGTTTATTACTTTGATATGGATTGCATCTGTGTATATATCACCTTTGTGTTACTGGTGGAATTCTTGGCCCTCTCGACACATCCAATAAGCACCGCTTTTTCACATACAATACACAAAAGTGCTGGAGAAACTCAGCAGGCCATGCAGCACTTATAGGAAGTGTCACCAGCGTTTCGGGTCTGAACCTTTCGTCAAGGTATTAGCATAATACAGGCAGATGTCTGATTAAAAAGGTGAGGGGGGAGGGAGGAAAGGACAAGGGGAAGAGTATGGACTAACTGATGAGAAATTCTAGGTGGAAATGGGTGGGAAGGTAGAAGAGGAAAATGAATCTGAGAAATGATTGGGGGAAGGGGTAGCTCTCCGAATGGAGAGGAAGGGAAGGGGTGGGGAGCTAGAGGAAGAGAGGCCGAGGGATGGGGAAGAGAGAGATTCAGGGGAGAGGCTTAACAGAAACTGGAGAAGTTGATATTTATGCCATATGGTTGGAAAGTGCCCAGACAGAATATTAGGTGTTCTTTCAATTTGTAGGTAGCCTCAGTTAGGCTTGTTTTGTTTTTTTTTTCCCCTGTTTAACCTGTTTTTTTAAAATCTGTGTTGTGCAATTATGCCATGTGCAATTGTGTGTGTGTATATATATATATATATATATATATACACATCTGCACCATAACTGTATATTACCGTGTCAGCCATTTTTTTTGCCTTTGAGTATGAGATCTGTCTCTATTGCCAGCACCCAACAGGGCAATTCAGAATATCACCAAATTAAACCACATCACAGGTTTACATTGGACCATATCACAGCTCCGTGTGTAATCTTATAACTTCCATGGTTTTACAAATCTCACGCAGTTATCGTGTGTGAATGTCATGTCTTGCCGAACCTGCCACTGGTGGTGAGTTGAGCTATGGAATGTCAGTAGTTATTGATCAGAATGGCTGAGGGTTCATTTCCATGACAGGTTATATGTTTTCCTAATAAATAATTGGATGAACTCGAAAAGTGAGTTGGAAGGAATGGATATTCTGAATTCTCCAAAAAGATAAATGGCCCAAATGTTCCAATCTAGTCAGTAACCTTTACCCCTTCACCTGAGGTTGTGAGAGTAGTTCCTCTTTGTACAGTCACTTGTCATATGGCCAGTTCTCCTACTGGACTTCATGTTTTAGATTTGATTTTAATGATTCTTGGTTTTCAGTTTTCATTTGTTTCAGAGGTGAATCTTTTGATGGCCTTCCATAAATATTTGCTTTTGACATTGCTGTTATGTATTGTTATTCTTGTAAATTCGGAACAAACCTGTGACTGAAATGTCTATCTCCATGCCGATCAATCTTTGGGAGGTTGAATTTGGCTTATTCATGGTTCTCAATCATAATGAGGAGGAACTTTTGAAGGATTACAGTGACAAACAGTGCAGCTCCTTTGGCGACAGTGTTTTGTTCAGCTGGATGAAAGCTCACACGTGGATGTGCTGATCCTCAACATTCAAGATCTAAGATCTGCAAAAGATATTTTTAATTGCCATAATTTATGAGGCAGACCCAGACACACATTTTAATCAACTCGCTGAGGGATGAATAATTTTTTTTTAAATGAGCAAGATGAATGAATGTTGTGTTAAATGCTGGCATCGTATCGTGAACTTGAGGTAACACGAGCTTGGTAAATGCATCTCAAAGTGACTGGATGTAGTCACAATGGCATCCAGATTCCAGCCTGCTTTTTGCATCATAGATCTCCAGTGTGAAATGAGACCCTAAAATTGAAACATCTCAAAAGTACGAAGAACTGATTTAATGGTGGTCTGAGAAGAATAGTGGCAAGGTGGGATTATTGTTCAGTGGAAGTCCAGAAATCCGGAGCACCCGAGAATCCAGACTTTTCAAAATTTTTAAACTTTAAATTCAGTGGGCTTCTGCGTTCGTGCATGCGTAAGCACCATGGATGCACAGCGGCAACAAGTAACCACATTTGTTGACTTCATTTTTCTTTAAAACTGCTTGTTTTCATAAAGGGAGCATGCTGTATTTGCTGATGTATGAGCTATGAAAATTTACCTGTTCATCTATTCCTCCTTAAATTTGAATTTTAAAAGTACCACTCGAGAATCCGGAAAATCCAGACCGACCCAATCCCCGAGCAGTCCTGATTTTAGGACTGCTACTGTACTGCTAAACCGAGAAATCAAGTTTTGAAGGTTAGCTGAAATGGATAGAGGAACAGCGAGGGTGAGAACTTGAAACTATTAAACAGAGCATGAGTAGTGAAGCCTGGGAAAAAGGCCTGGATGAGAGGTAAAAGAACACGAGGGATGGTGATAGAGAAGGTGTAAGAAGCAATTGTTAAAGCTTGAAGTAGAGGGAAAAGATGTTGGCGGACAAAGAGATTTAATTATATTTACTGGCACGTGTGCAGTTCAAAACATTTTTTTCAGCAGCTTGTTTTGCAAGAAGAGAAAGGAGAAAAAAAAAGTCCCCTCAGAGGCGGTGTGATCGAGATTCACCCTGGCTTCTCTGATGGTCGCTGCCTCCACCAAAGATGGAAAATCGAGTAAGAAGTGACTACTGCTCCTCTCAAGTTTGAGGGAGTGAATGGGATCTCATTGACTAACTGATCCAGTTGATGACATTCTCCACAGATGTTCAGTGCTGCCGAGAGATTATTGCAGCAGACTCATGCAGCACTGGATGGTGCTGTTGGTGTGTCTTACACCTTAAAGTTCACCAAGGATTCATTGCTGGAGATCAGTCTTATTTTAAAAAAAAGAATAAGGGGAAAATTCTGTAACGTTATTAAAAAGTCATACAATGTTAAGTCTGAAACATCATTTCTTTCTAAACTATGGTCTAAAGGCAATGAATAACAGCCCTCCCCCCTCCCACCCCCATTCCTGACCTCTGCACTGCCCCCTCTTCCCTTGCTTATCCTGTGACTTGAAGATCGGCCTCTTTAAGTCTCGTGGGTGCTAATGTTGTTTTTTAAAAAATTAAAATTAATGACACAGCTCCAAAATGTCAGCCCCTGATCTACCAAGCCTGTGTTGGTCTTTTTCTGCATACCTTTCCACTGCCTGTGACTTTTATAATTCTCTTTTCAAGCAACCAAGGTTTAATCGAGAGACTCTTCTGATTTCAAACCGCTTTCTTTTCAAAACCATGTTGTTTTGGTGATCACCTCAGCTTTGCGTTTGGGTTTACTGCCATGACCGCTCACTTCATGATTTTGTTAACTTTATCTTTCATGCTTACGGTTAACTCTCCTCCAACTTTATAATTCACCAAGTAGTTACTGATTACAGAGGATCTGAAAGTCAGGATGCATTCTTCAGACAGATGCTCTACCAAACAGATGCTCTACCAAACAGATGCTCTACCAAACAGATGCTCTACCAAACAGATGCTCTACCAAACAGATGCTCTACCAAACAGATGCTCTACCAAACAGATGCTCTACCAAACAGATGCTCTACCAAACAGATGCTCTACCAAACAGATGCTCTACCAAACAGATGCTCTACCAAACAGATGCTCTACCAAACAGATGCTCTACCAAACAGATGCTCTACCAAACAGATGCTCTACCAAACAGATGCTCTACCAAGCTCCATAACTGAGTAAAATCAATCAGCTGAGATTGAGAATGCATGAGAATGAGAATTCAGATACTTGGTCATGAAGTGACACTGTTGTCAACTTCTCATCGTTTTCAGATGCTCAGAGGAGGAAATAAGGATTAGCAGGCTTAACAATCAATTACTGTGAAACACATTCCAATTTTGCTAACTTTTGCTTTATTTTTTAAATTCAAATTTTAATGATACGGTAGAAGGCATCTCTGGTCCATGAAACCTGTTCCACCCAATTACACGGACCAATGGTATGGGAGGAAACGGAACACCTGGAGAAAAGCCACACAGAAAATGTGCAAGCTCCTTGCAGACAGCGCTGGATTCAAACCCGGGTCGCTAGCGCTGTAATGACTTGCACAAAGAAGCATCGTGGGAGATTGCCAAAACTTGCTGATCCCTTCCTCCTATTGCTTCTTTCCATGATGTGAATAATATTGGCAAGCATTATATTATTGATCCCCAGTTTTGCTATAACAGTATCTGTGAGACTTTTGCCACCAAAAAAGAACAAGAGAATCAACATCGCCAACGCATAAACCAATCGTAAGTGGACTTGCAATGTGGTTCGGTGTTAGTCATGAAGTGAATATCCTGGAATTATTTCTCCAGTTACAATTTAAGAAGATTCCTAACTATAAAGGTATTAGAAAAGTAATACAAAGATATTCACTGAATCACGATCCACATCCAGTTTGACGGTGTTGAGTCTCCTGCTTTTTCTGGCAGTACTCCATGGAGGAAGATGTCTCAATGGCTCACATATTGCTGCATCTCTTAGATCATCTATCCAGGAGTCACAGCTTGGCTTTCATAAAGAGGCTGGGCACTGATCCAGCAAACCATTCTGTCCTAGATGGCACTGAGCTTTTTAAATGGTGTTGTCCCTACACCTGTGTCCTGGATAGGAGGAGAGCAGAGCTATCGTGGAGATGGACCTGAACACCACTCTGGTCTGCTGCTTCTAGCACTGAACAACAATTGATCCTGAAATTTGAAATTAAATTGAATATATTTGGCAATTGACTAGCAATAGGAAAATAAACACAAAACCTTTGAGATTGCTGTGAAAATCCAATTAGTTTATTAACTTTCTCCAGGTAAGGACACCACCCATTGCTCACCACTCTGGTCTACATGTGACCTTCCCTGATTCATAACCCCATGAAATTGGCCTGACTAGCCTTTCAAGCAAAGTTGACCATTAAGAAGACCCTGCTCTGTTTGTAAGTTGCAACCACTTGTGTCAGAACGTGTGTTCTGCAAGGTACAATTATCGAAATTTAACAGTCGAGATTCTTTTACAAGATGAAATTGTCTAGAAAGCACATGGTATGCAACATTTGGAATTTAATAAGTGGAAAATTATACTTTCTGGATTAATAAAGTTATTGCCTTTGAATTAAATTTGCCACATGGACAAAATGTTTAATGAATCTTCTGTTTTGAGATATTTAATCATTTTATGATGTGCTAAACATCATGTTGCAATGAGCTTGAATCTGGCAATCCCTAGCTTCAAAGTCCCAGTTGGGAGCTAATGGGATACTCATTCTTGTGTTTTTTCATGAAGAGGAATAAGATTGCAACAATACCTTCCAATGACAGTCAGTCTAATGAATCTAAACACAACCATTGGCTCTGTTCAGATTGTTGCTGCACTAAACGTCATGAGCATTACAGACTGTTCAGATTTTGGTTGGTGTTTGATGAGTTGAAATTCAATTCATTGTTTGGCTTAGCATATGTTCTTTTGCATTTATCAAATCCAAATGACATTTACTTTCAAGTTCTTAATTGATTCTTTTTAATGAAGCTACATTGCTGAATGTAACTTGATAATTTGCAGGCTGCACTGTCATTTTGGGGCAGATCAGGAACGAATTAGCACCATTAGTTGATCTCCAGTCGGATAGAGTTGGACGCCAGTGAAAGAAATAGCCGTCGCTCACCAGGGACCTCTGCGGAAAATAGTGCAAGGACAGGACTAGAGTCCACGGTGTTGGTTGGGTTTTCTAGGACAGGTCTAGAGTCCACGGTGTTGGTTGGGTTTTCTAATCAAGCTGATCTATTGCTTTGATTGAGGGAAGAAGGACTCTGCAGAACCGAGAGTTAGCAAGATTTTCTGCATTAAGATAAGTAAGGGAAGCAGAAGAAAATTCTAAATTCTTTTTAAATCCCTCTCAGTTCCTTCATTTTATTCTGCCCTTTCAAACTAATTGTGGTTTGTTGTTGCCTGGGACTTGACGTTCATTTTAAAAATGGGATGATAATGAGATCACCAGGTTCTTGTAAATCTGTAATCTTTTCTTTCTTGTTTTCAGCGGCCAATAGTATGTATACATTTTAAGCTCAGCGTGCATTGCTTGGTAAGTACTGTCATGTCAATTGCCAGACCTTTTAAACATTTTTTTTTATCCTTTTGTTTTCTCAACCATTTCAGCATCGAACACAATGTTCAGCCACAAAGATGGCCCCAGTATCCAGAGCTTTAGCAATCCTCATGAGCCTTGGAATCGACTCCACCGAACACCACCTTCGTTTCCAACCCCGCCCCCTTGGCTGAAACCAGGGGAGGCAGAGCGCAGTTCCTCTGTAGCAGCTCAGGACAGAGATAGAGATGTAGAAAAACGAGACTCTGCTGTTAGTAAAGATGAAAAAGAAAGGTACGAAGGGTTAAGCAATAAACTTCTCCAATTTATTCAAGTCAAGAGCCGTGAACTCGAAGGTGTGGGTTATTCATCGTCGTATGAATTCGTTCAAATCTAATTGGCTGATTCATGGGCAGTATTGGACACCTGTACCTCGGTTTCAAAGGTAGAATGGCAAACTGTAAGAATTATGAGGTAGAATTTAAATTTAAAAAAACATAGATGTTGATTTGCATTCATTTAACTTTAAACCTTGCCCCATTCATTATTAGTAGAAGCCCCAGTCACCATCCTAGCCCCAAAAATGGTCATTTTCACAGCATAGACTGCATGCCTATTCCCACCCCTCTTTCAGTGCTAAAGTGGGTAAAACTTTCCAGAAAATGGTCGAAAATTAGTGTTTAGATTCTCTCACCATATTTCAACATGCAGCTGGGGAAGAAGAAAGACGTTTTTCCACAATGATCGCCCCATTAATGTGCGATGCCCTTATAAATCTTAATACCCTATGAATGCCGCAGAACACTTCTCAACTGAAATGCAAATTGCCATTGGTGTGCATGGGTACCTTGCCGGATCTGATGACCACCTCTGAGCACTCCAACCCCTTTCGGGTCACGGAGTAACATTAATGTTAGCAATCTCAAGATAAATATTCTGCGTCTTGATGAGCACAGGTTGAACATTCATACTGTGAGACCATAAATAGTTATTTTAACAAACTAAAGTTAGTTTCAGTAATGCGCAGCAATTTCCAAACACAATATAAATCTGAAAAAAGTTCAATTGTAATAAAGTAACAATTTAGACAAAATCAAATTGGTTTCCTCACTTTCTGATCAAAAACCAGGTTTATTTTTTGGTTAATAGTGGAGCGCTCTCCCAAACTAATATTAGTATAATATTAAAGATAGTCATGGAATAATCAGTCCAGGTGGCTGAGCACAGCAGTAATATTTTGTATGACATTCTTCCCATCTATTTTTGAAAAAAATTACAAGCTAATACCATGTCATTCCATTGTTATTTTTATTTTGCATAGAACTAGTTGTAAACACAGATGTAACTGTGGCACCATAAATTTAGCCATATTCTCCATAGTGGTACATTATTGCTCACTCACTAATGGGTTCTTCTAAAGCCGAATACGGTCAGTGAAAAGGGAATTAAAAAGGTGCTGCCGTCCTCTTAACTAGTAAAATTTTAATTAGCATAAAATACTCACTACTCTGCCAATGTGAATCGGAGATAAAGGCACTCTCTAATCTTTTTTTAAAACCTGTTTTTAAATTGAAATTGAAGCTTACATTTTTTGCTTGAATCCCTCAATTAGAACCCATTACTGATCCGAGGTGTTCGTGATCACTGAGAAAGGTACCATTTGATGCCCATAAAAGTGATGTGATTTCTGTATTTTTGGAGACTGTAATTCATTTTGAAATGTCATGAATCCTGAAAGGCACACCTTCAAGTTCATTATGTATTTAGAATACACCTCTGACGAGCATTACTGACATCGTTGGTTAAAAATGTCTCAAGATTAAACTTTTAATTTTTTGGAACTTTGTCTCTTATTTTAGGCATGAATTATGACCTTTCAGGGCACTGTCCTCGATTTACAATTCTACTTCTTTCTCTATTTCAACCTGCTCAAAACTCCCACAATGCATCTTACTAAATTTCACTTAATGGAAGTTTTTCCCAGTACGCATGTAAATCGAGGAATATTCGCTGCTGTTAAGGATGCAATAATCATTGCACTGTTGTGTTGATGAGTTTTTACCATCATCTGGCTGCATTAGTATTGCACAATTAATTTTGCTGGCAGTGGGTGGAACCAAGTAGATCAGGACTTTATTCAAGATTCCTCATCGATTATTGCTGAATTCTCTTGTCCTTCTATTTGTTATTCTTTAGAGATGATGGTATTTGGTAATGTTCTCTTCATTATTTGCATTCACTGCCATTGTGTAATCTGGAGTAGCCTATTGTTAATATGTGAAGCTCCTTAAGAATTCATTGAAATTTTCTCCCTTTCCAGCTGAGAAACGTTATAAGTTAAATTTTCTTGAACTATCAGGACGTGGAGCAGAGAACAATCTGCTGATCAAGCAGCATCAGTGGGTGAAAAAGCATGGTCAAAATTTCAGACCCCCTCATAGTGTCTGAGGGGCAGAGTGGAATTGGGCCGTATAATGAGGACACGGTGGGGGAGAAGTGGGGCCAGACTGGTGAACCATGGAGGGATGAAAGAGGACAGTCAGAGGCGATTGGTTGGAAGGAGAGAGAGAGAGAGAGAGAGAGAGAGCCAACTTAAAAGGGAGACTCACAGGAGACTCTGGATATTGGAACCTGAAGCCTAACTGTCGGCTGGAGAAATACAAGTGGAGCAAGAAGCATCAGTGGGTGAAGAAGAACAGCTGACATTTCAAGCTGAAACTCAAGTTCCTCCAACAGTTTAGCTTCAGAAATTTTTAAAAAAGGATCAGGTGGAACAAGATGAGCCATGCAGGGTGGAAGAGTCGGGTTGGGGTGGGGGGGGGGGGGGAGGGAGGGTGATAAGTAGAGACGAAAGCTTCCGGTGCTGGATCTCTGATATAAAGGGAAGATGACAATAATGGTAATAATGAAAGCTGTTAGGGAAGAAGTGAAGGATAAATGAGACTTGGGGAAAAGTGAAGAATCCTTTATGGAAAATGTGTGTGGAAGAGGCAACAACTAGAGTGGGAGGGGAGACGTGTGTGGGAAAGGGGACAAAAATTATGGGAGAATATTATCAGCTCAGAAGAGAGAGGGGATGTGTGACGTGAGTTTGAAATGTTCATTCCACTCGACTGCCGAAGCAGAATGCGAAGTGTTGTTCCTCCAGTTTACATTGGGCCTCATTCTGGCAGAATGCCAAGGAATGAAAAGGGTACTGGTGAGGTCACATCTGGGATGCTGCGTACAGTTCTGATCTACTTACTCGAAGAAGGCTTTGGAGGCGGTGCAGATGATTCCAAAGACGTGGAGGGTTAGCCGACGAGAAGAGATTCAGCTGTCTGGGACTGTACTCAGTGGAATTTAGAAGAATGAGAGGGGATCTTAAAGAAACCTATAAAATTATGGAAGGCATAGATAAGACAGAGGTAGGTAGGTTGTTCCCATTGGTGGGGAGACTTGAACATGGGGACAGAGCCTCAAGATTGAGGGTAGTAGATTTAGGTTTGAGATGAGGAGGAACTGCTTTTCCCAGAGGGTGGTGAATCTATGGAATTCACTGTCCATTGAAGCAGTGGAGACGACCTCAGTAAATTTATTTAAGACGAGGTTGGATAGATTTTTTTTTACATCAGAGGGGAATTAAGGGATATGGGGAAAAGACAAGTAAGTGGAAATGAGCCTATCATCAGATCAGCCATGATCTCATTGAATGGTGGAACAGGCTTGACAGGCTGGATGGTCTACTCCTGCTCCTATTCCTTATGTTCTTATGATCGGTGTAAGAATGGGAAGGTGAGTTGAAATTCCATGCGATCGGGAGCAGAGATGACCCTTGCTGGCAGAGCACAGGTGCTATGCGAAGCAGTCCTCTGAGTCTTCACACGCCTCCCTTCCCTGTTTGCTTCCATCCTTCCCACTCTTCCCTAACAACTTTCATCTTCCTACTATTTATCACCTTCATATCAGATTTCACCAATGGCAGCCTTTGTCTCTACTTATCACTCCCCTCTCTCCTCTCTGTATGACACATCTTCCACCATGGCCCCCTCTTTTCTCTTGTCTCTTTCTCTCTTGACCATTGAGTGGCATTAGCCAATCAACTGCTTCTGTCCCTCATCCTTTACCCCTCCCAGGTTTGCCAAACCCTCACTAGCCTGGGTCTTCCCCCTCCCATCCCACCCTTACTATTCTGGCTACCTCCTCTCTGCACACTTGATGAAAGGTTCTGCCCTGAAATGTTGGCCATTCATTTTTCTTGCACTGATGCAGCTCAACCGACTGAGATCCTCCAGCTGATCGTTTTCTGCTCCAGCTTCCAGTATTTACAGTCTCTCCTGTGTTCGCAGTCTTTTGTGGAATTCCCTAAGCTTTAATATGTTTTGGGCTGGAGGTCTATCACTGTAACGCCCTATGAGAAAATATGTGAAGATAAGCTCTCATTGACACTTCTGCCAAAAGAAGTTGGATGTGGATACATTGCGATTTTTTTTTTCCTGAGATTGAGATCATTAACTTCTTGACTCCATTGGGAGAAAGACAAATCGATTCCATGAATTGTCTCAAATTATTAATTCATTAAACCGAATGAAGACAATCAATATTAAGAGCCCCAGTTTCAGCTGCAGAGGTTACTGCTTCATCTCAAGATATTTCCATCAAACTAATCGTGCCTTATTTTTAATTTAGTCACTCTAGTCACCAAAATGCCCACATTATGCACCAGACCAGCAGTAGTGAACAGCAACACACTGTAGTGACTACAATAGCAGCTGAGAAAAGATATATTCATCTTCTTGTTCTCCCGATTCCTGGTAAATCTGGAAAGTTTTAACCCTCCAATTTCACCACGTTAATTATACGCATCTTTATTATGCAGAAGCCACCTGTAAGACCTAACCAACCTAATCTTGTCCTTCGTGAATCCAAACCTTTTTCTTAACCATTTACATATCTTAAATTGAGACTAATATGACAATATTCCACTCAAAATGCCCTGTTGCTTCCTCTATTGAATTGTTTCATCTATATTACAAACAGGATATGTGATAGGGGTTATTATCCTGGTGTTCCAGTGCTGGTGACGAATTATGCTTCACCTGGACCACAATTATTATTACTTTTAACTTGGTCGATCAATCTACAAATTTCTTCTTTCCAGTCACACACCACCTTAAGTAATCCTTTACTAATCACAGGGCACCCATGGCGTAGAGAATACTTAAAGTGGTGTGTGAGTGGAAAGAAGAAGGTTGAGAACCACTGGTCTACACTAAGCAATTGGTATGATGGACCAAATCCTGCATTGATTAGCTGCAGCGAGTTTAGCATGTGAAAGGAAAGGTCCTATAAATCAAGTATTTCACCAAAATAGAGAGAAAAATGGGCAGAGAAGTGATGTTGTTTGATCTGAATGAGGAAAGGAGTGGAGAGTTCCATTTAAAAGAAAGCGGCAAAGAGCTAGGATGATCATTTTAACCCAACGCACTCAGCCCAATCTAATTGTCTGCTCCTGTTACACAGCACTCAGGGTGGATGGTCAGAAATATGCACTTTATCCCTTTCCCAAGTGTGTGTTTTAGATTAAAATTGACCCCTTCCCGAATCAATGTATTCAGCCCAAATGGTGACCAGCCCTCGTTATAACTGCAGGATGGAGGAGGATGAGAAAGAAGGTGATGGAAAAAGAGGAGAATGTTCTATTTTAGTTAAACAAACCTTCAAAAACAATTTTCCAGTTTGGTCAGCAGTCAAACAGCTTGGGCACATTGAAGGTCTAGTTTTCATGTTGATTTTGATTGAAGCAATTGGTGTAATCTAATCTTAGTCTTTGTTACTACTGTAAACCAAGTGGAGTTTAGCAGAATACTTTTGTATATTCCTGCTTTCCATGATTTATCATTTGCTTCCTTTCCATAATGGATGTAGCATTTTGCATTTAAAGCATGGGAAAATCATATATTGAATTTAGTCTGCTTCATGTGTTAAAATACTAGTTGATTCTCTATTAATGAAGACCTGGATATTGTTTATGATGATCAAGTTGTCATGACACTGTGATTATTTTATTTTCTGGCATCTTCCAGCTCGAGTGTTCTGACAAATTTTCCAGGACAAGTTGGAGAGGGAGCTCTGGACATTACCAATCCCATTTTACAACTCCCACTGAAGGTTCAAAGAAGCCTTCGATAGTTCATCCTTTTGCTCCTTACCCCCCTGCACCTCTCACTGGGGTTAAATACATGGTGACTTATTCTCAACGGTGCTCTGCCTCTCAAGACCAAGAGGGCATTCTTTGATTTAATAAAAGATGCTGCACAGCCTCAAGCCTGATAACTACATGAAAATATTTGAAAACCTTGACAGCTAAATTTTGTGCAGGAATTAACCTGCAGTGGAATATTCCAATTCAATATGTCCTCCAAACTATTACATCCCTTGAAGTAAGACAAAAACTATAAAACTCTTGAGCTTTGTTCATGGAGAAGTACAGCAAGCTCTGAACAGTTAACATATTTAAGACTATGGTTTCTGAGGTGTCCTTTAATTTGTTTATCAATAAGGGGAATAACACAATGAAACTGAGAGGGAACAAAATATGAAATATAACTTCAGTCCTCCTGTTGGAATTCTATCACATTCAATCCTGAAATCTGATTTATCTAGAATTAAGGGATACTGGAATACTGTTTGGTCTTTAGTTTACTTGTGTTTAGATTTATAAAATTGGCAGAAATCTGGTGCAATAGTCATCAATGCTGAACACTGAATTGCAAGCCATTACAATTATTCTTTGGAAAACCACTCTCCAGATCATCTGCACTAAATTATAATTTCCTATCCTTTAATCTTGCAGCCAACAATTAAAAAAAAATAAAGTTTTTGAATAACAGGCCCCTCCAGCCCACAAGCCCGTGCCACCCAATTACACCCAATTGACCTACAACCCTCATGTACATTTTGAACAGTGGGAGGAAACCGGAGCACCCGAAGGAAACCCACGCAGATTTTCCACTTAAAAGATGTAGGTGACTCCAAGTCTGGCACTAACCAGTGTCCAGTGGAGTGATGCTGTCACAATATTTTAAAAGCAAATTACCCAGTAAAGATTTAGTCTATTAGCATATTTTAAAATAAGCCACTGTCAGCTCCTTTAACAGGCTGCTTAAAGCCTGTACAGAGCTGACGGCAATTGGATTGGGTGGATGGCCCCTGCAGGGGAGTGCTGAGATTTCGATGTTAATGTTTGGATTTTATTCTGGCTTTGGGATGGCATTTTTAAGATTCAAATACCATCTTGTGCACTGACATGTATGGTAAATAGGAAAGCTAAATGGAATACTGGTCTTTGTTGAAAAGGAAGTGGTAGGTTACTACAAATGGTGTAAAGTATTATCACAACGTATAAACTCCCTTACAGGCAGCACGGGATTCGAACCCCGGTCCCAGTTGCTGGTTGCTGAACAGCGTTTTGCTAACCACCACACAGCCCTTTTTTTTCTGTTAAGCAAATCATTACCTTTGCTAAGGTAACTGCAACTGAGAGAAGTTTTAATTGATCAAATTTTATTTCTGATGCATTTATATTTAAATATAAATATAAAGGAAGAGAAATATTGAACGTTGAGTTCCGGAGCATAGCTTTTCCCAATTTTCATTTTTTATCTTTATGACACACCAATGGCATCATGAAGAAAGCCTCTACTTCCTCAGGAGTTTGCGGTTCAAGTGAACCGGTGCGGACTTGAAGGGCCGACATGCCTGTTTCCGTGCTGAAAACAGTTATATGGTTATATGGTTAATTAGTTGAACAAAGGCCTGTTTGATTCAAATTAACACACTCAAATGTATTGGAAATTCTCAACAGAGACCACAGTTCTAGTTTAATATAGGCTACCACTGTAATAATAAAATAAATCAAGCAGCTCTGATTTTATTTGCAGTCAGTTGCAAATTCAGGCCATCTTGCAATTGGTCCTATTTTGCATTGTGTTAATTAATGACATATAGGTTTCCCTCATGGACCTGACTTATGAAAATCCATCGATATGCAAATATTTCCACATTTTTGAGGAGGTATTCAAGCTAGTGATAATAATAAAATATTTCATGGAATTCATTAATAATTGGATACAGCATATATTCCACTAGTTTAATTGGGGTAGCATTAGATAATTAAAATGAAATAGAAGAATTAAAGCAAGAGAAATGTGAATAGACATGGATAATGGATGTTTCTGACCTCTGGAGAAATTAGCTGATAGACAATTCTCAGAAATATAATCTTTACATGTGCTTCAGACTTCAAATATATATATTTGACTTCCTCCCAATGAAAGTCCATGACAAATATGTGCAAATGATTTCAAATTAATTTTGTGGTCCATACCTTTTAAAGGACCAATATTGATTTGATTATAGATATAGAACGAGAAGAATGGACTCTTGGAAGCTCTCTGAAAATATTTCCTGTGAACAAAGCTTTTATTCTGCAAAGACTAACCCTGTTGAGATGTGAAGAGGGATAGAAGAAACGATTACCATTGCAAATTACCTGTGGCAATCTACAAAGCCACCTCAGTTACGCACAATTTACAGAAAAATAATCTTGTCATCTGACGATTATTGGTATTTTGTAGCCCCAGTGGTGTAGATAAAATTTGGTGTCTGTAAATAATTGTTTATGATTTTGAAGGAGTTTGAAGATTCTCTGTTTTAATCAGCGAGCCAACCATTTTAAATGCAAGTCCTATTAATCAATTGCAACATCAACCGTATTTTTTTCCACAATGGCCAATAATTCAATCCACGCAGGTCATCGGACCTCAGTGGCTCTTGCAAATTGTACTGGCTTCCCAAAGTACCACCCCTTTTCAAATTTTACTGTGGTGTGCAGTTGTCATGCTGTAAGATTACCTATTAAAGCTATGCATTCAGTCTTTGATGAATTAAACTCCTATTAAAAGCTTCAGGAATGCTGCTTTGTGCCATTGGAGATGATAATAGATTGCAAGAATGATTGAACAAAAATATTAAGAGGATAAATTTGTGTTCCTATACAAAACCATTTTTGTTGTGTATGTTTGCCCACAGGGACAGTATGGAGAAACGACACGCCTCTCATGCTTCATCTCCATCTGTGAATCAAGTTAATTCTTTGGGACACAACCGTAGTTCCAGTGAGCACAACAGAAACCATGTAAATAGTGAACTGCGCGATAAGGAAAAGCCAAGAGAACGAGAACGGGATCACACGGAGACTTGGAAGGACTCGTCTGTTGATGAGCACAAATTGAAAGAAAACCATGCTCCTGATAAGGAGATCCTGGGTCTGGATGGCAGGATTGGGGAGGACTCCAATAAGCATCTGAACAGAGTCAATTCACCTTACGTCAGGTTGCCAAGTACAGACAGCACAAGGGCCAATAGTTATGCCAACCGAGAAGTAGATCGGAAAAGCGAGTCTTCATATGACCATCAGAAGAAGAGTAATGAAATTAAAGTGAAGGAGGAACGGAAGGAAGATAACGACATTATTTCAGAGGTGATCCAGACACAAAGGCCTTCTGAACACCCCCAGCCCACCTCATTGCCCAGTGTCCATCCTAGCCCCTCGATGACCTCTATGCCTATGGCCATGGCCATGAGTGGGGTGCATCCCATGAACAGCATTAATACACTGGACAGGACAAGGATGGTGGGTCCTTTTATGGGGATTAGCCCAATACCAGGAAGCGAGCGCTTTCCATATCCTCCTTTCCACTGGGACCCAATGAGGGATCCTTTGCGAGATCCATACAGAGGGTTGGACATTCATCGCAGAGATCCACTGGCCAGAGACTTCTTGTTGAGAAGCGACCCCTTGCAACGGCTGTCAACACCACGGTTTTATGAAGCAGAACGCTCTTACAGGGATAGGGAGCCCCATGACTACAACCGTGATCATCCACTAGCAATGGACCCCAGACGTGAGCACGAAAGGATGAGCCATTTGGAAGAGCGAGAGAGACTGAGCATGCTCCGAGACGACTACGAACATGGGCGCCTCCATCCCATTCACGCGGCTGCCCTGGATGGACACATGCCTCATCCCAGTCTTTTGGCACCCGGACTTCCCAGCATGCACTACCCTCGAGTGAGCCCTTCAGCAGCTCACCAAAATGGCATCCTCAATAAGACTCCTCCCACAGCAGCTCTGAGTGCCCCACCCCCTCTTATACCAACAGGTGGGGCGCGTGCGGGTTCTCCAAGAAGGACTACTCCTTTGACTAGCACAGAGGCAAGAGACAGGCCCCCTTCTCACACACACAAAGACATTGAAGCGCGATAATACAGGCATGGAAACAGAAATGAAGGTAAATATTAAGGACAACCTGAGAATAAAGGCCACTTTTATAGTGTGATCACCCACCATCTGAAGCATTGGACTTCATTGAACAGTAATAAATGGGTGTGGCCTACATCAACATAAAAATGTAAAATTACTTTGCAGAAAATACACTTTTGTACATTTTAAGCTTAAATTTTGCAAATGTTTAATGTCAATTTGTTCCTTTCTTCCTGTTAATTTTATTTGTAGTATATATATAAAAATGTGTGTGAAGAAAGAACAAACTAAAAAGATTAACTGGTATATTTATCAAGGAATTGGGTATGCACGAACTGAGGAAGTCTAAGGAAATTAAAAGCTCAATTGTCTGAAGAGTTATGGTGAAGACTTGGATTGAAGGAATCAAGCTGTATAGAACCGTGTATAGAGGAAGTTCCTTGGCTGATTGGGACTTGGTACATATACTGTATGCAAAAAGGAAATGACAAAAAGCTTTACCATGTACAAATGTAAATACATTGAAAGGCGACTGTCTGACAGTCGGTTCAGAAGCATTGGACAAAGCGTGCTATTGGGAGATTAATTATCTGTTAACACAGTCTGCTTGTGCTGTGTTAGATAACTTTTTGTGGCTGTACAGATATTCCCAACTATGCAAGCAGGTGAATGCCCTGGCTTTTCATCCAAAAGTCTGCATTCCTCAATGGAGCCTTTTCAACACAATTCATTTAACCGCGTCTAGCACATTACATTGTGTCTAAGGATTGTAAACTATGTTAATGAAGTAAAATTTAGTTCTGTTGGTCTAATAGTGTATTAAAGTGCGATCTGAAGTTGTTTATTCTGTTTTGAAAAAATTCTATCTATGACAGTTGTTTCTTATGAGCAGAGATCTATTTTAGTAGTCACCTGAAGGTTTAGTTGTGCGCTTCAAATTTGTGAACTCCTGATGTTGTGCAGTGTTTTTGAGAAACAAAAAAAATAATGTACACTGGATCAGTAGTGCTAGAACTCAATATTGCCTATAGACTTTCATTTGCAGATATGCTGTTTATCATGTACGTAATAAAGTCCTTTACAGATCCTATTGTAAAGTGAAGCGACTCTGAATCTTCGGCATGTGCTTCATAAGCAAAATTTGTGTTATGTAAATTGTGCCATGTTATTAAAAAATTGAATTGAAGTGTTCTCAGTCTAACTGTGCTGTAAACTTGTGTTGATATTCTTTGCTCTTGTGAAGACTTCTCCGAGAGAGAGAAAAAATTAAGCCATATGCGTAGATGTGAGAAACATGACATACAATTTCTTACCATTTGGAATGAATGAAAGAACTGGCTATTTTGATTTCATTTTCCTCCTCCACTGACTTGTCCAAACCCGTGGAAGGTGCTCGCCCTCACTAAGATATGCTTTGAGGTATGTTGATCATTAGGATGGCAGTGCCATCCGATTCTTGGACCGTGGACGCATTGCAGAGAAAATCAATATTATCTTCACCCAATGCCAGAGATTGCACTTCTAGCAGAGGTCAATAATGAGGAACAGAGACTCTTTTCACCTTCCCTTATCTAGTCCTCTGGTCATTTCTATCGTCCTTGTTGTTAGCGAAGCAGAGGCAGGGCTGGTGCGGAGTTTAATCCCACTGGCATAATCCTCATGACTGTAGCTTTTTATTGAAACCTCCATTTTCCATGTTCCAGCTGGGGAAGAGGTGGGCATTAATTTGAGTATGAGGAGGGAGAGCTTTTGTCCAATCTGATAAACATTGGCAAGACAATGAGTGGATGGGATGCTGATTCAGAACATGCATGATCACATTTGAAAGGGTGTAAAACAGCATTTGGCATGAGCATGGCAGTTAGCGCATTGCTAATACTGCGCCAGTGGCTCGGGGTTCGAATCTGGCACTGTCTGCAAGGAGTTTGTATCTTCTCCCCATGTCTGTGTGGGTTTCCACCAGCTGCTCCAGTTTCCTCCCACCCTCCAAAATGTATGGGGGTTGTAGGTCAATTGGGGTAAATGGGCCAGATGGGCCTGTTACCGTGCTGTACGTTTAAATTTAAGATTTGAACACTGTCATCGAACATTCCTCAAACATTAACTCTCAATTGTGAGATTTGGTAATGATTTTCTCTGTCCATTTCAGGACAGGTTACCCATTGATCCATTGAAATGTTTCATAGCTGACACCCCTTAAAAGGTACAGGGACACTTCGCAAGGAGCACTCGATGGATGCAGCCAGGAGACGAGAATAGAGGAGATCTGCACAGGCCAGTGACGTACCTTACCAGGAAAGAGGCATGTTCTTTCAGCAAGGTGACCACAGGCGCCAAGAGGGCTACAGCCAGGATAGAAATTTTATTGAGTTCTTTGGAGGGCTGTCACCTGCTTCTGAGGCCACCTGTCAAGATTGAAGATGATTTTCTTCAACTATGAGCAGTTTTTGGGTTCTGAGGTAGGATCACAGGAGGAGAGTTGGGTGATGGTGAGTAATTGGTGAGACGGAACATTCTTACAGATTATGTGTGCTCCTGTAACAGGGATCTGAAGTTATAAGTACCACACCAAATGCTCCATCTCCACCTTGCCTTGTAATGGGCCAGTCTCAGCAGTCAGTGGGATGGTGCACGCCCTTCAATTGTTTTATCCACCTGCTTGGTAATCTCTTCTGATGATGCGGGCTTGGGCTTGCAATTTTGGTATCAGACATTAAGAGCACTGAGGCCTGGGAGAGGACATTGACATTCTGGTGCATTTAGAGGATTTTGCAGAGGTAGTACATGTAGTACATGCCTTGAGATTCTTGTTCCAGGTAGTCTGAGTCTCAGAAGCCATCAGAGCTGCATGGTTGATGGATATGTTTTGTGTCAGGATTGACATAAGGCATGGTAACAGGCCATTCAGCTCTCGAGTTCATGCCACCCTATTTGCACCCCATTAATCTACACCCCCAGTATGTTTTGAACTGTGGGAGGAAACCGGAGCCCCCGCAGAAAACCCATCGGGAGAACATATGAACTCCTTACAGACAGCGTGGGATTGAATCCCAATTGCTGGCGCATTAAAGACGTTGTGCTAACCGCTATGCCAACCATGCTGCCTGGCATAGCAGTTAGCGCAGTTCCCCTTTCCTTCAATTGACCAAAGAGTGCACCAGGATATAAAAACCCCTAATTAATATGTTAGCTCCTGCAGAAGTTCAGGTGGATGCCCAGGCACTGAAAGATACAGGAGGTAGTCTATATTTTCCAAGGTGTCAGTCTGATCATATATTGTCAGATGGCATTGAGGTGCAGCAGGACCAGGGTGCTAAAATGCATTTATCGTGTTGCAGTTGGGTGCATTGTTTGTTTCAGTGAAGGGATCAATGATGATTCAGAATTCAGGCTCCAAGTATCCACATCCACAAGTGCCGCCTGCATACATATCTAGGTGACTGAGGCTTGGGTAACCTTCATTTTGGTGTGTCATTGGTGTTGGTTGAACGATGTCTCAGTAGTTCTGAAGATCAGCCCCATTCCCAAGGTTGGAGGTTGGGCTCAACGTTGCAGTGAGAAAGAATGAGAAAAATGTTTTGGGGAAATGATGCAGTCTTGTATGATGCCATCCTTCACTGCGATTGGATCCAGTGTAGACCTTTGCTTAGTATTGTGTTTAGCATGTAACCTTGAAACAAATACAAAATGGAGATGATTTTTTGTAGGCAGCTGAATTTAAGAAGGATGTTCCCTTCTGACTGATGGAGTTAAATACTTTAGTGAGATCAAAAAAGACTATAGTTGCTGCTAGAGCTCCCTGTTTTTTTTTTCTTGAAGTTTTTGCACAGTGCAGGCCATGTCTATAGGTAGATGGAGTCCACACTGTGATCCAGGGAACTAGTCTTCAACTATAGAGGGAAGACAGATTGTCCACGTGGCAGAAACGAGACATGCAGTCGGGATCAGGCATGCGGCTGTGCTGGAGTCAGACGAGGAACGTGATTAGGTGTATAACTGGTGCTGGGTCGGGATTATGGCCAGGCATGTCACCGGGCATGTAGTTTGATATGTGGCTGGAGCTGGGGTGCAAGAATGTGGTTAAGTGTGCAACTGAAGTTGAGGACCGGGAACATGGTTTGGGGCTGAGTTGAGGTGTGTCAGGAGTAGCACTTTATGGCTGTGGAATATGAATGCCTGCACTAGTGTTTAAGTGGGTTCTGGATTGACAGATGAATATGCAGGGAATTGAGGGATATATGTCATGTGCAAACAGCAGAATTTTAGTTTAATTTCAGCATTGTTGGACAAAAGGGCCTGTTTGTTTGCTGTACAGTTCTATGCTCAAAGTTCTGCTCCTTCTCACCACCCTCCCTGCTTCTAAGAGTTCCCAAAATAATGGGTGCAATTTTGCTGTACTTCAATTTATGCCACTTTCCAACTATTTGACACTGTTTCTTCTGGAGATGTGCAGATGAATTTCTGGACCTGTTGTTTTACCACCATTGAGAATCACAATAAATCCTGGCACAAACTGTGCCTACAATAGGCCCTCGCTAAGGACCAATCTCATTGTGGTGTTCTTTTCCCCACAGCTTTGTATCTTGCAAGATTTAAAATATCTGGACATTTTATATTTTTTCCCTCAGAGGATAAAGCAACTCTCGTCAAAATCCATTCACTTGGGGAAGAGTTCAATGTTCTGAACTGTGCGTCAAAATAAACCTGTTAACCTTTCTACTCACACCTTTACTATTTTAAGATGGTAACACTTCACTAACTGCCCAAGCAGGGGAAATTGGAAATTGTTTCTCACCTTAACCAAATGAAATGCAAGAAATGGGATAGGCATAAATCTCACCAGAGGCTACAATATGATATCAATTGCAAAGAAAAGATCCAGAGGGTAAAAATATAGCAAAGTTTCTAGCAAGAATAAAGAAAAGCTGAGAATATTAAAGAAATACAGCATCTTGGTAGGGAACTAACTACTCGAATGCCCAAATCCTTGAGCAACTGGAAATGAATGCCCAACACTGGTGGAATATTTAAAAAGCTAAATCAATGCTCATTGGTAATGGTGACAAGAATTGACTTGAATTCCCTGTCAATATTATATTTAAATGTAGAAAATTAAATTTAGACATAACAGGCCCTTTTGGCCCATGAGCCCGTGCTGCAGATTTATACCCAATTGACCTATGACCCCAGTACATTATGGAAGAGAGGCTCAAAAATCAAGAGTTTGGGAAAGGAGTGAAAGAGGACAAGTTGCCACAGATCCAAAGTGTCAGCAGATGTACCTTGAAATGCAAAAGATGAATTCCTCTCATGGCACAAACAGGACTATTGAGAAACAAAATGTGAAGAGGAAAAGTGAGAGAAAATCCTAGCCTCTGAGACAGTGAATTGGAGCCAGTGCATTTTCTGCAGGCCGCACTGCCCTCCAAATAGGGTTTCAAAAGCACAGAACCATAGCAGCCAGGATTTGCCAATCAGACATTGTGGACAGAGGGAAAACAAGGAGCATGTTATTGCTGAAGCCTGAAGGCAAATCGTGAAGGAAAAGATTCAGCAAGTAAACCACCCTGCAAGATCAGGTTGGTACATACACACCATTTGGGGATGTTCAGAACCAAGGTGTCAGACAGTCATTAGTGACCAGTGTTCTGCAAATATACTTTGTTAGTTTTTCTGATCAATGAGAATCAGAATTTATTGTCACGAACAAGTTACGAAATTCATTGGTTTGCAACAGCATCATGATGTAAATATTCAAATAAACCACATTACAAAAAAAATCAAAATAGTGCCTGTAAAGTCAAAGTAAGGCATTGTCATTAGTTCATTGATCATTCAGGAATGACCAGGAGTTGGATGAGAATGCAGGTGGTGTGAGAAGTAATGTAGCAGATGGCACCAAAATTGGTGGTTGGACAGTGAAGAAGGTTTCCGTAGGATACAACCACACCCAGAGCAAATAGGAAAGTGGCCAAAGAAATTTAAATCAGATGGGTGTGATGCATTCTGGGAAGTGCCCGGACATTGCCAATGAATGGCAGGATGCTGGGGCATATAACTGAGCAGAGAGACCAAGGAGTAGTGACTCAGGTAGACTTGGTGGTGCAAAAGGCATGCTTTCGTCAATGGAGATTGAGTACAGCTGTGAGGATTTCACCTGACAGCTGTAGAGGATATGAACAATGTTCCCTCTAATTCTTAGCAGTCAGTGTGCACAAAATCCTGAAATTGAGCAATTTTTTTTTCCCTGTCACAAAAGTATGTGTGCACTGAATGCTTGTGCAAATGTAAACCTGACACTGTTTCAAGATCATTTTGGCTCAGCCTATCTCTCATTGTATTGGCATGTTTTAATATAATGTAAGTATGATTAACTACTTGTTTAAGCTACTAACTAGTTAATAGAAACAGTTAGCTAAGAGATTATTTTCAATGTCTAATAATTAATGATTACATTATTTTAGGTAATTAATCTTTTGTGCGCACATTAATTTCCTTGGTGTGCTGGTAGCAAAATGTGTGTGTGCACACAGCTTAGAGGCAACAGTGGTTATGAGTGAGTTCGCACCTGGAATATGGTGTGTTGTTCAGTCTCCGTACTATAAGAAGAATGTGATTCAATATGAGAAGGTGCAAAATGTCTTACGAGAATGTTGCCAGGACTAGAGGGCTTGAGCTTGAAAGGGGATGCTGGCTGGGCTGGGGTTGTAGTCCCAGAAGTGAAGGGGACCTGATAGAGGAGGGAATGGATGGCTAGAGGCTTTTTTCCCAGGGCTGAAATGGCTAACACAAGGAGCATAGATTTAAGAGTAAGTACGGGGGGATGCAAGAGGAAAGCGTTGCACACAGAGAGTGGTAGATGCATGGAATGCACTGCTGGCAATGGTGGTAGTACAATAGGATCATTTAATATGGGAAAGAGAAAAATCGGAGGGTTATGCAGTAGGGAAATTCAAAGTAGATTAGTAGATTAGCACAACACTGGGCTGAAGGGCCCATACTGCATGTTCTAAAATCTTCAATGACAGAGATTCAGTCTTTATTCCCATTTAAGGCGAAGGGGAGAGGTTTAAAGGGGACTTAATGGGTGGAGTTTTACACACATGAGATTGGTGGACGTGTGGAATGAGCTGCCAGAAGAATTTGTAAGGGTAAATACAATGATCAAAAGACATGTAGATTGACAGGGTGAAGAAGCATTGAGAGGGATATGGGCCAAAATAGGGAGGGCTCTGGAAGGGTGCCAAGGTGCTTGGTCTGTTTCTGTACCCAATAACTCTGTGACTCTACATCAACCCTAGTTTACATTGTAAATTACACTCTGTTTACAGAACTACTTCTAGTGGTATATAATATGCAAAAGTGTTAATTATGCTGTCCAAGAAGTGATTTTTTTTGGGCTTCCATCAATTTGGGATTATAGAGAAAACAAATTTTCTGATCATACTACTCTACTTAGCAATCTTTCCCAGATGAACTGCACTCATCGGATTGTGAATGTGTAATTCTAGATGTGGTCCTTTTCTATGCAATCCCTCAAGATGAATTATTTTCACTCCGGTTTTGTGGGGTTTTGAGGAGGACGATAAAGCCAATGAGGGAATCGCAGATATAATGCAGCAATATTTGGACTGTCAGGAACTTATAATCTCAACATGCAAGTTTACATAGATGATTTCCCTGATGGATGTTGGCAAATTGATTTATAATGGGAAAAGCCCCATTACAAGAATGCATATGTCCATTGTCAGCTCCTTGAGGAGTATAAGGAATGAAGAAATACAAGAAGGAAATTAGGACAAAAAGGGGATAATGAAGTATTTCTGGCAGATAAAGTGCAGGAGTTCCCTAAACATTCTTCAAGTATCTTCAGTGTTAAAAAGGTTAACTCAGGAGAGAGTAGATTCACTTGAGGATTTGTGTGGCGATCTGTGCATGGAGTGGAGTCACATGAGATGGATGAGATCTTAAACAAATATTTCTCATCTGTATTGATTGTGGAGAAGGCTATGGAGGCAAGTCAATCGGGGAAAGAAAATCATCCATCTGCACCTTTTGTGTCTCCCAGGCAAATAATGATATCCTGAAGCAGCATATTGGCATGATGAAGGAGGAGGAGTTGGTGGTCTTGAAGTGAAATTACCCCAGGCCTGACCAGGTGTATCCAGGGAGGAGATAACGGGGACTGGCAGAGACTTTGTTAACCATGTGTGGCCAATTGGAAGAACGAAGGGTGGTTGAGGTTGTGCATCTATAGAAGGAAGGTGACTTGCTCTGAAATGACCTGAAACGTTAACTGTTTCCCACTCCACAGATACTTCCCGATCTACTGAGTATTTCCAGCAATTTCTGTTGTGTTATTATTTCAGTCAATCAAGTTTTGTTGATTTTCAAAGAAAGAATGGAATTGGAATTGTACATCCCGATCTCCAGCTGGCCCCTTACCTGCTAACCCTGCTTCACCTTAATATTTGATTTTGATTGCTTGGGTTGAACACTGTGAGAGATTAACCAACACATCAATAAAAGCTAGCCCAAAGCTATAAATAGCAATCAACCACAGTGACATACTTCCCTCAAGAGGGACGAAATGAAAAAGCAGGATATTACTGCTTTACAGAAAGCTGGGATATTGTATCAAATTTTGTGCAACATCTTTATCGTGGATATTCTGGGACTAAATAAAAAATTTGGCATCAATTTGCCAGGATAATATTTCAGTACAATTGTCATCCTTTGAGTGCTTCAGACACAGCAGCACCAAGCTAATTCCTTGCCAAAATACATGCAGATATCAAGAATACTTGAAGACTGTCAAATCACAGAGCAATGAAGCAAGCAGGTTAACAAAGTCATCATTTTAGCTGGAGCAATTGAGCACCTTATTGGCAGAACAGACAAATCACCACAAAGTCTTTTGATATTAATGTTTATCCATCCAGACAAGCTTTTGCAATAAATAAAAGACCAGAACAATTCTTACAGATGTTTGCACATCTGCGAATACTCTCTGTGAATCTCGTCACACTCTCATCACTGCTTTCTTCATCATAATGTTGAATTACAACATTGTGACGAGGACTGCTGTGGGGGGTGGATAATACATCAGTGATTTGTCTGTTAATTGACGTTATCTGAAAGGAAATTAATTGCTAATATCGCATTAACAATCATTAGTATGACTGCCCCCATTTCCCAATGTTGCCTGCTGACCAGATTCCAAAAGCTTCCTGTTAAAAGTTGCATCCTCCTTAAATATTATTGTCCATGGCCTTTCTATTTACTAGATTGAAATCTGCTTTTTGAGTTTAATATTCTTCAGGTATTTTGTGTTATCCACATGGCAAGCATAACTCTGTTATAAAGTGAGTGATAATTGTTTTAAGATAGCACCCTGGCAAATTGTAGCTGAACCATTTCGAATTTTAGTTTATCTCTCCTGAATGGGGTTTATCTTTCCTGAATGTAAATCTGTGCTAAAATGTTAGTGTCATAAATGTGACTGGGTATAGTAGACCACTGCTCAGGCAAGTGGACTTGCATCCTTTATTTCATCTCTTTTGAATTAATAAACCCTTATTAGTACTAACAAAGGAACAACAATGGAAAATTCACCAGACAATGATAAATTCAAAATAATAGTTTTTTATTAAACCATTACATTTTTTACATAAGTCTATAATGCACAAATGTAAATGTGTGTGTATTAAAGTCAAAACCATTACATCTTAAAGTCCAGTTTCAAATATCTTATTGACTTCAGGGTTCTTTTAAAACGCAGTTCAGAAGTAATTATGAAGGACTTTTAAACATTATATTTTCAGATCTCTTTCAACTCATGATTCTCTTGAAGAGCTGTCTTTCATAGAGATATGCTTCAAACTGGAGTGACCCATCTTCTGGGCACAAATGAGAAGTGGTCTTACTTATTTAAAATCTACTTGGGTTGTATTTCCTGTGAATAGGAGGTCAAGTTTTCTTCTTCTTCAGTTTTCTTCTTAAGTGCCACGGAGTTTCCTTCCATGATAAGACTGCACTCTCTATTTTCAAAAGAACAGTCGGAAAGTGGTTTCCCTTTTAAAATCCACTTATTTTCTATATTCGCCTTTTATTAGGGGAGCAACATGTAACAGCACCTACTCTGGTTACTGTAATTCAACCGTGTATTTCACAAGGTTCCAACTCCTGTATATATCACTGGGTCTTCTGAACTGATCCAAAAATGTCTGAATTTGATAGTATAGTTCTCCAAATCATGTGACATTTACATCATCAATGAGGTCAGTCTCAATTCTTGGAAACCATTTAACCATGTACTGGATCTTTAACAGTTTCTGTAAGATTTCTTGCCTTTTCCAAAAACACTCCAATAACAATCTTTGACCTCATCTCTGTTTAAGAGGCTTAATTGTTTTTAAGAATCACACCTGGTACTTGAGTTTCAATTGAGAACACCTCTGTTCCGTTATGGCCCTGCTTTCCAGATGCGTCAAATGAACTCCCTCTCTGATTAGAACGGTTCTCTATAAATGTGCCATGACCTGTGTGTGATCCTGTATGAACCCACAATTCCCTCACTAGAAATACATTTAACTCCATCACTTACTTTAGTAGGACATTTTTATATGAAATATAGCTTAACATTAACCTAAATGTCAATATCAACACATATCTTTTAAACATCCAATAAGTTTTGTTGAAACTAGATACAAATCAGGAATGTTCACTCCAAAATAGATACAATATTCAGATTTCAGATTTATTGTCAGAGCGTATAAATAACATTACATTCAAACCGAAGATTCTTTTTCCTGTGGGTAAGACAGAATTACCACTTATTGGTAGTACAAAAAAAACTGAACAACATACACATGTAAGCATATAATTAAATGTAACCAAACTGATTGTGCAATACAGAGAGGAGTCTGATAGTGGAGGGGTCGCAGCTCTTCCTGAATCTGGTTTTGCGAGTCTTGTGGCCCCTGTACCTCTTTCCAGATGGTAGCAGTGAGAACAGAGCGTGTGCTGGGTGGTGTGGATCCTTGATGATTGCCGCTTCTCTCCAATGGCTGCGCTCCCTGTAGATGTTCTTGATGATGGGGAGGGTTTTGTCTGTGATGTCCTGAGCTGTGTTCACTCCCTATTTGCAGGGTTTTATGCTCAAGTGTATTGGTATTGCCATGGCAGACCGTGATGCAGCCAGTCAGCACACTTTGTACCACACATCTGTAAATGTGTGCCAAGGTTTCCGACATCATTATCAAACCCCCACAAACTTCTGAGGAAGGAGAGGTACTCACGTGTTTTCTTCATCATGGCGTTAGTGTGTTAGGTCCAGGAAAGATCCTCTGAGATGGTGAGTCCCAGGAAATTAAATTTTCTCACCCTCTCTACCTCTGATCCCCCAATGATCATCAAATGTACACCTCTGGTTTTCCCTTCCTGAAGTCAACAATCAACTCCTTAGATTTGGTGACATTGAGTGTGAGGTTGCTGTCAGTGTACCATTCAGCCAAGTTTTCATGCACCCTCTGTATGCTGCCTCTGTATACAGCCCACTACGGTGATATTGTCAGCAAATTTGGAGATATGTTGTTGTAGTACCAAGCCACACAGTCCGTAGGTGTACAGTGAGTCGAGCAGGGGATAAGAACGCAGCCCTGTGGTGCTCCGGTACTGATGGAGATTGCGGAGATGTTCTTACCAATCCTCAGGGTGGTGAGGAAATCAATTACACAGAGGGGTGTTGATTCCCAGGTCTTGGAGTTTGCTGATCATTTTTGAGGAGATGATGGTGTTAAATGCTGAACTTTAGTCAATAAAAAGCATCCTGATATATGCATCTTTACTGTCCAGGTGTTCCAGGGCTTTGTGTAGCGCCAGTCAGATGACATCTACCACAGTTCTGTTGCTACCAACAATGAAGACGCTGTTTACATCCGGTACCGCACGGATGGCAGTCTCTTCAATCTGAGGCGCCTGCAAGCTCACACCAAGACACAAGAGAAACTTGTCCGTGAACTACTCTTTGCAGATGATGCCGCTTTAGTTGCCCATTCAGAGCCAGCTCTTCAGCGCTTGACGTCCTGCTTTGCGGAAACTGCCAAAATGTTTGGCCTGGAAGTCAGCCTGAAGAAAACTGAGGTCCTCCATCAGCCAGCTCCCCACCATGACTACCAGCCCCCCCACATCTCCATCGGGCACACAAAACTCAAAACGGTCAACCAGTTTACCTATCTCGGCTGCACCATTTCATCAGATGCAAGGATCGACAATGAGATAGACAACAGACTCGCCAAGGCAAATAGCGCCTTTGGAAGACTACACAAAAGAGTCTGGAAAAACAACCAACTGAAAAACCTCACAAAGATAAGCGTATACAGAGCCGTTGTCATACCCACACTCCTGTTCGGCTCCGAATCATGGGTCCTCTACCGGCACCACCTACGGCTCCTAGAACGCTTCCACCAGCGTTGTCTCCGCTCCATCCTCAACATCCATTGGAGCGCTTACACCCCAAACGTCGAAGTACTCGAGATGGCAGAGGTCAACAGCATCGAGTCCACGCTTATGAAGATCCAGCTGCGCTGGATGGGTCACGTCTCCAGAATGGAGGACCATCGCCTTCCCAAGATCGTATTATATGGCGAGCTCTTCACTGGCCACCGTGACAGAGGTACACCAAAGAAAAGGTGCAAGGACTGCCTAAAGAAATCTCTTGGTGCCTGCCACATTGACCACCGCCAGTGGGCTGATAACGCCTCAAACCGTGCATCTTGGCGCCTCACAGTTTGGCGGGCAGCAACCTCCTTTGAAGAAGACCGCAGAGCCCACCTCACTGACAAAAGGCAAAGGAGGAAAAACCCAACACCCAACCAACCAATTTTCCCTTGCAACCGCTGCAATCGTGTCTGCCTGTCCCGCATCGGACTTGTCAGCCACAAACGAGCCTGCAGCTGACGTGGACTTTTTACCCCCTCCATAAATCTTCGTCCGCGAAGCCAAGCCAAAGAAAGATATGCGAATTGGAACAGATCCATGACGTTGCTCAGACTGGAGCTGATTTGCTTCAACACCAGCCTTTTGAAACACTTGATCACTGTTCATGTGAGTGCCACTGGTCAATAGTCATTTAGGCAAGTTATCACACCCTTCTTGACACAGGAATGATTGACACCTGTTTGAAACAGGTGGGTACCATGACCTGCCAGAATGTGATGTTGAAATATCCATGAACACATTGGTAAATTGGTTAGCGCAGATGTTAATACTCCGCTGTGTATTCTGTCTGGACTGGATGCTTTCCTCGGATTCACTCTCCTGAAGGCCGCCCTTACATCATGCTCGGATACGGACAGGATGGAATCATCAGGGATATGGTGGTGCACAGTGGGTGATTCTTCCTTGTTCATGTAGTCAAATCGGGCGTAGAAGGCATTGAGTTCATCTGGGAGTCGAGATTTCAGCAATAATTCTCTTTTTTTTCCCCAAAGTTGACCTTATTCAATAACTAAACAAAAAATAAGTTGGATATACTCACCAAGTTAGTTGATGTCTGCGGAGGGAGATTAAACTAACATTTCAGATCAACGATTGCCTTTGTATGATTGTTTCTTTTCTGTATAGTTCATGCAGCATAATGGCCCCGTTCTCACAGAATAGAGTGTGCCTTGACAAATCCAGAGACTCCAGTTTAATCCTCACCGTGGCTTTACCCATCCTCTCACAACTACACAGTTTCCTCTGGGTGCTTTAGTTTCCACCTGGATCCCGATGTTAGCATGGTAGAGTAATTGGCTGCTGTAAATTATCCCATTGCTTCAGTTAATGGCAAAAAGAAAATCAAAGAGGTGTTGAGCGAATACATGTGAGAAAAGGAGTGCAGTGAAATGGGGTGATGTGGCATGGGGACTGATGGGATTGTTCCTTTGAGAGCTGGCCTGGAAACAATGGGCCAATTGGCCTTTTTCTGCATTAATGTAAGCATGAAATAAGAACCTGATGAAAGAGAATCAGGAACTTGCAGGACATTGGCTTTGAAACATTCTCCGGAAAAGCAATCCACCTATTAACTGTGACTAGGTGTTTGTTTTATTGCTTGGTTGCCAAGGGCACTTCAAGTAAGAAAGATTGCCTTAACCCTGTCCTCTCACGTCAAAGGAAAGAACATATTTGCCTAGAAATTGAGTTTTTGACAGGAGATATATGGAAAGCTTTCACCAAATTGAATGATCCACAATAAAACCACAAAGTTAGAACATTCTTGCTTTCTGAAATCAATATTGTGGGGTACACTCATTTTACACATGATCTACATGCTTCCCATTTGTTGGCTGGGAATGGTGGTTCATCATGAAGGACTTCTGGAGCATGCACATTTGCAAGAATATAGTAACCAGTTTGATCCACCCCAGCAATGTGATAATGAACCAAGAATTTATTTTGGAAACAAATCTCGCCCAAGACACCAGGACTCAAATGTTTGTCTCCGGACTACCATGGCTGTCACTGTGTGTGGAGGGAAGATCCAGCTCCGTGACAAAGGGGAGTTTGCAGGAAATCGAGATTCGCGTCCTCACCTCTGGGTGACTGAATTTATTCCACACACAATTGTAAGACCTCAGGCAGCACACATCTTTTTAAAAATAAATGAACGTATTATGATTAAAAAAAACATTGCAAGAGAAAGAAGCATATTTTGCAAACAGCAAGACAAACTGGAGAGTTTGCATGAATTTATGCCTGTGAACCAATGCAGCATAATTTCATATGGGAGACTTACTCTTCCCAAAGCAACATGCTTACTGTCCACTCACGTTGCTATGGTTTGGCAAAGCAAGAATGTATAAAGATGCATTGTAATTCAACCTCAGTGATAATTAAGCAACAGTTGAAACATGGATTAGCAATCACATCTTTTTTATGAAGGTATATTTTATGCCTGCTGCAAAATAAAACCTCTTTTTACATCTGAGTGAGTGTTGGAACATGGGACTAAAATGTATGGTGATCTTTTTGTACCGCTGGAACATGAGATCCAGGAGTCTCTACTGCCCCAACCTATTTTGCATATTATTTCTGTCCAAATACATTGAACCATAGAACGCTACAGCTGAAGTAAAAACACAACAGTCTGATTGAAGTAAAAATACAATGCTGGAGAAACTCAGCCGGTCAAACAGTGTGCTTTATATTGCGACAATAAAGATACAAAACCAACGTTTCGGGCTTGAGCCCTTTTTCAAGATATGAACCAAATGTAGCCAGGCGCCCAAACCAAATGGAATTCTGAAGCAAGCTTTGCAAACTGAGAAATTGCTTCCATTGTCAAAGTTGCCGCCTAAACTGTTGAGTATATCCAGGGATTTCTGAACTTATTTGAGAATATGTCTACATCAAAAGCCAGTGATCAAACTTGATGGAGCGACAGGGTGCACGTTGGGAGTCGAGGAAAGTTGAGGAGGTGGGCCAGACTGCAACCAATGACCTGTGAGAGCACTAGGAAGGAGAAGGTGCAGGGCAGGAACAAGCCAGCTTGAAAATCCAGGAAGAGCATTGCTGGTCAGCACCGAATGGCCTTACATTGCAACAGTCTTGTGGGTGGCTGAGTCATTATTGAGTTGGCTGATGGTGGATGGGCTGGATCTCCCTTTATCAGCCTGTAGTTAAAACAATAAGGTCAAAGGGATCTGAACTGATTCAGCCTCTTAGTCTTGTAATGAAGATGGTGGCACTGCCAGAGCCGCTACAGCGGCAATGCTGATGCTAGTGCGAACCCGTGGGGAGCGGCAGAGCAGAGATGCAGTGCTCCCGCGGGTTCCAGCCACCCAGTTGACTGCCATTGGCTCTGCACAGGCTTTGAACGGCCTGTGGTTCTAATTGAAATGTTGCGACCGTGGGATTGCGCCCAAGATGGCGGGTGCCCATTAATTGGCAGCAGCCACCGTCTGAGAGGGAGAAGCGCAAGAGGCAACCCGTGGGGACAGTGACCATTGTGGCGGACCAATGGTGGGGCTCTGCGGCTGATGGTGCGGCGGGCTGCTTGCGACTCGAGGCAAGGAACCCACGGAAGCTGTGGGCTGCTACCAGGAGACTCACACGGGGTTGCGGTCTGCTGGAGACTGACTCCCAACTGGCTGGAGAGGTGCCAGGTATCAGAGCCAGGATGCGAGGAGATGCCGAGGATGCTGAAGGGTTCCTGACCGTGTCGGAGGTCTGGGTCGCCAGTGGTTTGTACTGGACGCTCTGTGGCTGCGGGGGCTGCGGAAGTGCTGGAGGTGAATCTATGAACATGGTGACTCTGGGGGGGGGGGGGGGTCTTTCTTTTGCTTCTCTCTCTCTCTCTGTCTCTCTGACTGTAAGAGGTCCCCCAGGCAATTCCTGCCAGTGGAAAATCTGTCTGCATTGCAGCAGGGTAAAATAAATATAAATGAACCACTTCACACTTTTTCTGGGTAAACCTCCATCTGTCCCTCTGCAACCTCCCCAGAATATCCACAGCACAACCTGCCTTCGCGTCATCCGCAGAGATGACGGTGCACCTGGATTATTCATTCATCATCAGTTCCCGCAGGGCGGTAAGTACCCTAGAGTTCTGCACTCTTCCACCAAAATCCTTCGCTATTCCAAAATACACTAAAATACGAACTTATCTAAGAATAGGGAGACAGATACAATTAGATCAGTTCAATTATCCCTGTTGGTGAAAGGCACCAGTGTCATTCCTCTACATTTTATTTTGGCCACAGCAGGATCAGTAATACTTGTCACAATCACCCATAGGAATCCCTAATTATCTTGTTAGATATTCACCATGAGCTCCTGGCCCAAGGAAGCTTCTCAAATGGGGACAGGAAATAAGATTTTGCTGCTTAAAAGTCTCAGCCGCGATTTAAAATGATTATTTCTATTGCAGGTCAAATTATAGACATAGTCGGAAGAAGGAAATATCATTTCTACTTCTGTAATGGAGCCAAAAGAGATGGAGAAGATCTTAAATGTATTTTTTAAATCTACATTGACTCCGGAGATGGACACAGAGTCCATTGGAAGTGAGGCAAACAAGCAGCACAGTTATGGAACTCATACAGATTAAAAAGGAGGAGATGCTTGCTGTTGTGAGGCAAATAGGGGTGGATGAATCCCCAGGGCCTGGTGAGATATTCCCTCAGTCCTTGAGGGAGGCTGGTGTAGGGGTCCTGGCAGAATATTTGAAATCTCCTTAGCCATGGGTGAGATGTTGAAGGATTGGAGGATAATTAATGCTATTCTGCTGTTCAAAAAAGGCTCTCAGAATAATCCAGGAAACTATAGGCCAATGAGCTTGATGTCAGTGGGGGATACATAATTAGATCGTATTCTAAGAGATTTGATATGCAAGCATCAGGATAGTTGGGGTTTGATTCAGACATAGTCTACATGGCTTTGCAGTGGTAGGCCACTTTTGCCCAATTGTGTTTTTTTAGGAGGTTACCAGGAAAACTGATGAATGAAAGGCCTTGGATGTAGTTTATGTGGACTTTAGTGAGGCCTTTGACAAGATCCCACATAGGAGGTTGGTCAAGAAGGTTCACTCACTCAATATTCAGATTCAAGATTCCTTTTTTGTCATGTAATAAAAAGAAAATATATGACACAAAAATTCACTGAGTATCTGTGGATTTGCCTCCAGTGCTCCTGCAGCTTCTGTAGCCGTACAGAACCCTGTTCTATCCATTGGCAACCCAAGCTCCAGATCCAAAACCTCTAAGATGATCAGGAATCCTTCAGCACCTTCAAGGAGCCCTTCATACCCTCAACACCCTCATGAATTCCGGTTCTGATATTTGGTTTCCATGAACAAGTCCCCTGAAGACTGCAGCTTGGGTGAGTCCTTTGACCACAAGACGCCATCAGCCCACAGCCTGTGTGGATCGTTCGGGTGCTGAGCCCTTCGCTGATCTGCTGGTCACTGTCCTGTGCTTCTCCTTTTCAAAAGAGGGTGTACTCCCTATTTCTGCTGATAATCTGCTCCCTCTCAAGACTACTGCAAGAACAGGCACTGCCATATCAGGCACAGATGTCATGGTTGCAGGATTTTAAATAAAAAGAACAATGGCTCCTTTAGCAGGCTGTTAAAGCTAGATAGTTGGACCATGAGGGGGAGTCGTTCTCCATAGGTCTGCGCACACCAGCAGTGCTGTTGTTACAGCAGTTCCAGGATGAGATCATAAATTGGATAAGACATTAGGTTTGCAGGAGAAGCCAGAGTGGTGGTAGATGATTGCCTATCAAACTGAAGGCTGCTGACTAGTGGTGTGTCTCAGGGTATGGTCCTGGGTCCAGTGTTGTTTGTCATTGGTCTGGATGATAATGTGGTCAATTGTATCCAGCAAATTTGCAGTTGACACTAAGATTGTGGGTGCAGTGGACAGCGAGCAAAGCTATCAAAGCTTGCAGAGTGATCTGGTCCAGCTGGAAAAATGGGCAACAAAATGGCAGATGGAATTTAATAAAGACAAGTGTGAGGTGCTACACTTTAGGAGGATGTACATGGTAAACAGTAGGGCACTGAGGAGTACTGTCAGACTGAAAGATCTGGGAGTACATATAACATAATTCCCTGGAAGTGTTGCCACAGGTAGATAGGGTTGTAAAGAGAGCTTTTGGAAAGTTGGCCTTCATAAATCAAAGAATTGAGTTGGGATGTTATGATGAAGCTGCATCAGACATTGGTGAGGCCAAATCTGGAGTAGTTTTGGTCACCTAACCACAGGAAGGATATCAATAAGATTGAAAGAGTGCAGGAAACATTTATGAGAATATTGACAGGGCTTTAGGAACTGCGTTACAGGGTTAAACAGGTTAGGAATTTATTCCCTGGAGATTAGAAGACTGAGGGGAGAATTGGGAGAGGTAGACCAAATTATGAGGAGTAGAGATACTAAATGTGAGAACTGAAGGTTAGGTGAGACAAGAACCAGAGTGCATGGGTTAAATGTGAAAGATGAGGAACTTCATGCAAAGAGAGGAGAGAATATGCAATGAGCTGCCCAATGAGGTGGTGAATGCAGGCTCCATTTTGACATTTAAGAAAAGATTGTATAGGTATATGGATGGGAGGGGTATGGTCCGGCTGCGGGTCATTCGGACTAGGCAGAATAATAATTTGGCACAGACCAGAAAGGCTGAAGGGCTTGTACCTGCGCTGTAGTGCTTGATAGCTCTAACATATTTACACTAATCCAACTTTAATGATTTCTCCAATTCCATTATTCACTAGGGGAAGTTGACCAGTTAATCAATCAACTCTCCCTCTTTGAGGACACAAGGGGGACACTGGAGCAGCAGGGAAAAACCTGTACAATCAATGGGAGTGCACAGTCCACACAGACGATACCGGAGGATTAAATTGCAACCCTTGGGCAAGTTGGAAGCTGATTTGATGATAATTTTGAGTGCAGCTACCTCTAAAGTTTGGGCTACTTGACATTTGTAATCTAACAAGAGTAGCAAATAAAGCCCTCTTGGTCCTGATGCTCTAATCTGGTTATGGCCCCCTTTGGACTCTGCTCAAAGTTTATGGGGGCCCCTTCCCTGTGAAGCAGTCAGATTTTGGTTTCATCCATACCTCCCTCCTACCGACTTCATTAAAAAAAAATTATGTGCTGTGGCCCCACCCCAGGGGGATGAGAGTGGCTGATCTAAAGTCATCATTGCTGGCTGACATAGTTTAACTCCAAGTGTACAAACACTCCATCCTCACACCATCACTGCTTCATTGCCCAACGCTTCCAGCTCATGGCTGAAAATTCTTAAAGACATCTGAATAACACATCTGAGGAAGATTATATTGACCTTGGAGGCAAAGCTCTTCCAGGTTGTTAATTGGACTCCAAGGAGTCAATTCCTTTAAAAGTCATAAACCATCAAGTGTTCTAAACCAACATGAGAGTGACTTTTTGATTCCACCACAGCAGGTGAGACTTGTTATCAACATTAAAAGTGATGGAAAAGCTTGAAAGTAATCAACATCACTTGCTTACTACCCCATTAGTTAATTCTAGAATGGGTGTATATATTATTACAATTTGTTTTAAAATTCATTGTGAAAGATTTGAGATGCCTGGCAACTTGATATGAGGTATAAATGATTTACCGTATAATTTGACTGGTTGACCCCCCCTGCCTTTTTTTAAGCCTCATTTTAATGGTTTTATGGTATATCCGGTGTAAAAGTCGATTCTGTTTTATGGCTGTCCGGGCCTCCCAGCAACAACCCAAAATGTTTTAAAACACCCTAATCGCCAAGAAATTTAAAAAAAAAATCTTGGCACACAGGGCAGGAGCGGGAACCTTGGCCTACACGGCAGGAGTCGTGACTGCTTTCTCCAGGCAGGAACGGAAACCTCAGCCGACGTGGCAGGAGCAATGACCTCAGGCTCCAAGGTAGGAGTGGGGTCCTCAGGCCCTATGATTGTAGAATGACTGGGTGGGTTATGGCAGTGCCCGGTGGTGGGGAGGTGTCGGGGAATGGCAGCACCGGTGGTGGCGAGGTGCTTCCAGGATCGACTAATTTGCTGAATTGGGGATTCCAGGGTCTGAATTTAAGGTCTCAAAAGCATATCTGGTGAATAAGTTGACCCCCATTTTTTGAGGGTTTATTACTCAACTTATGTGCCAAAATATATGGTGTTTATTTCATTGAACCAAATGCATGTTTTAGTACGGAGGTTAATTGCACCATGCACACATTTACTCCTTGCCGCTGTTAATCTTGCATCAATGGAGAATGCTTCCTCTTCTCCAAAATGTGGTACAAAAAAAATCAATTAAATGCATAATGGTGTGAGGTGGTTGATTTATTAACCACATTGTCTGTAATTGCAAGGAAAATTCTTCTTGACTGGATTCTGCATTGCAGATCCTGGGGAGTCGGGGGTGGGGGGGGTAGATGTGCAGTGGTGCTGCATGAGGCACCGAGATGAAATCTCAGTGCAATTCTTACATTTTTTTTTCATGTTATACTGTCAAAATTAAAGGAAATTAGATTAATCTTTCAGTACCTAATGGCTCATAAAGATTATCGTCTTCTGGGATGGATACCAAGAGTTGAAGGAAACACGAACACTAACAGTTCTTTCGGCCTTTTTTTTTGGTCAGGCTTTCTGCAGCTTCAATGCTTAGATAATTAGAAATGGAAGTGCAACAGCATGGTACAGGCCCTTTAGTCCACGATGTTGTACCCACCGATGTAACCCTACTCCATAACAATCTAATCCCACCTAACAGCCATAACCCTTTCTTTTTATCCTTATATCTGTGAGCCTTTTGCACCAACCTCCATCACCAAAGCATTCCAGGCACCCACCATTCTCTGCGTGGGAAAAAAAAGCTTACCTCTGACAGTCTTCCTTTCACACCTCCTATTAAACAGATGTCCAGGGTAAGTACGCTACTTCTTCATCCTATCTAAGCCCCTCACAATCTTATGCTTTTCTTTTAAGTCATTGTTCCAAAGACAAATGCTCTTGCTCTTTCAACCTTGCTTCATACGGCATATTCTCCAATCTGGCAAATCTCCTCTGCACCTTCTCTAAAGCACCTACGTCCTTCCTTTAATGGGGTAACCAGAACTGAACACAATACTCCAAATGTGGTGTAACCAGAGCTGTGATGTGACCTCATGGCAGTTGAACGCAATCCCCCAAAATAATGAAGGCCAGCACATCATATGTCTTCTCAATTTGTGCGGCAACATTAAGGTACCTTTGGACCTGGACTCAAAGCTCCCTTCCAGATTTTAACCCACTCGCATGACTCATTGGATGATCTCTCCACAATGTCCTTTCTTTCTATTGCTATCCCTGATTAACAGTGCTACCTTCTGCCCTCTTTTACCTCCTATTCCTATCCCTTTTTGAAACATCTAAACCCTAGGAATTGCATTGGTCAATCCTGTCCTTGCATTATCCAAAGTTTCATGATGTTGTGCCAACCCGTATATTCCTTTAAAAAAAAGTACTAAACCCTCCCTACCCTGTAACCCTCTATTTTTTCTTCCATCCATGTGCACGTATCTTAAATGCCCCTAATGTTTCAGCCTTCACCACCACCCCAGGCAAAGCATTCAGGCACCCATGACTCTCTGCTTTTAAAAAAAAACCTACCCCTGATTTCTCCCCTAAACTTCTAACCCTTCACTTT
Source organism: Narcine bancroftii (assembly GCF_036971445.1). Classification (NCBI taxonomy): domain Eukaryota; kingdom Metazoa; phylum Chordata; class Chondrichthyes; order Torpediniformes; family Narcinidae; genus Narcine; species Narcine bancroftii. The sequence continues at coordinate 23,038,671 of NC_091482.1, forward strand.
GTACTTCTGTCCTCTGGTGTTTGCCATTCCTCTCCCTTGGAAACAGGCACTGGCTCTCCACCCTATCTATGCCTCTCATTATCTTGTAGACCTCTATTAAGTCTCCTCTCATCCTTCCACGCTCCAAAGAGAAAAGTCCCAGCTCTGCTAACCTTGATGCTGAGGTAAAAAATAACCGTGGCCTTATCAAATTGTGGAACAGACAGGAGGAGTGAACTCCTGACTCTTGATTCAATTTGTTGTGCTTTTGTGTTTCAACTTCTGACCTTGAACAAGCAATGTGTGGAAATATGATTGATAAGAGCTGAATACAGCGATTCGCTCTTCTCTGAAAATGCTTCTGTATTACTCAAAATTCTCATTCAACCATTATGTTTCTCCTTTTCCTTTTCCTCTCACTTTTCTAATTATTTAATTTTACCTCTGGCTTGAAGGCATAGAGAACCAGTCTCAATGAACAATTAATGGATTGGACCGACTAACATGAACATGACCATGAACCATGCAATGCTACTGTGAAAGCCAGTGAAAATATGCTTGTAGTGAAACAAAGTTTTTCTCAACATTCTGAGTAACATGCCAACACCGTGATTGCTCCTCAGCCAATGTGATGTGTACTTTTGCACTTTTCTATTTGTGCAGTCCTCTGTGTAATTGGCCGCAGTCATTCACTGTCACCCCCTCTCGAGAATGGGGCCAACCCAAAGTTTGCAGGCCCTCCATTTTCCGTGAGGTAGCGCTCCACCATTCCAGTAAAGATGAAGTTGCCACCTGCACACCCCTGTTCCACTGTTAACTTTCTGCCTTTTGTTGATCTTCTAATCTCTGCCATGCAGCAGGACAGTATCAACATTTATGAAGCTATCGAAAATTTATGAAAGACCCTTGCTGCATCCTAATTTGTGCGGTCTCCCTCCACGGTTGCTCTCCACCACAGTTATCCTGCTCCACCCTGCTTTGTCGGTCCTTGTGACCTCTGTATCTCTAAGCGAAAATGCTTCTTGTGACCTCTTTACACAAAGCAGTTGACCATGAAGGAAGCACCTCCGTTGTACGTGACACCTTAAGAATGAAACCTTCATGCCTCTATTTTCTTATCAGTCAGAGTGAAACACAAATATCTGCAGACATTGTGATTGTAGTCAAAACCCAGAGATGCTGGAGGAACACAGCTGGTCTCGCAGCATCCGTAGGAGGTAAAAATATCACCAAAAGGAGGAGGTAGGCATCCCGTGAAGAGATTTTGCAAAGGAGCAATTGAATAGAATATAAAATGAAAGTCTGCAGGTGTTGTGATTGTGGTCAAAACACGAGACGCTGGAGCAATCCCAGCAACCCAAAGAGATCTGAAGATATATTTCTTTGCCATGATCATGCATTCATTAATCATTCGAGGGGGTGCTAGGGTAAAAAAAAAAAGGGGCTCCCGAATGGCCTTGGGTGCTGAAGGTTTCCTGATTGTTTCAGAGGTTTGGACCTGGAGCTCGGCAGCCAATGGATAAACAGGGGTCTGTGCTGCTGTAGAGGCTGAGGGAGCGCTCGAGGCGAATCCACAGACACTCAGTGACTCTGACGGGACTCTCTTTTGCTTCTCTTTCCCCTACTATAAAGGGGGCTGGGCAATACTAATGGTGACTCTTTGCCTTGCAGCAAACTAAAGGAAATTTTGTGTAATATTACACTTTCTGTTTTATTGCATGCCAATAAAAATTGTTTTTGTTTTCCTGATAGGATATCACTAATTTATAATTCACTAAATTCTCTGAAGAGACTGGATTAAAATGCCTCCTCTAGATTTTTTAAATATCCTTGTAAGAAACCTTGTTTGTGGTGCATGGTACTGAAAGGCCAGTCATTTGTATATTTCTGACTCTGTGACTTTTAAAAGAATCACTTTTACCTTTTCATCTGCAGCTAGCATTGCTCTGGATTCTATCTTCCTTGGATCTAATTTGGTTACTAAAAGGAAATGCACAATGAGTACCACTACCCCAGAATTATTTCTCAATCATTATAACTTCTAAATTGTCAGCTAATCTTTATAGAATCATATTTGCTTTGTCTGATCTTGCTCTTTCAAATTATATTTTCCTTCACATTCTTCCTCAAGATGGAACATTGAGCATTATTCCTTAATCATTTGCTCTTTTTGATGTTACTGATCATAAATTTGATTAATGGCTTCAGATTTTCCCATCTCCATTTCCTATTAATTATTTGGGTCATTAATGAGGAGTAGATCTAAAAAAAGCTTCTTATGGTGTTGAAGCAATTTTCACTTTGGACTCCCAGCCATTTAAACTTTCCAGTTTATATTTGGTTAAATATAATCATCACCTTTTCTCTTCTCATAAGCCCTCATAAAAGTGTCTTACTTCTCATGCTGCATATCTCTCAGTCCTCTAATTTTCTTCTTCATTATAGTATTTGTTAAAAAAAATTACTATCTACGTAACTCCCTGATTGATCATACACTGCTGTTACAAACAAACAAATTTTGTTCTGAACTAACAAAGGAACAGAAATGGAAAATTGACTAGCAAATGGTAAATTCAAAATAATAGTTTTTATTAAACTATAAATAACATAACATTTCTTACTTATCTCTAAACTTAATCCCACCATGCACAAATGTAAAATGTGTGTGCGTGGGGGTGGGGGGGGGGGGGGGGCAAATCCCAAACCCCGACAGTTTAGGCATAATTCTGAAAAGTTCATTTTAAATTTCAGCATCGAACATCTTATGTTGAACATGAAGATTTTTAAATTGCAGTTCAGAAGTAATTATGAAGCATTTTGAAACATCATGTCTTCAGATCCTTTAAACTCACTAATTTCTTGATGAGCTGTTTTACAGAGAGATATTTCTTCATACGAGTAATTTCACAAACTCTCTCGTATCTTACCTAAGAGCTACAGAGTCTGTTTTCCTCGATGATTTATTTCTTAAGAGTGACTTTTCTTAGAGGCAGTCGGAGAGGCTATTTCTTTTCAAGTACCACATTTGATGTTTCTCCATTTATTAAGGAAAACACAAGTAGCTTTCCTTCTCTAAAGAAAATATTGTGGTTTTTTCAATCCTGTGTCTGACAGGATGGCCGTCTTCTTCATCTGATTCAAGAATGTATGATTTCAATAATATATTTTATGCAAATCTTTCATGTCACGTCGTATGACATCATAATCTTTATTTTCCTGAACTTTTTGACATCTTTATGCAAAAAAGTATAATTTAATCTTTGTACTTTCCATTCAAAATCAAAGTAATTATCTTTCTTTGATCTTTCTTTCTTCCAAAACATTGCTTCTGGGTTAGACCAGGAAAATGCTTCTCAAGTAAACAGTCCATTGTTCTACTTCTCAAGAACCATCATAAAATCTTTTCATCTCTCTGCTTCAGATGCAAACAGCAGACTTTCTGACGTTCAAAATGGTTTATGGGCCTAATTGTGTTTAAAATGCAAATGTCTCTGTTGATAATGAGGCCAGCTGCCATCTTCAATGAATCTCTGTGTTTTTAAAATGCAAATATTTTTCCTTTGTGCCCCTGAAACCAATCCCACAAAACTTTACTATAAAAATGTATATAACCATAACTAAAGATTAATTATAGCACATTCATCACAACTTCGTACACAGCCATTGTCTGCTTTTTGTCTCTTGCATCCTTTTTGAATATTTTGCATCATTTTATTTGGAGCCATAGAGATGTTCAGCACAGACTTCAGCCAGGTGGCCCACCAGGACCATGATAGTCATTGTAACTGTCTATACTATTCCCATTTGCCCGCAGTAGGTCTGTGTCCTTTTATGACCTGCCTATTCAAATACTTGTCTCTCTCAGTCTTAAAATGTTGGGATTGCGTCTGCACCCATCACTTCCTTTGGCTATTAACTATCATCTGAGGGCATAAGAATCTGGCCCATCCACTCTTTCCTCATAACAAAGGTCCTCCAATCCAGGTAGCACTCTGGTAAACTTGTCTACACCATCACACCCTTCCTTTAGAGTGGCCACTAGAACTGTACACAATACTCTCAAAGTTGGCTGACCAGTGTTTTGGAAAGTTGCACTGGGGTATCTACACTCCTATATTCAGTGTCCTTAGCATACACCTTCTTCGACACCCGAGCAACCTTGGGTTGCCACTTTCAGGGAACTTGCACCTCAAATTCTCCCTGTTTATCAAAATTCCCCAGGGCCCTACCACTTATTACGAGCTCCCATTTCATTTAGCGTGACTGTCATTTTAAGGCTTAAAGGAACCTGTTCACAGCTTGTGGTGAGACCGAGCGGCACTGTCAAGTAGAGACATCACCCAAGGTTGATGAAGAAGAAAAAGAACAATGGTTGTTTATTCAGGAGAAAGAAATGATGAGAGAGTCAGGTGATTGGAACATCTAAAGATACAGGTTTCATTATTGATCACCAGCCATCTGATGAACACAGAGGTGATGTGACTGTGTGAAGTGGACAATTCTGCTGATTCTCCCTGTCAGGGGAATTATTGAACCACCATGACCATTGTAATGGTCAATTTGATTGACCCATATCTGGGTGAAAGAAACAGAACAATTCCTGCATTGGATCGTGACCATTGTGATGGTCATTCTGACTAACCTATGCCTGGGTTTTTGAAACATTATGGAAGTCACATGTTTCATTTCCCCTACGCAAGGAAAAGGGGAGTTGTGACAACTATTCGTATGAAAGGACATTTCTCTGGAAGAAACTCATCAAGGATTTGTGAGTTTTTGGCAGTCCCACCTCCTTCGTAATTACTTCTGGACATCAGTTTAAAAGTCTGAGTTTCCATACAAAATATTTAAGACTGAACTTTGGAATGACTTTACAGAATTGTGCCTAAGCTGTAATGGTTTGGGTAACCCATATCCACACCCACTCACACGTTTGGGGTTAAATTAACTAATATGTTATATTATTAGTAGTTACTAATAAATATATTGTTTTAAAAGAAAAATAAATAATAGTCGCTTGGTGAAGTTCTATTGCAGCTAATCTGGAATGTAGCACACTTCCCAAATTACATCACTCCACACTTGATAGGATTAAATTCGATCTGCTATTGCAACTGACCTATATCTGCTTTGCTATCCACGACAGTACCTATTTTTGCGTCATCCATAAACTTAATTAGCATACTATCTACATCAGTGGTTTTCAAACTTTTTCTTTCCACGCACATCCCATCTTAAGTAATCCCTAAGCCATAGGTGCTCTGTGATAAGTAAGGGATTACTTAAAGTGGGATGTAAGTGGAAAGAAAAAGTTCGAAAACCACTGATCAACATTCAAGTACAAGTTATTAACATTTTTCTTTGGCTTGGCTTCGCGGACGAAGATTTATGGAGGGGGTAAAAGTCCACGTCAGCTGCAGGCTCGTTTCTGGCTGACAAGTCCGATGCGGGACAGGCAGACACGGTTGCAGCGGCTGCAGGAGAAAATTGGTTGGTTGGGGTTGTGTGTTGGGTTTTTCCTCCTTTGCCTTTTGTCAGTGAGGTGGGCTCTGCGGTCTTCTTCAAAGGAGGTTGCTGCCCGCCAAACTGTGAGGTGCCAAGATGCACGGTTTGAGGCGATATCAGCCCACTGGCGGTGGTCAATGTGGCAGGCACCAAGAGATTTCTTTAGGCAGTCCTTGTACCTTTTCTTTGGTGCACCTCTGTCACGGTGGCCAGTGGAGAGCTCGCCATATAACACGATCTTGGGAAGGCGATGGTCCTCCATTCTGGAGACGTGACCCACCCAGCGCAGCTGGATCTTCAGCAGCATGGACTCGATGCTGTCGACCTCTGCCATCTCGAGTACTTCGACGTTAGGGATGAAAGCGCTCCAATGGATGTTGAGGATGGAGCGGAGACAACGCTGGTGGAAGTGTTCTAGGAGCCGTAGGTGATGCCGGTAGAGGACCCATGATTCGGAGCCTATTAACATATACATATATATAATAAACATCAATGCTCCACAGTTATTCTTGGGGTACAGTACATAATTAGAAAAGCATCCCTCCACTGCTACCCTCTGCCTCCTTTCAGCAAGCCAATTTTGGATCCAATTAGACAGCCTGCATTGGGTTCCATGTCCTTTAAACTTCTGGACCAATCTACCATGCAGGACCTTGTCAAAAGCATTTCTAAAGTCCATGAAGACAATGACTCCTGGATTTGTTTTCCCTGAAGTGAAGGAAGCGGAGGAGAGATCTAGGAGGGAGATGTACAAATTAATGAGCGGCATAAAAGGGCCAGATGGTCAGAATAGCATCCTGGGATAGATCCCACCTCTTCTTGGTGATTTGTCCACTTTTGTACATTCCAATACATCAAACACCTCCTCCTTCTTAATACTAATCTGCTGCAGAATCTACCCATCCCTGAATTCACTATCTTCCAGATTCTTCTCTTTGGTGAATTCAGATAATGAACTTTTAACTACGACCTTGCCCATATCACCTATACATTACCCCTTGGTTAGGGCCAACATCTTCCCTTACTATCCCCTTTCTCATAATGTAATTCTAGAATATATTTGGATTTTCCTTAAATCACTCAGTGGAGTTTACAATGTTCTGAAATATTCTTCCACATTTCCGACATTTCTGCTCTCTTGTAATTGGGGTTCAACGCCAATGTTTATACATTAAGGGAGAAGCTGATAAATATCACCCTTGATAGTAAAGTCAAATTGGTCATTTTAAGTTTTGAATGATCTAATTGGCAAAATTCCATTAAATGCCCCATGAAGACACCAAACAATCAATTGTAGTATCACATGATGAGTGGATAATTTATGTCAAAATCTCTTCACATTCATTTGTATAGCCCAGCACTGAAATGGCTTTTTCACTGCAAAATGAATGCTTTAACATCTGCACCAAGGAAAATAGTTGGGTTCTGTTGATCTATTCTATTGCATCATTACATGGTCTTATATCAACAGGGAATGAAAGTGTATACTTATAAAGCACCTTACAAGGGCATCCAAAGATGTTGCATCACAATGGTCACAAGGCAAGGTAAATTTAATTTTGGCATGAAATAACAGATCAGCAGTTTATCCCAAAATATTAAAGTACTTCTTTTATGCATTTACAGAACTGGTTAAAATTCAAGCCCAAAGAATATTAATTCAAGGCTAAAGTGTTTATTTCCTTTGGATGGCTGAGTAGTGAATCATAGAATCAATCACCAGCCAAGAATCTCCAGAGCACGCAATAAATAAATCACTGCATAGAGTTTGTACAATCAGTCTGTAACCACATGATTCCCCCCCCCCCGAAAAAAAAATTAAATCGCCCTAGTTTCTTTACATGTCTCAAGGATGGACTGGCTAATTGGCCATTGAAAATTATTCTGGGGTGGTGGATTCTGGGGGAGTTGAAGGAACTCTGGGGTGAATAAAACAGGATTAGTCGGTTCAATTTAGATGGGTGTGTGCTGGTTGGATGAAGTGGCTGAAAGCCTTATTGTCTAAAGTTGTATAACTTAACTACTCATGGACCAAATTGCCTCCTCATATCTTGTAGAAAATATGGGATAAACACGATTGCTTGATTGGTAACATGGATTACCCGAGGCTTTAGATAAGACAGTTTGGGGAGGAAAAAAGACTTAGTAAGTGAACTTATTTGAACTTTACAGCAGAGACAAATAAGTTTTTAAAAAAAAATGGAACAACATTTAGCAGGTGTGAGAGTACCATATGTGTAATCTCCCACATTTTGTTGTTGAATTTTATAAGTAAAGCATTGGGAGCTGGTGTAATATCCATCGATACAAGGATTCAAATGATGGAATCACCTTGCCTCGGGATCTCTCCATGTTTCTTTTCTTTAGTTCTCAGTCAGAAGTTGCCTCCTCAAAGTCAACTCTTCCACTTAAGGTGCTTTCCTAGTTTGACCTATTCCTCCAAGTTTGCATCAGAAGGAAGATGTAGGTGCAGTTAATGCTGGTCTGAAGAGGCACCTTCAAATGAACATTGCAGGGCATGATATTAAAATGTAGCAATTTTGTGATTGTCAGCCAGTGTATTAGGAGACAGTCAAATCAAAACCAGATGGATTCTCTGATTGCTTACAACAGACTGACAATGAGAAGAGAATGAATGCTCAGAATTAGAAGTTGAACTGTTAAGTTAAAAGTTAATTTTTTTTCAGGCTGAAGTGTAATACGAAATGTTGTCAAGTAATGGTAATAACTTTATTACAATATTATATTCCAGTATGAATAAACATGGATGCTTTTGCCTGAATTTATCTTGCGGTAGTGGGCAATCTTCTACATGTGCAGAGAGCCACCTATATTTCTAAGTATTGATATTGCAGTCTTGAGTGTTCAAGTTTAAGTTTATTCTCACATGTAGCATGGCAGAGTGAAAGAGGATGTTTTGCAAGCAGTCCAGTTAGACATAGTGCGACAAGCCAGAGTACAGAAGTGCAAGAGTTTCAGTGGGAGTTCAGTTGCAACAGGGCACACAACATCTCCTTACCTGTCAGGAAGGTGCAGAAGTGACTGCACTTCCTTTGAGGTGGGCAAGGCTAGCGGCCACCATCCTGCAGGAGCTCTAGTGAGAGTGTCCTGGCCGGTTGCATCACAGTGTGATACAGTTGCCGTAGAGCATCAGAATGGAGGTCAATAAACAGGACCAGAAAAGCAACAGAGAGGATGACTGAGGTCTCCCTCACACCCCACTCGCTGCCCCCATCAAGGTGATTTACCAGGATCATTGTCTCACATTGAGGATCCCTTCCACCCCACATGTTACATCTTCCAGCTACTCCCATCAGGGAAAGAGATACAGGAGCATCAAAGTGAGAACTACCAGGCTCTACCACCTCCTCTGGCAATGTATTCCAGATATTGACTGCATTCTGACTTAAAAAAAACCTTTAAAGTTCAAGTTTATCATTATCGAACAATTGTAAAGTACGACTAGACAAAATGACGCTATTTGGTCCTCGATGTAAAAACATAGAGCCCCAATAAAAAGACATAGCATAGATATTTAGAAATGATTCATATGCAGTACAGATCTAGAAATAAATAAATATTGTTAAATAAAAGTAGATTCTTGGATTAACATTCATCAGTCATTCAGCACTCTCACTGCCCATAGGAAGAAGTTGTTTCTCAGCTTGGTGGTTCTGGCTCTGATACTCCTGGATCTCTTCCCCAAAAGGAGTGGGCTGAAAGATGCTGTGTTCGGGGTTGTAGGGGTCCGTAACAATTTTGCAACTCTTTTCAGACAATGATCTCGATGGATCATGTCAATGTTGGGTTGGGGGGGGGGGGGGGGGGGTGTTGGGAGACTCCAGTGATCCTCTCGACCAGTCTTATGGACTGATCTCTGATGCAATGCTTTACAGCAGTGGCGTTCAAACTACCCCCCTAAACTCATATTCCACCTTAAGCAATCCCTATGCCATATGTGCTCTGTCACCGAAATATTTCACGAGAAAAATGGTCATGGCCCATTTCCTTATGAAAACATGCACAATTAGGTGCGATTAAAACAGAGGTTTTCAAACCTTTTTCTTTCCATTCAAATACCTCCTTAAGCAATTCCTTTACTAATCACAGACCATAGGGATTACTTAACGTGGAATTTGAGTTTAGGCGGCAGTTTGAAAACCGCTTCTCTACAGCAACCGCACTGTGATGCAGGCAGCCAAGATGCTCTTGATAGAGCTCCTGTAGAAAGTCGACAGGATGGTGACTGATAGCCTTGCCTGCATCAATCTTCTCAGGAAGTGCAATTGCTGTGGTGTGCCTTTTTCTGATTTTTGTTCAGATTCTCTATAAGATTCTGCCCTCTCGCTCTAATGCTGTAGTCTCTTGTTTTTGATATTCCTGCCACAGGAAAAAGATTCTATCTATCTAATCTGTGCCTCATCATCTTATATACGCACCAGCCTGAACCTCCTTCACCCCAGGAAAATAAGCTCAAACTAGTGAATTTCAACCCATTCCAGGCAACATTTCTATAAATCTCCTCTGCACTCTCACTGGCGAGAACATATCTATCCAATAATGTAGCAACCAGAACTGAAGGTAAAACTCCTTCCTCAGACCTGAAACATTAGACACTTGCAGACAGCCGTTCCTTCTCGGAACATCTTCGGCATTTTGTCGGCCCGTCTGTGATCAGAAAAATGCCAACCCAGAATTGGAGGGTGGGTGGGTGATTTCTGTGCTGGTAGTTTTCCGCCAGCAGACCCAGTCACAGCCACGCAACGCCACATTGTCTGAAAGCTGCTCACCTCATTCCGGGACCAGCACGGGTATGGAAGATGACTTTGAGATGACGCGCAACATCTGCAATGCTTCAGCAGGAACTGTGTGAACTACTGAGGCAACAGTTGGGGTTCGGATTCGCGTGAAATTTGCTTGCGCTCTAATGATGGTAAACATACTCAGAACTAGTAGCATGGTCACTTCAAGCTGTACGGCCATTATTTTTGTAGATGGATATGTCAGATGCATATGTTACACAACCCGCCTCTTTTGATCCAGGAATGCCTGTCTTCTGTGTGAAAATTACACCCTGTCCCAGCATTTTGCCAACTCTCCCCCTTTTGTAAGGTAAAACATCATGAGATGGGAATGTGTAGGGAGTTACCCTGTACAGGGCAGTAACAAGAAGGGGAGGTGTCCTTGTACTCCTGTTAGGTAAAACATCATGAGATGGGAATGTACAGGGCTGTAACAAGATGTGAATGCATCCTTGTACTTACAAGATAAGAGAGACATTGATGGATTGAGAGGCAGGAAGCTAGCAGGGAAAGGATAGCAACAGTTTTAGTCATTGGACAAGTAATGATATGATGATGTTCTAAGCACATATCCAAGGGTATAAAAAATCACCATTTTGCTGATAACGGCAGAATGCATTCTCCGACTAACATGGTTGGTCGCAAGTGTTACAATCCGGTAATAAAGAACAAAGAACCCTGATTTCGACTCAGCCTGGTGTTTGTCTCACTCATTCATGAACAAAGCAGACCTAACACTTTCTGTGTGAACGACCGGATCAAGCTTGAAGCCGGTATAGGGCCGATCCTCCTTATGGTAATATCGCGGCATTTCTGTGTGAAAACGTCTAAAATTTATTGTTTTTCATTCTATTGCTGGCTGACTTGCTCAATTTTTCCAGCATTTCTTATTTTTAATTTCAGATCGCCAATGACGGCAATGCTGTTGATTTCTGGCACCCTCCAGTTACATAAACTCTTCACTATATTTCTGTTCTATTTATTAATTTCCTCTGTGATTCATCTCACAAAGAAAGCAAACAGGCCATTAAAGGCTGCCAGGAATAAGTCTATCTTCATTTTATGACTAATGCATCGCATTTAAAAAGTGATTGATAAGTATTCAGACATTGGATTACGGTTGGTTACAGAAGAATGGGTGAGGTGAGCTGAATCATTTCAATTTTGAGCAATAATTTCATTTGTGATAGTACAGATTCTACCACCAATGTGTCTATGTACAGATTGTAGTGTAGGATGACTGTGATTGGCTGAAAGCATAGCCACGCCCACTGGCAGGTGTTAAATGATTGCTCCTAGCCAGACCGGGTCATTCTGGACTGGTCGACCTACTTGTGATATGCTCCAATCTTTTAGTTAATAAAAGCCTTGGTTTGGATCAACAAGTCTTTGGTTCTTTCAACGTGCTTGACATCATTAAATTTATGATTTCATGGCACATAAAGTACCTGCAGCACAAAAACAGACCATTTGGACCATCAGGTCCATACTGCCTTTTTAATCCATCTGTACAAATCTTATTTGCCTTGATTTGCACCGGGGTCTTGCATGCAATTGATTGCAGACTGGAGTTTACTAGAGGGATTTATTTAAGTGGCTATCAGGCAATGTAATTTGGTGAAACACAATAATTGCAGATGCTGAAATCTGAGTAAACAATGAGAAGGTGGAGGGTCTCAGTGGATCAGGCAGGTTCTAGGGAGTGATATAGTCAGTCATTGTTTCAGATCAGAGCCTTTACTGATCTCAAGGAAGGGTCTCAACCTGCAACGTTGACTTCTCTTTTCTCTCCATGCAAGGTGCCTGAACTGCTGAGTCCTCCAGCTTCTCTTTGTTTGCCTAAACAATTTGGTTTGATCTTCCTTTGGTCAACATGATCACCTTGTAGCTGCCACACCTGAAGATTTTATGCATTTTCAATGTCTTTTAATTCGTACAAGAAAACCCGATGTTATCAATAAACTGATTAGTACATGCGATCGGTTTTAAGTAGATTTAAGATAACAAGGAAAGCTTCCTTGTCTCAGGCAGCCTCATGCACTGCCAGGCTGAGACCATCCGTAATTTGGAGAAAAAACACTTCATCTTCCATCTGGGCACCCTCCAAATAGATGGCATTAACATCGACCTCTCTGGTTTTCATTAAAACCACTCCTCATCTTCGACCCCCTGTCTCCTTTCCTCTAGTTCTGTCCTTCATTCTCTCCTCTTTCCCATCTGTGTCCCTTAACAGAGACAAAATCAATTTTCACTTTTCCTTTTATCATATTCAATTGTCTGTTGGTCTGGTCTCCTCTCCCTCCCATTCTTCTGCCTTTCTCTCCCCTGTGTTTATTCAGATGCCTGCCTGCTTTTTGCTTATATCTTGAAGAAGGGCTCAGGCCCGAAACTTCGGTAATGTATCTTTACCTTCCATGGAAGTTGCGAGACCAACTGAGTTTCTCCTGTGTGTTTTTCCTGGCTCCTCAGAATTGAAGATGCTTCTTCTCCAGTTCTGCGCGTGTCCGAGATGTCTCAGAACCTTACAATGTGAAGTTATTAGGATGGTTTAGGAGAGAATTGATCAGATTATAGATTAACAAGGATGTTTTTGTGTGGAGTTGGATTTTCAATAAATACCTTACATCAGGCTTCACTGTGCAGGAGATCATGGAAGCCAAGCAAATGGATGTAACAGATGGCGAGGTGCTGGACCATATTGGAACTGACAGGTCTTAGCAGCCTTGGAGCGTATTAAAGTGGACAAATCTCCAGGGCCTGATGAAGTACTTCCTTGCATCTTGTGGGAAGCTCTGGAAGAAATTATGGCGGGTCTTTTCTTCATCTTTGGCCTCAGGTGAGGCGCCTGGAGACGAGAGGATGGCTAATGTTGTGCCGTTATTTAAAAAGGCATCAAAGACATGCCAGGTAACTGCCAATTCCTTGGGATTCTGAGGGACAGGAGCTACTGGCATTTGGATAGTCAGGGACTGATTGGAGGTAGTCAGTGTGAGAATTGTGCAGGGTGGATCATGTCTCAAAAATCTGATGAGAGTTCTTTGTAGAGTTGATGAGGACAGGATAGTAGACAATGTGGTTATGAACTTCAGGAAGGTCTTTGATAAAGTTCCACGTGGCAGATCGGTCTGTAAGATTAAATCACATGGGATCCAAGGTGAATTGGCCTGTTGGATTCAAAGCTGGGTTACTGGAAGGAGACAGAGACTAGTCGTTGAAAGATGATTTTCTGAATGGAGGCCTGTGTCCAGTGGTATGCCATAGGGGTCTGTACAGGGCCCACTGCTGTTTGTCATCTATATTAATGATTTGGATGACAATATAGTTAACTTGATTAGTAAATTGTGGATGACACCAAAATTAGTGGTGTATTGGAGAGCAAGGAAGAATATCAATGTTTACAATGTGCTCTAGATCAGCTGGATGGATGGACCAAGAAGTGGGAAATAGAATTTAACTCTGACAAGTGTGAGGCTCTTCACTTTGGTAAGTCAAACCAAGGTAAGACTTAGATGGTGAATGGCAGTATCCTGGAGAGTGGAGAGCAGAAAGACCAAGGGGGGCAGGTGCATATTTCCTTGAAAGTGGCAACTTGGGTGGATAAGGCTGTGAAGAAGGTTTTTGGCATGCTGGCCATCTTTGAAAGTGTCTCCAGGGAAGCCCAGAACCATTATTCATTGTAGCTCTTGTAAAGGGTTGGGGATGGTCAAGTTGTCTCTGAGGAACTCTTTGCAAAGAAATATTTGTCGGGCTTCTTGAGATTTTCATTGTTGATTATCATCTGGTAAAGTTTGATTTGGACACCTTGACAATTGTCTAAGTCCATGCTCTGTCAGCTCCATGTGGTACCAGATAGAAAATTGAGACAGCAGAACATTGTAGGCATTGGGCATCCAACTGTAATCAGCAAAATAAAATGATGGTTATTATAGACCATTGTCTGAACATTTTGTCAGGAGGAAGTCTCTGATAGATTCCATTACTATTCATCTTCCCTTCTCCATGCCTGCACATAATATCTTACAGAATGGTTGATCTTTTCTCATCCTGGCATCAAACTCACCCAGGAAAACCTTTCTGTCTCATTTAGGATGCAAGTCTGGCTTTTGTCATGGATATTTCCCTTGTCTCATCCATGGTTTTCACTTTGGGGCAGGGAAGAGGTGAGATATGCACTGAAGATTGCTTTGAGCTGCTTACTTGTTCGATTCAGTGGGAGGAATATAAAATATTAATTTATTGCACAGGGGAGTTATTCAGATGCGAGACAAGCTGATGGCTGTCTCCTGTCCATAGCATCTTGTTCAGGAATGACAATGGCACAGCCAAAGTGCCTCACTGTTTGTGGTAAGGTTCAGGTCAGTTGAGGTTGGGCCAGTAAGTAGTGGTCCACATATTCCAGCCCTGATTTTTTTAAATATATATGGCAGAATGGAAGCTGTCCCTGTAATATTCCTTGTAAATGATGGTTAGTGATTTTGCTCCAGGTACCACATGTACTTGACAGAGCAGGACTTTGCCCTGCTGCAGGTCCAGGTGATTGGAGACCATGGCTTGCTGCGTGAATATTCATTTTTGGATTTACTTGGCATCCACAGAGGTACTTGTCACGTGTGGGTTTCGGCACAACTGCCCTTGTTGGTGGTTCCCTCCTGTTTTCTCCTGCATCTCACCCATCTAGCACTTGACCATCCAATCCTCCATCCTTCCCGAACCTGAATTTCTCCTTCAGTATCCAAATGTCCTCTCACCCTTGCCCATCCTTACAGGGTCTTCCTTTTCTTGCCAAATGACTCCTTCCTTCCTTCTCTCCACCAGTCCCCTTTCCTCACAGGTTTAGGTCGAGGTCGTGGAGTGATGTACTGACTAATATCGGTTACACAATCACCATGGCTAATGGATTTTTCTGTTCATCATCCAAATGCTCCTTCGGAATTTTGCAGTGCCTCTTGCATTTCCTTAGTTCTAACAGTTAGTACTTTTTGAAGTCGATGTCAAACACTTTGTGACCCATTGGCTGTGAAAAGGTGACATATGGCACAGGAAAGGTTGGAGACACATAGAACATAGAAATTGGCAGCACAGTACAGGCCCTTTGGCGTATAGTGTTGTGCCGACCTAATGACCTACTCTGCCTAGAATTTCCCTTGGACAGAGCCCTCAGTTCCATCTACCGATCCAATAGTCTCTTACAAGATCCTATTTCACCCCCCCCCCCACCACAATCACTGTTGGTGGTGGAGCATTCCATGCACTTGCTGTGAGAAAAAAAAACTTACCTCTTGCTACTTAAATTGCTTACCCTCCAACTTAATCTTGAGCCCCATAAGTCTTTGCCCCCTTCATGTTAGCCATTTCAGATATGGGTAAAGGCCTCTGATCTTCCACATGAATAATGACTCATCATCCGGTACCACAGTGCTGCCAGACCCCACCGGGGAAGTGGGGGGTGTGGTGGTGGCTCCGGGCACCTCATGGAGGAGGGTGCTCTGGCACATCCTCGGCGCTGTTTTTTGGTTTGCACCGGCACCTAAAAATTAGCAGTGCCCCCCCCCCTACTCAGATGACCTTCCCCCATCCTCTGTCTCCCCAAGAAAATGCCGTTCACTCCAACTCCATGCTCTCCAATCCAGGCAGCATCCTGGTAAGTCTCCTCTGTCCCCTCTCTGAAGCAGCCACATCCTTCCTGTCCTGAGCACAGGATCCCTGCTTCTCTTTCCAATCAACTGAAGGTTTTGTGTGTGTGTGGTCTTCCTCTTTCTGTTATTTTGCTCTTTTAACGTCCACTCCGGATTTTATCCGACAGCCCGTTTGGAATCCGCTCCGTCTATTACTCCATACCACCCAGTTCGCAGCCGAATCGGCTCGGCTGGAGACGGGAGCTCCAAAGCCAGCTGCATCCATCCCTTCCCGGGAGAACTGTCAGCGCACCGGGGAGGAGGAGGAGGAGGAGGGGGGGGGGGGTGACATTTCGGCTCACCTTCAAGGAGAGCACCATGACCTGCTGCCCCGTCTTCCTGCAGCTCGGGCGCGAAGCCGGCGGGAGGAGGAAGCGCCTTGGTTCGTATCTCGGAACCGAGCCGTCGCCCGCCCGCCCCTGATGTGGGACCCACAGCCGCCGCCGCGCATTTCTCCTTCAGTGAACTGAACGGGAGAGGGTATTTGAAAGTCGAGAGTGGTTGACGTCTCGCCAGATCCCCCGGGCGTGCGGAGGACCGGCTCCGCTCCCCATCCGCTGCCGATCCGGCCAACTTCGGAACTGTTCTCGCTGTAAAGCGACCCGGGGAGAGGGGGGCTGTTCCCGGATCGCTCTTGGAATGCACCAGTAGTTGAAGCAACCCCCTTTAGTAGTGGGGGGGGGGGGGGGGGGGCTGTCAGGCAAGAGACCTGCCCCCCACGCTGTCGTTTGAACCACCTGTGAATAAAGTCACTTGGAGACAGCAGTTCGACCCTCTCAACCCCGGGCGGATGGACCGGCTGCCAAGTTAATGCCCATCGCCAAGATCCCACCGAAGCTGCTCTTGGATGTCATTGGGTTTGCACCCTTGAAGCTGAATTTATTCCCCCACCCCACCCCCCCACCCCCTCCTTGCCATCGACCAGATTGATTCCCATCACTGATGGTCGATTCCCGGCTGCTCGCCAGCAGGGATTGATGGCTTCCCTCCGCAGGGTGAAGGGGCTTCTGATTCTCAACCTGGTGGCGGTGGTGGGCTTCTTGCTGTTCCTGGCCAGGTGCCGGGCTCCGCTGAAGGGCTGGGAGGCGGTGCGGGCGGCGCCCAGCCGAGCCGGCTTCTCCAACCTCACCTCCCGAGGCGCGCCTGCCGTCCACCGGGCAGTGCTGAAAAGGCTGTCCCTGCTGGAGGATATCGTCTACCGCCAGCTGAACGGTAAGGGGAAAGCCCCCCCCCCCCCCCCCACTTCCCTCTCCTCTCTTCTCCCTGGAGCGGCTTCTCCGCCACACTTCCAGCCCCCTCCCCTCTCTTCCCTCACCCCCTCCTCCCTTTTTTTGATGTTGCAAACTTGCAGACGCTCAGGGAAGGTCCAGTTGCTCGTCCAAGGCAGGACGTTACTGATTTATTCGAGACCTTGGAAGCCATAGTCCCCCTCCAGTACTGACTGGCTTTTTGGGCCAGTCCCATTTGCCTGCATTTGGTCCATATCCCTTGAAGCCCCTGCGAGCCATAAGATTTATCCAACATTGCAACTGAACCCTCTCACGGGTTCCCTCTAAGAAGATCATCCTGGAGAATCTCAGCAGATCAAACAGTATACTTTATCTACAAAGATGAAGATACAGGACAAAGTTTCGGGCTTGTTTCATCTTGTGCCCTCCCTCCCTTATCCACCTATGACCCCCTTGTTAAGGGCCTGCCTAAATTTTGTTCATACCTCGAAGAAGGGCTCCAGCCCAAAACATTTGGTTCTGTATCTTTATCTTTGCTGTATGAAGTGCGCTGTTTGACCAGCACTGTCTTTTAAAAAATTCAATCACGGATCTGCAGACTTTTGTGTCCTACCATTGTTTCCTCCTTGCAGATCAGGCCCAGCCCTGATTGAAAGAGATGCCCCTCAAGTCCCTCCGAAATACCCCCCCCCCCCCACCCTTCTCATCTTAAGCCCTCTAGTTCTAGAATCATCCACCCTGGGAAAACAACTATAATGAAGACCTTGGTGATTTTATAAACCTCTCCTCAAATACTCATGCTCTGGGGAATAAAACTCCAGTCTCCCCCATATTTAATAATTTCATATAGAATCAGTTGGTAATTCAGAGCTATTTTAAAATGGAAAAATTACATTCTATAATATAAATATAAGAATGAGGATAATCCAGCAAGGAGGGATTTTTTAAAATTTATCTGCTTAAGGCTGAAGTCATGATTGGCAATGTTGGAATTTCTTGTCCACCTCATTGCCTCAGATACTCTACCTAATAAAGGTGAGCATGCTAAATGCCTTCTCCATCACCCTGCCCACCTGAGCCACTGGTTTCATGCAACTATGCTCCTGTACCCCACGCTCAATTAATGGTAAGTTAATTTAATTCTGACAAGTGTGAGGTCAGGCACTTGGTAAAATTCCTTTCATGGGTTCTTTGAACTGGCTGTTAAAAGAATCCTGGGCTGGAAGGCGAAATTGGTGTTTATTTTTCCTTCCAGTGTATCCAGAAGCACTGCTAATGGCATTTGTCCAGGGCCCCTTGAGATACAGATTGTGAAGATCTGAGAAGTGTACAGTAGGGCAGGGATTGTGGCTATTTGGTGAACGTGAGTTTTGTGCTCAATCTGATCTTCCAATACCATTTTCCTCAGTTGATCAAATTGGTGGTGCATTGACGGTGGCAGCGAATTTCTCTGACAGGTAGTAGCCATGATATAGGAAGATCTTACAGTGAACCTTTATCGTTGCAGTTGGAGCTGTTTGGCAGAAGACTTTAATTTGCAGGTGTTGGGGTGAGTGAATCGGTTATGTCTTGGATTTTGGCCTCTGAGCTGAGCTAACACAGCTCTGTCTGCAGACGGCAGCTCGACTACTTAGACTTGGGTGACATTGGTTCTGGAGTGTAATCTCTGTAGGCGGAGTAGTTTCCATTGATTCTGAAGATCAACTCTACTCCCATGAGGAGTTTTTTCAAAGAGAGGTGCACTTTGCTATGAGAAAAAGGAAGAAAAGTGTGTGGCAGTGAAGGAGCTTTACTTAACACCACTCTTCCCTGCGCCAGTATTCTGGCTTGCATGCTGTTGTGGACTGTACGCAAGATGAAGATGGATATCTGTGGGCAGCAGAATGTGTGGAGGGGTTCAGCACACTTCTGCTGATTCATCGAGTCAAAGGCTTCTATATATTTGTAGAAGGCCTAGTGTCATGGCTGATGTTCTCTATATTTCTCTGCGCAGTACTTGACTTAAAGTAGCTTGTTCATTTTCATGGGATCCTTGCATCTTCACCAACATCAAGTCTCATTGCTCAATAGATTCTAGATTCTATGCTGGACTCATTAGTAATTGCCGATGAGGGTATAAATGTTCATTGCCATAGAATTTGCAATTTGGTTTTGTTACCAGGGAGAGGAGTATCCCCACTGCCAGGAGAGTGAGAATTAATCCAACAGCGCATTAACCAGAATAAGAGTAACAGGGTAAAACAATTTTTTTTAGACACACAGCACAGTAACAGGCCATTTCTGCCCATGAGTTCATGCCACTCAATTTACACCAAATTAATCTACACCCCTGGTTTGTTTCGAATGGTGGGAGGAAATTGGAGCCCCCAGGGAAAACCCATGCAGACATGGGGAGAACGTACAAACTCCTTACAGATCACACGGGATTGGAACCCCTGTCCCGATCGCTGGCGCTATGGAGGCATTGTGCTAACTGCTACACCAACCGTGTTGCCACAAATTGTTTCATGTTCTGAACCTCATTATTTATTACTTTGGACTCATTAAACTGATCATAATGAGTACCAGCATAAAATTGAAATTTGAGTGTTGGCAGCTTTTTTTTTAAAGAGGAGCTAAATCCTGAGATGAATAATTGAGAGAGGCAGGATGGAGAAGTGAAATTGAAGAGAACTCGAAAGATCCTTCCAGTGGAATGGTGGCCCATGACATATTTAATAATTTCATATTGAATCAGTTGGTAATTCATAGCTATTTTAAAATGAAAAAATTACATTCTATAATATAAATATAAGAATGAGGATAATCCAGCAAGGAGGGATTTTTTTAATTTATCTGCTTAAGGCTGAAGACATGATTGGGAATGTTGGGATTTCTTGTCTACCCCATTGCCTCAGGACTGAGAAGGCAGATAAGAATCAACTACTCTGGTATGCCTGAAGACACAAGGCAGTCGAGGTAATGAAAGAAGATTTTTTTCCCTGGTGGGCAGTGTTTAACCAGATGGGTTTGTACAACAATGACCTATTGTGGACACACAATTTCTCCTCACTTATCAGTGAGGTGCAATAGCAACTGCACTTTCTGAGAAAACTGAAGCAGGCAAGGCTACAGGCCACCTTTAAGTCAATCTTCTACAGGAGCTACAGTATGTCAAGGGCATCCTGGCTGGCTGCATCACAGTGTGGTGCAATTGCTGCAGTGAAATGGATCGAAGATCAATCCACAGGACCATGAGTGGCAGAGAGGATCACTGGAGTCTTCCCCCCCACATTGATGGGATTTACCAAATCTGTAAGGAGTTTCTACTTTCTTCCCGTGTCTGCATGGGTTTCCTCCCTCTGTTTGAAACGTAATGGGGAGTGTAGGTTAATTTGGTGTAAATTGGGCGGCACAGATTCATGGGCCAAAATGGCCTGTTACTGTGCTGCATGCCTACAGTTAAATTTAAATTTAAAATTTAGAACCTTTGAGGATCCCTTCCACTCCGAACATACACCTTTCAGCTACTCCCATCGGGAAAGAGATCCAGGAGATTCAGAGTCTGCACCACCAGGCTGAGGAACAGCTTCTTCCCACGGGCAGTGAGAATGCTGAACAAGCAAAGGAACTGCTCACACTCACCCTCCGAGACTCCCATATTTACAAAACAATATTTATTTGAATATAATAAGATGTGTCCTGCATATGTATTGTTTAACATATACATATGTTATCTGTGGCTGTGTGTCTGCGAGTTTTGCACTGTCTGGGGAATGCTGTTTCATTGGGTTGTACTTGTGTGATCAGATGACAAAAATTTGACATGAGTTTTCTTTTACATACCAAATCCATTAAATTTCTTGTGTAATATTTAAATTTCCCACCTGCAATGATTAGATTCAGTTTTGTTTAGTGTTGAAAAACTGAATTCATTATCAAAATAAAGCAACTTTGAATTAAATGGCATAGATAGTATCACCTGCAACAAAATAATTGAGTTTATATAACTCGCAGAACATTCCCACGGACAAACAGAACTGTATTCAACTTGTCGGGGAGGAGATTTTACTGTTCTTTCTTTTTCCATCTTTTTATTGATTTTAATATAAAGCATTCAATAAACAATGCACTGAGAGAATGAGATTACAATATGCAACAATCAGTAAATAATAATAGTGTCTCATGTCCCCATACTCAATCAAAGAAAAAAAAAAATCACTTTAGAGTAAAACCACCCTATACTAATCTGAAAGATAAAAAAAAAAGCAAAATCTGGGAAGTTTTGGATCAGCGTTCATCAAACATAAGAAGCCTGGTCCTCACCCAAAAGTGAAACATGCTGTGATACGAGCCCAGAGGGCCCCAAAATCCAGCAGCAATAGATATTCACCAAGACCAATAGTAACTTAAACAAAAGTTGCTTTTAATTATCTTTAAACATGAAAACAGTATCACACTTTAATTTATCACTATTGACTTAACTAACCTAACTTAACCCCCTTCTAATTCTAAATGCACGTGTATGTAATGCGTGTGTAAGTTCAAAAAAGTTATTTGATTCATAGTCCAAACTCACTTCTCATTCCTCCAAGTTCACTGGTTACAGGCAATTCTTATAATGTGCACAGAATTTAACATTTATATAGTTCACCAGGCTCTGGTGCTTGAAAGGTAAATGGTTACCACTCAGGAAGGTTCTTGTCGGTTTTCAGAGAGAGATTTGTTGTTCCAGGACACCCACAACTGATGCCTTCTTAACCAGCCACTTCAGTGTCTTCCCAAAGAAACTTGCTCCCTCAGGGTTCTCCAGATGATAACCTCTTTCTTTCAGGTCACCACAAAGTGCCTTTTTGTTTCTCTTATTACAAGTGAAACATTAGGCAGCCAGTCCTCTCTTCTTACATGAACCACAAGGGTTTTGACCAGGCTGAACTAAGCACTCGCAACCCATCTTCCAAATGGGGTTTTCTACAAGCTTGCTAGCTTGTCCTGTTCTAGTTCCAGTTGCTGCTGCTGACTGTAGAACTGATACTGATCTCTCTCTCTCTCTCTCTCTCACACACACACACACACACACACACACACACACATGCACACACACACACAGAAAAACCTGTTTTACTCTCTGCTTGAAAAACCACATGACCCTGTTAGAACAGCAAGTTCCCCTCTAGACAGAAGGCGGCTCTGACAAGTTCTTTCATCTGTTGCCTTTTTGTAAACAACAATCCATTAGTAAAGTCTCTTGGGCACTCTCCAAAGCTTTTGCAAAGGCTCTGGGGCCACGACATGTCTAGCATGAGCAGAGATCTAGTATTTTAAATAAGATCTGTATTAAAGTGTTTGTATGTGACCTACACTAACAAACCTTGCCCCAATTTATCTCCCAAAAACATATCTATATTCTGTCACAGCTGGTATCAGGAAGGGACAATAAATCAGAGAAAATATTAGAAATTTATCATATAAAAATATTGTATGAATGGATGCCAAGTTTCTTCAAATGTAACAGAGGAATCAAATGTAGCACTTCTAATTTTATCTAAATTCAAACAGGCCGTGGGTTGAGAAAACCATTGAACTATAGTAGGCGGAGTGGGGGGCTTTCCATTTAAAAATTGCTCTCCTGACCATCAGGGTGGTAACAACTTATCATCCGATGAGCAAAAGTTGGACAATGACCTACATCTGGTCCTAAAACTCCAGAAAGAGCAGTTAAAGGGATTTGCTTGTAAATTAATTGCGAGAATTACTGAAGGAACACCGGAGTTATCTTTTGAAAACGTGACAGGATCAAAACACGAAGCCACTTGCAAATTAAAATTAGGAAAGATGCGGACAAGCTTGTCCTAATACATATGTTCCCTATGTAATACCTGAAATTGAATAAGGGAGTGTTGAGCGCAAATTGATGAGGTATTAACTAGTTTAAGAATCTTTTCCCACAACTGTTCAGGAGAAGACTTTTGGAGCTCCTGCTCCCATGCCCTTTTAAATTTATCAGTCAAGACTGGTCGCTGTTAAACCCTTCTGAGAGGGGTTCAAACAAAAAGTAGCATCAACCATATCTGACTGATACAGCAGGGGAAAATTAGGTAATGCAGCATTCAAAAAATGTCTTATTTGAAAATATCTAAACAAATGTGAACAAGGCAGACCAAATTTGTTTGAAAGTTGTTCCAAGGTTGTAAGATAACCTTCCATGAACAGATCCCGAAAACATATGATACCCTTAACCAGCCAAAAAGAAAAAGCTCGGTCATTCACAGATGGTTGAAAAAGATTAATTACAAAAAAAAACAGAAAAAGTTTTAAAAAAATTTAGTTCATAAACCATATTCATAATGTGTGCTTGGTTATCAGTTTACTAACCTTGGTAAGTGCAAGAGGAAGGGTAGCTCCCAATAGAGTAACTATTGAAAATTTCTCGACCAATTTCAATTCCAGATTTACCCATGGCGGATGTTCAAGTTTATCAGAATAATAAATCCTGAATATGGTATATCGAATATAATTGCCCAGTAGTAAAATCTAAAGTTAGGTACTGCCAAGCCACCACCCTTTTTCAACTTCTGTAATTGAGCTTTATTTAGCCAAGAATTTCACTTCTGCCAAATTAGGAAGATATCCTGGAATCAATAATATGATTTTGGGATAGAAATTGGAATGGCTTAAAATCAATACAAAAATTTAGGTAAAATCACCATCTTGATTGCATTAATTCGACCTACTAATGATATTGGGGACCATATAAAAAGGCATTGTTTCACAAGATCAATCAAAGGAAAAGATTCAACATATAAATCTTTAATATTTTTTAGGAATTTTAATTTTCTGGGAGAAATAGTGGCGGCGGAGTCAATTGTATTATTTAAGAAAAGGTTGGACAGGTATATGGATGAGAAGAAGATGGAGGTTATGGGCATTGTGCAGGGAGGTGGGACTAGAAAGGGGTGTTTGGTTCGGTGTGGACTAGAAGGGCCTAATGGCCTGTTTCCGTGCTGTAATTGTTATGTTATGTTAATACCTAAATAAGCAAAATGATCCCTAACAATCTGAAACAGAATATGCTCATAAATGGGTACCTGATATTCAGGGGAAGTAATTCACTCTTGTGAAGATTTAATTTATAACCAGAAATTGCTATTGCAAGGATAACATAGAAGGAACAGATTACTCAGGTTCTGAAACATATTGCAACAAAATCATCCGCATATAAAGATACTTTATGAATACTAAACTGCCCTAGTATTCCCCCAATATCATCAGAATTTTGAAACGCAATTGCTGAGGGTTGCAGAGCTAAAGTTACTGTTTTAGTATCAGCCATTGTTCTTTGCCCGAAGAAATTATGTTGGTGTCAGATTAATGCCATTCACTTGCAGCACTGCATTTGAATTCTTTTGAGTTACACTCTCAGTTTTACCTTGGAGTTGCAAGTCATGTCTCAGTGAGCAAGAATGATTATTGCATGATTAGGCAACTTCAGTTGAGAAGGTAACTTTGCAACGCAACTGGAGATCCTCCCTGACAGGTAAATGCTAAAGATCCCAGAGCACGATTTGGAAAGAAGTGCAGTAGTTATCTTTGAAACTTGACCAAATTCTGTTTGTAGAATGATTGCTGCATTATTACAGTAATTTGGGACATATTGTGAAC
The DNA here is from genome assembly GCF_036971445.1 of Narcine bancroftii. NCBI lineage: Eukaryota > Metazoa > Chordata > Chondrichthyes > Torpediniformes > Narcinidae > Narcine > Narcine bancroftii. The sequence goes on from NC_091482.1 coordinate 23,063,502, forward strand.
TGTTAAAGCTTTTCTGAGAGATCCTGAAGTCTAAAAGGGGCTACGTAAATGCACCATAAATTTATTGGTAATGAACCAAGGAAAATTAAAGCAGTGCTAAATCTTGGACAAAGCCGCAATTGGGTTGGTAGAAATCATATGATTTGGTGCAAGTAAATAGTGACATTTAAGACTGATTATAGGCTTGTGTAATACTCGGCACAAAAGGTGTGCATCTTGGAGGAAATCATCTCGAGATTTAGTCATGTGAGTTCCATAAGGCAACATCCTAGGTCAAGCCATGATGTTTCATTAATGTCTGTTGTTCCATCATGGAATAGAAAGGGAACTATTCACAGTGATCAGCTCCATTCCCAGTTCACAGATAATTAAGCAGTCTTTGCCTTTTGCAGTATAACTGGATAACACTCAAGTCAGGACCAATAGATGGTAAGCAATATTATAGATGCAAGGCAGAGGCCAAAAAAGTGCAGCATCTTTCCTTGAAATTTACTGACATCTTTGTTAGTGAATCAACCATCATAAACACTTTTGGAATCATCATTAATTAGAAGTTCAACTTGCCATAGAGTTACAATAATTCTACAGCAATTAGTTCAATATCTGATTCCCTTGGATCTACCTTTTACAGGTCCTGAGCCCCTTGCCACGTTGATGAAGGGCTCAGGCCTGAAATGTTGGTTATCTTATCTCTGTCTCCCTTGGATGCTGCGTGACCTGCTGAGTTTCTCTTGGAATTTTGTGCATGTCCCAAATCTATGACCTTGAATATCTAGGACTACAAGAACATCAGGGCAACTGATGCACCATCAAGTTACACACTGTCAGATTTTATAATATTTCTCATCAGTACCCAATCAAAATCCTATAAATTCATACTTGACATTTTTGTGCATGTACACCCATGGGAATAAATGTATTTTCCATTTGCTTGAGACTTACTCTTACAATACCTAACTAATACACCTGCATTAAGAATAAACTGTTTAAAAGACAAAAATACTGTACTGTACTTACATTGAACAAATTTCACTTGCATTAATATATAAACCTTAAAATATTTTACTTTATTTTCATTCACATTCTTTGAAAATATTTAACTGTTGCTGCATCTGCAGGTTCCTCCCCCTCCACGGGGCTGCATTATAGATAATTAACCCCCTTCCCCAAATTTACAGATAAAGCCTCTGACCGGGGCGACTCTTACTAAGCAGGGATGAGACTCCTTAAGAGAGTCACCCCAACGGCAAGTGGCACCAACCAGCACTTCTTCCTGGGCGACACCATTGCTATTTCACAAAACTTTATTCAAACAGCTGCTATGAGCAAAGCATGACCAAGGCACTCCCTCCGCTGGCTGAATATTTGCTCCCATCTTCTCCAAAGATTTATGTGTTACTTCAGAGAACATTTACCATTTTAAACTTTCGGGATTTTTTTTGCCTATTATTTTATTCTTTTTTTTGCTGGTTTCCTGAGGCCGCCCTTTGCTTGAATTCCAGATACCAGGGATTTACTGTACCTTCAGTGAAGAACTACACACACTCCCTGCATTAACAGTCATTGTTTTTTTAACCCCTACTGCTTGGAACAATTATCATTTTCAGAATTTATATTAGCATTTGGTAACATTTGTGATAGTCTAAATTTGAAGTCAAATATTCTCCCTGTGATTCACCTTGAGTTTATGTTTAGAATTATCTAGTTATGATATTCAAAGCTTAAACAGAAACAAAAAAAATGCTCTGCACTTATCCAAATGGAAGCTTCAATTTTGTTTAGATTCAATTAGTAACTGAATCAGAAAATAGGAAGTTGCATACAGCTTTGCAAATTCAACAGTCTACTCGTTAATATAAATCAGATCCAAGCATAAAAATTCAAATAATATTTGTGTTTTATCTATCAAGACTCCATAGTATGGTGCCAAAATTGTGCCCCGATCAAAAACACTGACCTCGACTTATTTTGAGAAAAGGTTTGAAAAAAACTTTTCTCAAAGGTTGAGAAAAATGAATAGCTTTTGAAGGACTTGAAAGATGTCATCTACATGGACTTCAGCAAGGCCTTTGACAAGGTCCTGCAAGGTAGGATGGTTGGATCACATGGGATCTTCAAGGATGCATCCAATTGGATACAGTGGTAAGAGTCAGAGGGTGACACTGGCGGGTTGGCTTTTCAGATTGTCATGGGCCACAGGGATTGGAGCTGGGGAATAAAGATAACCACAAGTGAGGCTCCTTGTTCCTTCAGATTTTAATTAATGTTGGAATATTTACTGGGTGGGGGGAGGAGGTTGGGGAGAAATTCTTTTCCACTCCCTTTCTCAGTTCCTTCTTTTGCTCCCTCTCTTTGCTTCCAGTGCCCAATTTAACATTGAATCTGATAGCCTTATTTTTACATCCTCATTCAATCCAGGATATTCAAAGTGATTTGTTTCAGATCAAAATCGGTGTTTTACCTGTTCACTCAGGGCTTGGATCCTCTGGAAAGGGACCAGCACCAAGTTGGTTAATTTGTACATTTCCAAATAAAATCCACATAGGAAGTTGGTGTGAAGTTGCAAGGACAATTTAATTTTCCACGTGCTTCAAAGTCAAACCCACTGATTACAATGGCAATAAACTGCTGAACTTCATACATCAGATCAATATCCATTTGAAATTCCACATATTTCTGTGGGAATTTTGGCATTCACAGGTTAAAAAAAGCTTTATTGAAGATAAACACCTGATAGTAAGAACAAAATCAACCATGCTTAACTTTTCTTGCTTGCTGGATCTGCCACCATCTAATTTTGCCAACTCGATAAACTTCCACAACATCAATATGGATTACCTGCTGGTTGATCATAAAGCTGGAACGATCACAGCATCCTCTTGTGATGTTTCTTTCATTCATTGGAAGACTCTCAGCCTTTGTTCAGTGCCTGCAATTCACTAGAGTGGTTGCATTGAGTATGTGCCCCACTGCTCTACTATACTGAGCTTGAACTTAGACCATTGTGATGCAGCCACACCATTTTATTCTTATTTTGTATTTTGTAGTACCTGATTTTTGATGGTAAACCAATATTTTCAACAGTCCTTTTTACTATTTATATGACTAGTGATGTTCTTTCCAGTAGTTTTCAAAGGGTGACCTTTTTTTGTTCTGAAGAACTGGTGCCGATTTGTTAACAATATTTATTGTTAATTTAATCATGTAATAAGAAAGTTTACAATTTTGAAACAGGGTGGAAGGATTAGCTCTACAAACCTAACAAGCATGCGCTGAAAGGAAAATATGGAATGTTGAATTTAATGTGAAGTCTTTGAGGAAATCAGTTGTCCAAATAAAAAAAAAAGATTTGTTAAGGCTGGGTAAAAGTGTTTCATAAGATTGAAAATAAAACATGTTGGAGATTCTGCAGTGGGGTCAAACAGGTCACAATTAGAAACCGTTTGGATTGCACAATGCAGACTAATTTCCTCAGAGGAGTCAGAGATTGATTATTCACAAGTAGTAAAACCCAGAATTACATTGATCAGAATTGTCTGAATGGAAGAACGATCAAGTAATTGATTAAGATTTTATTAAAATGACTGGTTACTCTGTAGTGTAAATAAAACCATAAATTCAGAAATGATACAATTATTTGAATCCAATTCATTTAAAGCCTACTTAATTCATAAAAGCAGTCTAATTTCACTTTAAACCGAATAATTTATTGGCAAAATTTTGTTGACCTCTCTTAATCTAGCAATATAGAGTTATCTGTGTTTTAATTTGTTTTGGGGATATTAAATAGGAGAACTTAGTGGTATAGAGGCTTTATTCAAGGTTGTTCAGAATGATGGATCTCAAATAGGGAGGTGCAGAACAATGAACAGAGTTAAACTGAGTACGTTCCAGGGAGTAGTTCTGTATCAGGATAAAATCTGTGAAGAATTTTCGATCAGTATTGAAGAAGAAAATAATTAAAATATTGAAATACTGCAATTTGTATGTATATTTGCAACTATACATTCGGCAAGCCCAGACTTAGAAGTCCATAGAACAAGGTAAAATAAATTGTGTTATAATTGGATTGAATTCAGGTTCTCAAGTCCTTCCCTGCTCCCCTACCCCTCCACCTTCACCATCCTGAAGGTAATGAGGGCAGAGAAAAGCAGTGAAAAGGTATGTTTTGGCTAGTAGTGAAGAACGCAGTAGAGATACAATATATAGTAAAACCCCTATGATTTGGAATTTAAGCAGCGGGCAGCCTCAAGCAACCGGCAAAAAAGAAAAATTGACATGAGGCGGTGTCTTAAAAAAGCAGCCTCTATCCTCAAAGACCCTCACCACCCAGGTCACATCTTCTTCACTCCACAACCATCAGATAAAAGGTACGGGAGCCTAAAGACGAGCACTCAGTGGCATAAGGGCAGCTTCTTCCCCGCTGCCATCAGATTCCTGAATAATCAATGAACCAAAGACTCTGCCTTACTTTTTGTGCACTTTTTTTCAATATAGTAATGTTGCAAGATAGTTATACTATGAACATTTGCACTATAACGCTGCTTCAAAACACTGAATTTCATGACTCGTTCATGACAATAAATTCTGATTCTGAAGAGCAGTGTGAGCTGCTTCAATGAATATCAACCAGTAGTATTCACATGAACTGTGATTAAATGCTTTGAGAGGTTGGTCATGGCTAGAGTTAACACAGACTTGAGTAAAGATCTGGACCCATCGGAATTTGCCTACCATCACAATCGCTCTACAGTAAATGCAATATCACTGGCTCCCTGGATCACCTAGAAAACAGCCGCATGTACTCTTCATTGACTACAGCTCAACTTTCAGTACCATCCTTACCCTCAGTGCTGGGCAACAAGCTTCAAATCCTGAGCCTCTACTCCCCTCTCTGCAGCTGGATCCTTGGAAGAACACAGTTAATACTAATTGGAAACAAAGTCTCCTCCTCACTTACGATCAATTCAGGTGCTCCTCATGGATGGGTTGCTCTACCTGCTCTGCACCCAGGACTGTGTGGCCAGGCACAATTCAAACACTGTCATCAAATTTGCCGATGACACCACGGTTGTCAGCAGAATCGCAGACGGCAATGAGATAGGTCAACTGGTTGAGTGGTGCTACAACAGCAACAACCCAGCACTCAACCTTAGCAAAACCAAGGAGCTGATTGAGCACTTTTGGAAGGGGAAATCAGGAATATATGAACCAGTCCTGATCGAGGGATCAACAGTGGAAAGGGTTAAGAACTTCAAGTTCCTGGGTGTCAACGACATCTCTGAAGATCTATCTTGGGGCTTCTACATTGATGCAATCGTGAAGAAGACTTGCTAGCAGCTATACTTTCTGAAGAGTTTGAGGAAAACTCCTTACATTCTGAATGGCTGTATCACTGAATGGCTGTATCACTGCCTAGTATGGAGGTGCCAATGGATAGGACAAAAAAAAAGCTACAGTGTTGTGAACTCAGCCAGTGGCTACACGGGCGCTGGTCTCTACTCCATCGAGGACATCTTCATGAGGTGGTGTCTTAAGAAAGCAGCCTCTATTCTCAAGGACCCTCAACACCCAGGCCATGCCCTCTTCAGACTGCTACCATCAGGAAGGAGGTACAGGAGCCTGAAGATGAACACCCAGCCGCACAAGAACAACTTCTTTCCCTCTGCCATCAGGTTCCTGAATGGCCAATGAATCACAGACACTACCTCACGTTCTCTTATTTTTTGCATTAATTAATTCATTTTAAAATATAATTTTATTGCAATATTTACCCTGAATTTGCTGCTGCAAGAATAATGCAAAACAATAAATTCTGTTTCTGTTTTAATAATAGCAGTAAAGAGGTTTCCAAACAAACAAAGTTGAAGGGATCTATGCCTTGCGCAGACAACAAAGCCTTTCAGCATAGGTATTTTCCTGTGTTGTACCCTTTTACGTTCATTAAATGTTACCAGATTACCATTTACTGCCTTTCAGAGCATGGACGTATTGTTCCATTATTTTGAATGGGAGGTGACTACATTGAAATGCACAATTCCTACATCCGGTTCACATTTGCTCAGCTGTGAAAACATGGTGCATCATGAGCTCCTTTAGAGCTGAATCAGAGAGACAAGGTGCCAATGAATAGGATTGGTCCTGTTGATTGACTGATAGATTTTTGACAACTACAGTATGTATAAAAGTCACATGGGCCAAAGGTGGGAGTTCAACAAAATCATGGCCGATCTTCTACCTCCCGTCCTATCCCAAATCCCCTCTAAAATCCAGAGATCTGTTGGATCAATGGTTTCCATGCATTTCTTTGGCTTGGCTTCACGGACGAAGATTTATGGAGGGGGTAAATGTCCACGTCAGCTGCAGGCTCGTTTGTGGCTGACAAGTCCGATGCGGGACAGGCAGACACGGTTGTAGCGGTTGCAGGGGAAAATCGGTGGGTTGGGGTTGGGTGTTGGGTTTTTCCTCCTTTGTCTTTTGTCAGTGAGGTGGGCTCTGCGGTCTTCTTCAAAGGAGGTTGCTGCCCGCCGAACTGTGAGGCGCCAAGATGCACGGTTTGAGGTGATATCAGCCCACTGGCGGTGGTCAATGGGGCAGGCACCAAGAGATTTCTTTAGGCAGTCCTTGTACCTCTTCTTTGGTGCACCTCTGTCACGGTGGCCAGTGGAGAGCTTGCCATATAGCAGCTTATGAATGAAGAAATCAGTCATTTCAGGCCAAACTTGTTTGCCCCTTAGTTTGAGACTGTGACTGTGACCTCAGTTCCAAATTTCTAAATCTAGGGATACATTCTCTCTCTCTCTCTCTCTCTCTCTCTCTCTCTCTCTCTCTCTCTCTCTCTCTCTCTCTCTGCTCTGATGAATTGGTCTCAGAATTTTATATGTTTCATAGAGGTCTCTTTCATTCTTCTAATTTTGAGAGAATTCTAGAGAATAAACTATTCCATGGAACCTACCTGATAAATCTCAAAAGCAATCCCTGTCCATAAAAATATATCCCAGTGTTGGACAGAGGATCAAATATATATCATAGTCTATGTCTCAATCCACATGACGTAAGACAGCTTGATTCCTGGACGCAAATCTTTTTGCAATTTAGGCCAATGTCTCACTTGTCTTTTTGCCTGGTGTCTACATGTTATCCGTTATTTACGCAGATACTGAGGTGGCTTTGAGTATTTAGAATATTTCTCAATCTCTCATCATTTCAACAAAAAGGTAGACAGAATCCATTATTAAAAAATCCTATATTTTTGTCAGTTTTAACTGAACATCCTTTGCTTTGTCAAATCTTTCTGTTCTGTGTTTATTCTGATTACTTTGGACAAACCTGAATATGCTTTCATTTTATTTAATAATGATAATGTCATCCACATGCAGCTAGAGTAGTTTTTGATTAGTAAGGGGAAGTTGAAAAGAAACTGTTCATGAACCTGGAGATGCTGGACTTCAGGTTTCTGAACCTCGTTCCTGAAGGTAGTAGTGAGAATAGGCTGTGACTAGGTGATGAGGGTCCCATGTAATGTTTTAAAATTAAAGTTTAAAATTTTAAATTGAATTTAGAGATACAGGACGGTAACATGCCCTGCCAACCCATGTGCTCATGGTGCCCCAGTACCCCAATTAACTTACAAACCCCATACGTTTTTAAGGGTGGGAGGTAAAAGAAAACCTTGAGGAAACACAAGTGGTCAAGGGGAGATTGCACGAACTCCTTACGGACAGTGCCAGACCGGAACCCAGGTCACTGGTCCTGCAATTGCCTTGTGCTAACCACTACAATAGCTATGCCACTTTGTTAGGTGCCTTCCTGAGGGCCTTACATAGATGTTCTCAATGGATAGGAGGTCAGAGCTTGTGATGGACTTGGTCATGGTTCCTGTCTTCTGCATTCCTGAGCACTCAAATAACCAAACTAAGTAGAAGTTTGATAGATTATTCAACAATATGCCAAATCTCTTCAGACTTCTTGGAAATTGAAAGCATTTGGTGTGCCTTCTTCATGGTTACCTCAATGTACTAGCTCTAGAAGAGGTCTTCCGAAATTTGGTACTAATCCTCTCCCCCTCAATCATATAAATGTGGATAAATGTGTGGACCCTCATCCTCCCCTTTCTAAAATCCACATTATGCTCCACGGTCTTGTTAATGCTGAGAGCACGATTGTCGTTCTGCTATCACCTAACCAGTCTCTTGATCTCCATCCTCTATTTCAAGATCATTTCACATTATTTGGCCAACAACGGTGGTATCATCAGCGGGCTTATAGATGGTGCTTTCGGATTTCTGGCAGCAGACGTTCATGTTTTACTTTTGATACCAATAGTTTTCCATGGGATGCGCCAGAGAGAGTTGAAACAAACTGCTGAAATAATGATTGAGCTTGCTCACTGGTACTGCATGTGGGCCTGCAGACCTATTCCATGCTATGAATTTAGTTTTGATAAAATCAGGATTAAATTTTCATTCCTGACCTTCAGTGAAAAAGAAAACTGCACCAAAATTTTGCCAACTCAAATAATAATAGATAACCATTTCAGCCTTGTACCTCACAGCTCCAACACATTTTTCTGCCTCTCTCCAGTTCTGATGTTGCAGTATCCATTCACCTCTACCGACCCAGACAAACGCCTCCTGTCCTCTTTCAGCTGGCACTGCCAATTTTATTTATAACTTCTCCCACTCTGATAGAAATTGACTCATTTTCCACCAACTATTGAGCTAATTTCTGCTTAAAAAATAAATACAGTTACTGAGCAATGAGCAATAATATCTGTTGGTCATATTTCACAGAGGACAGATTTTGTAGGGTATAAGGAAATTGGGATTATTTCCCATGTCATTCCACATCACAAATGGTTTAAAATTCCGAGGTAATGGTAACAAAATGACAAAAAAGTACCTTGGTTGCTGACTTCCATCCAATGAAAACTGCCTCACACAGGATATACCGTATATTTCCGTGTATAAGGAGACCCTTAAAAGCACCCAAAAAAACAGATGTCGTCTTATAGGCCAGATACAAAAACATGTCCGTAAAATTCTAATCAACATACCACTCAATTGGTTCCATAATCCATTCAAACCCCACCCTGCAGCAAAGTTTTAAGCTACTGGTATATTAGAAAGAAATTTTTAATGTTTTAATAAAAAACACATCGAAGATCCTTCAAAATCACTATCACTTCCATTGTCAGAGAGGCCAATACCTTGGCAAACACATCCGGAGTCTCACTGTTTACACCGTCATCGTACAGGCCCCAGTCTGATCCTGGTGAGTCAGCTTCCACTTTGTCATCAGTGTCCCACAATAAATCATCCATTGCACTAGAGATACCGCACTTGTTGAAAGATTTTATTACAGCCTCTACTTTCACTTTATCCCATGCTTTGACCACAAAATCAAACAGCACATCAGGTGATGCAACTCACATTGTCCTGCCTTTTGTAAAGGATTTTTCAGCTCGTCCTCCAATTTTTGGGGGTTCGTCTTATACACCCAATAGATAATAGAATTCAGGCTGAAAATGGGGACCCGTCTTATCTGAAGGTGGTCTTATATGCCGAAATATACTGTAAGTGAAATTTGATAATCAACAAGCAAATTACACAATCAATGACATTTTCTGATATCTTTGCTTTATTAATGCATATTAGAGGTGATCTTCCCACACCTGTCAGGTATTCAGAACTTTTTTCTTGCATTTCAAAGTATGTAAGAAAGCAGGGCGCTTATCTGAAATCCTGACATTATATTATAGGAAGAATTCTCAAAACAAGTGGCTCTCAATACCTAGCTACTTGCAATCCAAACAGCATCGTGCTGCAGTCCCAGTGATGGAATTATTTAAACGGATTCTCTGGAAGTAATGAGAGTGGGTGGGTGCCACAGACGTCAGTGTACGTTGCAGGAATGGACAATAGGTTGAGAGTCAATGCACAATCTGGATTCCAATGCAAAGCAGAGGTACAATCTTAACCTTAGCAGTTAATTTATCAGAGATTTTGTGATATCCTTTGAAAGCATTATTAGATTCCTCTCTGCTACAAAGTACTAGTTGTCTAGTTGCTGTTTTTCAATAATCAAACTGGTCTGCCATTTGAATTATGCTACAATAAGGTTGATATATTGGCACTCATTTCCAGTTCAATGAATAAAAATGGAAAGAGTCTGAGAAACTCAGGCAGAGAAGATGAAATGTTTCATCTTTAGTGACAGAAGAACTACTTTTGATTCTTAACTTGTTTTGCTTGGTCCACAGAAACTGATTGATTGTACTCAGTGTTTCCCAGCATCTATTTCTAAAATGTATTCCATTTACGAGAGCTGGGTTTTGGAATTAGTTGAGGATGCATTTCCACAATGAGAAGGAATTCAAAATATGGAAGTAGAATTTGTTACATTAAAGCATTTATTCTTGTTGCCCTTACAAAGGTGGCAGTGAACTTCTGCAGACCTTGTGTTTCTGCAGTATAGCCCAATATGTTTTCATTCATCTTGCTCTATCTACATCTCCATCTGATATTTTAATTGTTACATCTCAAACCAGCAACAACAGATGATGCAATTCAAAAGGGTTAAAATTTAACTATATTTATTAATGACTATTAACAATATAATGTCTTAACAAAATTAACCCCACTCTAAGTATTTATAGCAAATATCAGTGTGTATGTGAAAAGCTCATAACAGTCTGTGCCCCATATTCAAAAAGGAAAAGCCCCCAAAACCCCAGGTCAGTCAGTCAAGTAAGTCAGTCCACAGAATTCATTCTCCAAGTTCAATGTTCAAGTTCAGTTCTTTAACTGATAGCAAAGGACGTCATATGTTATATTGAAAGCTGGAAAGAGAAATGACTGATGTTGCATTGCAATAAACTTACGAATCCTCATTTACGAGGCATGTGCATTTCACACAGCTCTCCAGCTGCCCTCCTGCTCCAACTGCCGCTCTCTGCTCCACAGGTGGATTCTCCCGTTGTTCTCAAAAGTTCCAAGCAATTGGCGAGCCACCACTCAGCTGTATCACAAGTTGCACAGAGTTCTTAGCAGAAATTCATCCTTTATAATGATAGTTGGCAGCCAAAAGGTCATGCCATGGTCCGTATTTAGTATTTTTGAATGTAAAGTTATTGGAGGCATTAATGTTGAAGCAGAGCTGGGATCTTATCAAAGATTGAGAAAAACTAATCAGATTAGGATACTGTAAAATGTAAAGTGGAAGGGCTGAGGCAATTGCAAAATAAATACAAGTAGAAGTTTAATGAGAAAGAAGAAATATCTTGTCGTAAAAAGAATTAAGAAATAAATAACAGTAAGGAAACAGTACAAAGTTAAAATATTGATGTTTAAATTTTTTCCTGAAGAAATTCTTAACTCAAAAGAATAGGTGGTTGAACTTTAATTAACATAACATAACATAACATAACAATTACAGCACGGAAACAGGCCATTAGGCCCTTCTAGTCCGCACCGAACCAAACACCCCTTTCTAATCCCACCTCCCTGCACAATGCCCATAACCCTCCATCTTCTTCTCATCCATATACCTGTCCAACCTTTTCTTAAATAATACAATTGACTCCGCCGCCACTATTTCTCCCGGAAGATCATTCCACACAGCTACCACTCTCTGAGTAAAGAAGTTCCCCCTCATGTTACCTCTAAACCTCTGCCCCTTAATTCTTAACTCATGTCCTCTTGTTTTAAACTTTCCTCCTCTTAACGGAAATAGTCTATCCACATCCATTCTGTCTATCCCTTTCATAATCTTAAATACTTCTATCAAATCCCCTCTCAACCTTCTACGCTCCAAAGAATAAAGACCCAATCTGTCCAATCTCTCCCCATACTCCAGATGCTTAAACCCAGGCAACATTCTGGTAAACCTTCTCTGCACTCTCTCCACTCTGTTTATATCCTTCCTATAATTAGGCGACCAGAACTGCACACAGAACTCCAAATTAGGCCGCACCAACGTCTTATACAATCTCAACATCACCTCCCAACTCCTATATTCCATGCAATGATTGATAAAGGCCAGCATACTAAAAGCCTTCTTCACCACCCTATTCACGTGAGTTTCTACCTTCAGGGAACGATGTACCGTCACTCCTAAATCTTTCTGCTCTTCTGTATTTCTCAATGCTCTCCCATTTACCACATATGTCCTATTCTGATTCTTCTTACCAAAATGAAGCACCTCACACTTATCAGCATTAAATTCCATCTGCCATTTTTCAGCCCACTTTATTTTTCGGGAAAAAAGTTTGATATGCAGCTATTAATAATGATCATATTGTTTTATCGATGACTAATTTAAGGGACAACTAATATACAAAGTGCTCCAAAAGCTGAGAGTTTAAGGAAAGATTGATTTTCTAGAGTTGTTGTAAATCATCTTGAGATTATTCACTTAGGAGGACATCTTTCTCATTAAAATCTGAGAATTGATGACTATCTTGGGATGCAATTATTTCAAACCCATTTTAATCTAAACCTGTGTGTCTCTATCAAGATTCCATTTATTATCACAGTAATAAAACAGTGTCATATTACATTAAATTTCTTTTTGCCTGCTGCAAGGCAGGCAGATTTGCCACCGGCAGGAATTGCCTAAGCGCCTCTTATAGTCTGACAAAGTCAGAGAGAGAGAGAGAGAGAGAGAGAGAGAGAATTAAAAAAAAAGTTTCCCCCCCCCCCCCAGAGTCAACGAATGCCCGTAGACATCCCTCCAGCACGTCCGCAGCCCCTGTAGCCACACAAGGTCCAGTCCAAGCCATTGGGCAACCTGAGCTCCGGATCCGAACCTCCAACACGGTCAGGAAGCCTTCAGCGCCCTCGGCACCTCCTCTCATCCCAACTCTGACACTTGGTACCCCTCCAGCCAGTTCGAGCCAGTTTCCAGCCGTCCGCAGCCCGGTGCGAGTCTCCCGACAGCAGCCTGCATCTTCCACGGGTTCCTCACTTCAAGTCGCCAGCAGCCTGCCATACGCACTGGTCACTCAGCAGTAATCAATATCAGTACCGATAATTGATCAATTTTGTGCCTTTAGATCAAATGGCATTAATTTAACTTTTTTAATGCTTTCTCATAATATAAAAAAATCTTCAGAATAGGAAGTAGAAAATATCTTGAAAAGAATTTAAAAAAAATATGTCTGGCAGTAATTTAATAACAAAAATACATAATTCTCTTTGCATTTGGACCCTTTAAAAAGCCACTCACCACTGATACTAAAAATAACGCTGCTGCTCAAATTATTTGTGTAGCACTAATTCCAGTGGTGGTTCAACATTATCAGTGAACGAATTTCAGAAGGGATCCAGCAAAAGCCAGATTTGATCTTAGAGCAAAAAAATGAACTGAAATTCAAACTCTCTCATTCAGTTTCTGATGGTTCTACAGTTAATGAACAAATAAGAGGTGAATTTTGGCATTTAAAATTATGGTGGGAAAATGGTTCTAAAGGTTAAGACCCAAGGGATACAAAGCATGTTGGTGAACTGTATCCAAAATTGGCTGGATGAGAAGAGGCAGAGGTATTGGGGGAAGGATGTTTTATTAACTAGAAATCTATGACGAGAGGTCATCTACAGGGATTGGTACAGTTCTACTTCCTACTTCCTCAAAATGTAAGGGAAATCCAGCATCTTCGCCAATGTTTCCCACCAATTTTTAGAGATGCACTATGGAATCTATCCTGCATGGATGTCTTGCAGCTTAGTTTGTGAAATGCTCTGCACCAGATTGGAAGCATGCAGGGTATGATTGAAGATTAGGCCATCATGCAAACCAACAATCCCCCACCCCACTCCACTAACTCTGTCAGCACTTCCCACTGCCCCGAGAAAGCAACCTACATACATAATAATGGACATTTTCCACTCTAGTCACACTCTCCCCTCTCCTGCCAGGCAGAAGGTACACAAGTTTGAAAATGTGTATCACTGAATTCAAGGAGAGCTTATTTTTTGCTGTTATGAGTTGATCACCAAGAACAGTCCAGTATGAAACCCAAAGAATACTGTCCTTGAATTCAACAGACATCTTATTCAAATACTGGTACTCTTCATGCTCTGTCTAAAATCTCCTATATCCTCCAAATGATCTCACAATTGCATTTTAAAATTTGTATACGTGACGAACACTTAGCTTTTAGTTCTCAGTAAAACAGAACACAACTTTATGGACTATGTTGTGACTGTCCTAATGTACTAACTTTCAAAATCCTTTGAATCTTTTGCATTTGTTTGGGTCTAAATTAAAATGATATGTTCTGACAGCGATGATTGAAGAAAAAATTGCTCATTTTGCAGTTTTAAAATTGAAATGAAAGTTGAATAGTGAAATTGATATATGCATAAATGTTATGATTTCTCTTTGTTGTCATAATGGACAACCCACCAGGCATTGGGCATGTTCAAAAAAATATGGAAATAAATCTATAACCATATGACATATAACAGTTTACAGGCCATATTGGCCCCTCGAGTCCACGCCGGTTCACTTGAACAACTCCACTAGTTCCCCCCTCCCACTCTCCGCCCATAACCCTCCAACCCCCTCATATCCATGTACACATCCAAGGGCATTTGTTTCTCTATTCCCATTAGCACAACCATTTTCCCTTTTGTCCCTCATCTGGATTCCCCACTGATCTTTCCCAAGACCATCACATGGATGATTGTTTGAAATTGGTCTCAGATTGCAGGAAACGATGGATGTTTGATAGATGTACCATCAGCAACTCAAAATGATTATCTATTATAGCACATGAATATAATACCAATTACATACATTGAATGATTTGTTAATTTGTATCTTTTGTTACTATGAACAACACCGAAAAATCCAGTAAGTTCTGAACGAACAAAATAGCATCTGTGTTCCATTTTATTTTTGCAAAAGCATCAGTGTTTCTTGATCTTATATTGTGTGCAAATCCTATTACAAATTACAGCTTTCTCCAGCAAATAAATAATTCACTGCAAATAGAAATGTCCATTTCGCAATGATTAACTGAAGCGACATGTAACTAAGACATACGTTTTATTCTTGACCATAAATGTAACCAAAAGATCATTTTTATAAGAACATATTTGTCAATGAAATACACAGCCAATTAAAATTTATGTATGAAATTGAGATTATATCTTTGAGAGGAATGGTTTATTTTATTGCTCTGATCCAGCAGAGTGAGTGCTTGGCTTCTGAGGAGCTGAAGAGAGCCTTGGAGGCATACAACTTGGAAACAGGGCCTTCAACTCAACAAACCCACACCAATCATCAACCATTCCATACATACTAATCCAATTTTGTTCTCTTCACATTCTCGTCAAATTCCTCCCCCAGACTCCAGCAATTTATGGTGGTCAGTTGATCAATCAACTTACACATCTTTGGGATCTAGGAGGGCAGCACCCGAAGTCAGGAATGCACCTGGGTCTCTGCTGCCATGAGGCAGCCTCTATGGTCAATGGTTCTCAACCTGTTTCTTTCCACTCACTTCCCACTTTAAGTAATCCCTATGCCATCGGGTGCTCTGTGATGAGTAAGAGATTGCTTAAGGAGGTCTGTGAGTGGGAAGGGAAGGTTGAGAACCACTGCTTTGGACCCAATTGTTCCTGAAATATTTTGCTTGAGAAAAATTGTCATTGGCCCATTTCCTTTGGAGTTATGAGATGGTGCACATAATGAGTCCATGAGGTACGATTAAAACAGTGGTTTTCAAACCTTTTTCTTTCCACCCACATCCCACCTTTAGCAATCCCTTTCTAATCACAGAGCACCTACGGCATAGGGATTACTTAAAGTGGGATGTGAGTGGAAAGAGAAAGAGTGTCTACAGGCTGAGCCATCGTGTAACCAAGTCCACGCTGGAGGGTGCTGATGTCATCTGTGATTGTGCAGAAACCCAGAACAATCGTGAGACGGCCTAATTTGTTTGTGCCCTAGGTTTTCCAACAGAATTAAATTGAGCAAGCTTGTTCCACCATATTATGCAACCTCATTTGTGTAGATTGTGTCTTTATTCCCAGAAACTAATTTTTAATATTTTTTCAATTTCAACAAAGTCTGGAGCAAGCATTACTGCTAGAACTTATATGAGTTCCTGGGGAAACAATGTTGTAACTATTTAAATAGATTAAGCAATCCAGTTCAATTCCCAAACACCCAATGCAATTTAATTGTGGTATTCAAGCAAAACAAATGGATTGTGTTTTGATTTCAGGCATTTCTTCCTTTAATGTTATCTTTTGCTCAAAAGTTGTGTCCTTGCTTGACTCAGAGATTTGGGTGAAGGTAACATTTCGGATAACTGAGCATACGATGTACGATGAGAGTCCATTGAAGCATTTGCGGGGTACTGCATAATAAGTCGTGCTATTTTTAAGGTGACATTAAAAATTAAGCCCAGCTCCCTTCTCAGGTAGGCTGTGGACATCCTCTTTGCTTTATTTAATCAGTAGGATTGAGGATTTTGAGGCATCAATGCAGCCACATTCATAAGTCTTGTTCTTAGTGGGATTGAAAATGACAATATGAGATTGCTTTGTTGTGCACCTTGGCTCTGTCCGCTGCAATAGCGTGGATCACCCAGTAGCCGTCCATTTCAGTTCTCCATCCCATTCCCTTGCTGACATGTCTGTCCATGGTCTCGTACTGCCAGACTGAGACCACCTGTAAATGGGAGAATCAATACCTCATTTTCCAACTGGGCACCCTCCAACTAGATGGCATTAATATTGACTTCTCTGGCTTTCGTTAAACCCACTCCTTACTTCTCCTGTCATCTCTCCATTCCCTGTCTCCTTTTGCACAGACATAAGAAATTCTACCTAGTCCTTCATCACATCCAATTAACACCTTTTGCTGGTCTCGATTCCTCCCCCATTATTTGAATTCTGAGACTTTATGATCTATCTTGCTCCTGCCTTTTCCGATTTTTCCTTGAAGAAGGGCTCAGGCCCAAAACATCGGCAATAGATCTCCTAGAGATGCTGAAAAGACCAGCTGATCTCCTCCAGCATTCCAGTGTTTTCACTGAAAATGACGCTGCACCACTTTTTTCAAAATGTTTGCTTCCTGGAAAAAAAAATGGGGATTATGATCGACAACTTCAAGCTGAAAACAAAGATGATTTCAGATTTGCTATATCACGTGGGAAGTTAACTTTTATTGAATTTCTATTGAATTATTAATCACATAAGGATGCTGACATTACGTTAGTTCAACTCACTTAAAAATGTTTTGCCACTGATTTTCGTTTGTACTCAGCATCTGATGCCTCTTGTGTCAGTGCCAAACAAGTCAGCCAGTATCGATGGATGCCAGTTGCCCTGATACCCCTTTTCCATGGTCGCAATGTCCTGGTCAAACATATCACCATGTTTGTCACGGACTGCACTAAGATCAGCAGGGAAGACGTCCAAGTGCGAATGCAGAAAATGGATTTTCAAAGACACGCAGCACTTCGTGGTTTTGTATGCTTGAAGTAGACTTAAAATGTGACAGGAAATCACAAAAATGTTATATTTAAAAAAACAATATCTACTTCCTCAGGAGTTTGCGGAGGAGCTAGTGGAGTTGTTCAAGTGAACCGGTACGGACTTGAAGGGCCGACATGGCCTGTTTCAGTGCTGTAAACGGTTATATGGTTATATGGTTAATATGTGATAGGAACATTTTAAGCATCCCAAAATCCATAAAATGCACTCAAAAGTCTTCAGGAAGCAAAGTCTTCATTGGCTATTAACATAAAATACAAACATTTCACTCCCTTCTACTTTTATAGATGTTAAGTGCAATTTCAAGCTTTGTATTTCTTTTAAAGCTGCAAGTACTGAAGAATTACTCCCCCTCCCCCACCCCCCATGCATCGTCAGGATATTGGGCTTCATGGTGGACCTCCTGAGATGTCACACCAAGGCATGATGAGTATCAAGAGTCTGGTGCAAGTTTTATGATGGTTAATTAAATTTAGAATGATTATAAGACCAAGAGTGAAACAAGCCTCTGCAAATGAGAAATGGCACCACTTCAAAACTTCCAATGATGGTAAACACTACAATGTTGTGAAGCAGCGGAGGTCCTGCAATTTTACAAATGGACGAATCCCCACTGCCTGCCATCGTGAAACCAGTCCTCTTGATGTTACTTCCATTAGTTTAAAATTGGGTATTTTGGGGCTGAGAGTTTGTGAGAGAAGCTTTCATTTTCTATTACAGTTTTATTTCAAATATTTAAACTAATAGCTTGTCAAAAAAAATCTTGTTTTGCTGTGAAATTCAAGTTTGGCTGCTGAGAATACAAAGGCAGGAGAGTGGGCTGCGACAAAGATCCAGAGGGACTTCAGGGGCATAGCCGCAGATCATATGATTCCGAGGGACCTGGGTGTCCTTTGACCATCAGTCGTGGAAATTTAAGCAGGTTCAACATGCAGTTTGAAAAAAAAAATGAATGGCATGTTTGCCTTCATTGCAAGATGATTTGACTAGAGACATCCTGCTCTCATTAGAATGCATTTAGAATATTGTGCACAGGTTTGGACTCCCGACCCAGGGAAGGACATATTTGTATTAGAGTTAGAGGAGTTTCACTAGATGTAACCCAAGGAAAGCATTTTTCCAATTTGCAGAGAGGTTAAGATGACTGGCTTATATTCTCTAGCATTCCAAAGAATAAGCCAGGATCTCATTGCAATATGCAAATATTTGTGGGGCCTGATAAGGTTGATAAAGAGTTGATTTTTTTTCTGCCTCAATGATCACAAACATAAAATATACTGTTAACAATTAATTCAACAAGGATAAAATTCTTCAGCTGAAGAATGTTTCAAATCAATGCTCTGAAGTCTCGGTTACTGAGTATATTCAAACAGAGATTAGTAAACTTTTGAACGTTTGGGTAATCAAAGGATATAGACTTGGTTCAGCGAACCAGAACATAAGGATGCGCAATCAATAAGGGGTGACCAAAGGGCGATGCCAGACTTCAGTATTGAATCACCTCTTTTGGCCACCTGTTGTAAGATAAAGTCTCGGCAGTACCACATGAATGACTGTCCTGCTTTTTTCAAGTGGAACAAAATATGTGATCGTTTCAAAATAATGTGGGGTGTGAGAAGAGTAGACAAAAACAACCCATGGGCAGAGGGGACAAACATTGAAGGACACACAAGGAAAAGAATTGGATTTGTATGAAGGAAGCTTTTAAAAAAATACAATGAATATCTGGAATCTATAACTTGACAAAAGGGTTTAGCAAATGGATTGGGCTTATACTGGATGAAGAATTGGAGGACAACAGGGAAAGGCCAGGAGAATTTGACTGACTGCAATACTCGTGTGGAGAGCTAACGTGAACTCAAAGGGCCAAATATCCTCCTGAATTGTTTCCATTCTCCAATTCTGTGACTGTCAGTGTCAGATGTTTAAATGAAAGATGAGATGTGGCGACCCACTGAACGCTGTTTAAAAACCCACGACAATGATCATTGCAAAAATAATATCAGCTTAATTACCAAAAACCAGTTTGAGGGACCAGTATTGGCAAATTATCAGAAGAAAATATATCCTTGACAATTTAAGACTGTAAAGTTGAATCATGTTTCACAACTGACTCGTGAATAAAAAAGGCTAACAAAATATATATTAAGGGTGTAGTGATCATCACATCGGCTATTTATTTATTTCAAGTTTAATATACATTTCAAAATATTTTAGGTCATTTGGATAATTGAAGAGAGGTTACTATTGGTCAGTACCTGTGGAGACGAAGTTCCTGCTTTGAATCGAAATGAAAGGGAATAAAATTGTACAAGGCACAAAGAATCGCTTGTCAGATTCGCTCTTCCATAGGAAAGATGAACATGGTCCAGGAATTGAATTATAAGGAAATAATTCAGATGGGAAATGACTAACCTGCTTTTAACATCCATAGCTCAAAAGCATTAGGATTGAAATCCTTCTGTTGGAAATTAGTTTCAGCATGTTCCTGGCACAGAAATGTGCAAAAGTGAAAACACAATGTTAGAGAGATAGCAAAGATACATAACCAACATTTTGGGCTTGACCAAGAGGGGAGGAGGTGATTGGTTTAGCAAGTGAATTGGGCTTATGAAAAATATGGAAAACTGTCAGCAGTTGCCCAAAGTAAAGGGTAAGGGGGAGGGGGAGAGGAGCATGGCTGCAAAGGCAGGAAGTACAGGTGGAGAAGGGGGGAGGGCATAGCAGCAAGTAAGGGAGAGGAGAGATGGCCCTGTGAATAGAGAGGGAAGGGGGTGGAGAGCTGAAGGAAAGAAGACAAGGGGAAAGGGAATGGAGAGTAGGTTAGCGGAAACTGGAGGCCGATGTTAATCTGCCCTGGCAGAAAATCAGGTACTGTTCCTCCTATGCATAGGTAGTCTTGGTGGGATAGCACATGAGGCCATGAACAGACATGTGAGTACGGGAGTGGGACACAGAATTGAAATGGTTGGCCACTGGGAGGTCCCTGTCACTGGTGCGGACAGAGCAAAGGTGCCCAGCGAAGCAATCTCCCAATCTGCGTCCAGCCACTCTAATGTAGAGAAGGCCACAAAGGGAGCACGGAATGCGGCAGATCACTCCTGGAAATACACAAGTGAAGTGTTGCTTCACTTGAAAGGCCCGTTTGGGGCCCTGAACTGAATATGCATGCCATATCAGCACGTAAAAATCTTTAACACAGTTCTCAAAAGTGCTGGATAAATGCAATTTGACACTCAACATCCAGAAAATCTAAAAGGCAGTCGAAGTTTCGAGCCTGAACCCTTCAGGAGTGCTAAAAATTGGGCAGACGCCCAAATAAAACAGTGGCAGCTGGAAGGGAGAGGTGTACCGACTAACAGGTCATTGGTGATATAGTTGGGAGAGGGAAAGAAGAGGCAGAGGGATGATGGGGGAAGAGCTGATGAGAGCCAAGAAAGATAGCTCTCTGATGGTAGAAGAAAGGGAAGGGAAGGGGCTGGGGAGCTAGAGGAAGGGAGACAAAGAGATGAGGGAAAGGGAGAGACTGAGGGTGGGTGTTGATGGAAATTGGAGAACTTTTTATGGATGTGGTCTGGTTGGACAGAATATGTGTTGTTCCTCCAGTTTGTGGGTGACCTCAACTTGGCAGTGCATGAAGTCACGAACAGACATGCCAGTGTGGAAATGTGGTGTGGAATCAAAGTGTTTGGCTACCTGGAGGTCCTTGTTGTTGCAGTGAACAGAGCGAAGGTGCTCAACACCGTGATCTGCCAGTTTGTGTCCAGTCTCTCCAGCAGAAAGGAGGCACGGATGCTGCATGACCTGCTGAGTTTCTCTAGCTCTTTTGTTCACTGTAATAAGGCCACCGCGTCTGCAGATTTAGTGTTCACCTTGCAAATCTTTAAGCCTTGCACATTACGGGCTTATTTGCCTGGAGCTGTGGCCTGAATGCTGAGCAACAACATTTGGGTAGGCAGTGAGCTGCCTAAATATCAGGTCAAGACTACCCCAAGTCTGGCACTTACCACTGAAAGCCTACTGGCCCAGTGGTCCTTTATCAACCATCCCATTGACCAGTGGAGTGATGCTGTTAAGCACGCATTTAAAATTTAGCCAATTCATTTCAAGAAATGGCAAAATACTGTCAATTACCATAATGTGCATCAAACATTCTCAGTTGGTGTAACATAAACATTAGTGATGTTTGTTCAGGAACAAGCATGGATCCAAGAAACCCTGTCAGCTGGTGTAAATGGAGATCATTAGCTTTGTTTGCTGTGCTGTTATTTAGACAGGTTTATTGTTTTAATATCAGATTACCATTAATCCAGCTTCCCAAATGTAAGTTTCAGTTGAAAAATATTTAGTGGTGCGACTGTGAGAGTTTTATGCTGTTTTTCATCGCCATGGGGCTCACTCTAAACCACAGGATATTAAGGTTCAGATTTTATACTTGGCTTATCAGATGGTTTGGAGTGACAGTTTTAAGCTTCAAATTCCATCTTATGCACCATCAATTGCACCATTGACATATTAGTCTCCCTTTCATCGATTCCCATTTTAGGATTGTCCAAGTCCCTCGGGCTCATTGAAGGGTTTGGCGGCCGTGGACAGGGAGGACTGCCTGCTACACTGACAAATGAAGAGGAAAGAGAAGCCGCGGGAGTATATGAAAAATATGGATACAATACTTACTTGAGTAACAAGATTTCTCTGGATCGATCCATTCCAGATTATCGGCCGAGTAGGTGAGTGACAAACCTTGAAATGTGCAAAATACTAGAATTATTGCATCATTAATTTTTATCCGTCTTTTTGCTTGTGCCTGTGGCAATATTTAATATGCTTTCGTATTAATGAATTGAATGAGAATGCAGTGTGTGTAGCAGGGAAATAAACAGTGAAGACATGGTCTACTTATTTCCAATACATATTTCCAATACAGTGGAAGTCAAAAATTCCAGATGTCGGAAATATGGAGCAACCAACAATCCGGACTTTATGAAAATTCTCATCCTTTTAAAACTTAGCCAGCTTTTGTGTGCAGGACCATACATGCACAACGGCAACGAGCAACTGTGCTTGTTGACTGCATTTTTCTCCAAAGCTGCTCGTTTTGATAAATGAAGCGTGTTGCAATAAATAATGAATAAGTTATCAAAATTCATCTCTTCTTTATTACTCCTTAAATTTGAATTTTAAAAGTACTGCTTGAGAATCCGGAAAATCCAGAAAGACCCATTCCCCAAGCAGTTTGGATTTTTGGACTTCTACTGTATTGATTTGAGAATGTACTCCTTTTGCAGTTTTACAAGTCCATTCTATTTGGAGTTCTACTGATGCTTTACATTCTTATGGCTTTATGTTGGACATATTACATTTTGTTCAATCCAAGTGGAAGAATTCCTTGTTATCAACTAACATTCAGTTCAATTAAATTGGAATTGACGGGAATCATTCTCATGAGAGTGCTCTGAATTAAAATCAAATGAATATCTCTTCCCTTTATGACCTTTAAGAGTCTGAACTGAAAATAAAAGTGGGTCGTTTTCATTGGTTCTTACACATATATGTTGCCCCTGCACAGATTACAAACAACGCAACATTAACTTGCTACCTCGCTCATCATAATGCCTGTCCACTTTGTAGTTGGAAATTAAGTACATCTGCATAGAAATTGTGTATCCACTAGGAGATGTTAAAATGACTCAGGTGAGGGGCTCTAATTATTGGAGACTGCATTTATCTTTTAATTGTAACTAAGGTGCAAAGCTATCAGTGTTGCAGATTTTTGGAAGTGTAGATCAGATGAATGGTTTGCCTTTACTGAGACTGGCCTTGGGTTGGAGGAAAAATCACATATTGTCATGGGAGTGTCCAACCAGGGCAAAGTGGTTTTAATTCAGTGGTTCAAGAGGAGTGCTACACAGGGAATGGCGTCATGTCAGAGGCCCTGATGAACTTTGTAAAGGTAAAGGTTCCATTATTGTCATGTGATTCTACATTTGGAATATAACATGCACGAAATTCTTTAACTTTTGTCTGCCGTAAGGCAGACAGAGTCGCCACTTTGTCCAGCGCCCCTCACAGAAACCTACAGCTTGCTTTGAAGTTGCAAAGGGTCACCCATGACAGGAAATGCTTGATCAAAGTTCCTGAAATGAGCTGGAAATTATCCTGATGTGGGAAAAATATGCTTTACATTTTTTAATTAAAAATGTTTTAAAATATGCTTTTATTGTCAGAATGTTGACAAAACCCGATCAATTACACATTCCAACTAAAAATTTTTGGGACAGGCTAAACTTCCTCAGAAAGTTCCCAGGGACAGAGGTGGAGTTGTTGACTGTAAATAGGGCTTTCTGCTTTCCCTGTAATATGTAGGATGATTTACTTTATTTATCCATTGCTGAATTTTGGACAAGAAGTCTTACAATTTCAAGAGTGTTTTGTCGAGTAGGACGGTAGTTCAGCTAGTAGTACCAGTGTCTCACTGACCCAGTTTCTATTCTGACCCTCAGAGATGATGATCCATTTTCCTCTGGGTGCTCTGCTTTCCTTTCCATCTCAAAAAAGTAGTTATTTAATTGTCTACCGTAAACTGCCTCCATTACGTAGGCAAGTGGCAGAAGGTTTCCATCACTGTATCTCTGAGAAAGGAGGCACACAACAAAAGCCAGCCAAAGGCCGCAGAGGTAGTATAGCAGTTAGCGCAATGCTGTTGCAGCGCCAGCTATTGGGACTGGCGTTCGAATCCCATGCTGACTGTAAGGAGTTTGAACATTCTCTCTGTGTCTGTGTTGGTTCCCCCCCTCCCCCACCCCAGGGGCTCCGGTTTCCTCCCACCATTTGAAACATAGGTCAGTTGAGTGTAATTGGGCGGCCACGGGCTCGTGGGCTGAAATGACCAGTCACCATTGCTAAATTTTAAAAATGTTCGAAGAATTAACCCAGCTGGAAAAAGAGTGTTAGTTTAAATTCCAATAGCTGAATTTAGAGTAAAAGATGGAAATTTGTGATCAGTGACAAAAAGAAATGACAGATTAAACGCCAAATTCCGCCAAAAACACCTCGTGATTCATCACTGAGCTGAGTGATTACAAGGGCCTTAGGTCTGTAAGGTGAAAAGCAATCAGAGGACTTTCCAATTCAGCTAATATTCTGAAAATGTAAAGGTAAAGTTTCCATTATTGTCATGTAATAGAATTAAATTCTTTATCAATCGCATCGTATAATGAAAATGAGTTTTTAAAATCTTCAGCTGAACAAATCTTGACCAGGTTTTTGACCTTTCAAGAATCCTAGATTGTATACCTAAAATGGATGAGAGGGGGGGGGTGGGGGGGGGGGGGTGGCCTGGGAGGAGGGAGGGGGGGGAGAGAAAAAGTCACTGTATATGTGTGAAAAAGAAAAAGTGTATATCATGGCTAATGTGATTTATGGTGTGAAAAAAAAATTTAAAAAAAAAGAATCAAAGGTCATAAAGCTATTCAAAGATCAGCCTGCTACTCATTTGATAAAGATTGTCAATACCAACAAACATTTTCTGAATAATAAGCTTTTGTTTTCCATTCTGAATAAGCCTCACTTTTTCAGAAATAACACACAACTTGCTGGCGCTCATGCCAGATATAGCCTCCAAACCTCGAAGAAACTTGTTCCAACCTGGAATCATTCAGGTCAGAACAACCAGGGATGAACACGAGGTGGATTTTTTACAGAATTTGGCAGTTCCCCCTATCATTATTTTTGGCGCCGGACACAAATTTCCAGTTTTTTTTAACAGTAATTCAGTTTGTGAAATTTAGACTTACACCCTGGAGGTTGGTTTTCCAGGCTCAGAACTACTTGGCTGGTTAATGGTCTGGGCCTGCCTTCGGCTGGCTTGTGTTGTCATGAACAGTCAAATCTCCTGCTCCAAATGTTGATCTTGGTGCGAGATCCAGAGCAACTTGTATTGCTCGGGGCTTGGGCTGAACATAGCACAGTCAATTTTTGATTATCCAGGGTAAGAAAGCAAAGCACCTCCAAGGATGATGCGAGGCACATTATAAATTTTTGCACAGCATTTTCGTTATTGCTGATTCTTGACCAACTCATTCCAAAAAGTTGATTTATTTCATTGATTGACTTTCTTTTGTTTGAAATAGTGGCAGAAGTGGTCTTCATGGATGAAGCACCTTGCTGCTCCAAATTATTCAACAATGACTCAACACTGGGAAGGAATGAACGGTGAAAACCCAACACAGCTGTATTCACACTTCTTCCTCTCCACTCAACACTGAAGCGTGTTGTAGAATCACAAAAACGGGCACTTCAGCCCAACTTCTTGTCAACCAAGCTAAGCTCATCCCTCTAAACCTTTCCTATTCATGTATCCGAGTAAGTCTCTTTTAAAATTTGTTAGTATACCCCCTTCGACCACTTCCACTGGCAGCTTGTTCCATATGCCCATCACCTCTGTGTGGGAAAAAGTGTCCCTCAGGTCTTTTCAAACCTTAAATCTGTGCCCTCTGGTTTTAGAATTCCTGACCAGGAGGCTTTGCATCATGGAGGGGGGCATTTGCGGGCCATGTCCCCGCAAATGAGTTATTGTGCACCCCCCACCCATCCACCCGCAGCACTAGCGTCATGTGGTTTCGTCTCCACACACGTCTTCGAGCATCAGTTCGTGTTCCCCCCCTCGCGGTTTCCCTAATGTCCCCCCCCCCCCATTAGACTCGTTCTGACGCCGACTCTCCCTACCCTGGCAAAAAATGACGATGACTTAGCTATGCCCCTCATGATTTTATAAACCTCTATAAAGTCACCCCTCAGCCTTTCAGAGAGAAAGGTTCCAACTTATCCAGCCTTTTGTTATAACTCAAGCAAACCAGTCCTGATAACATTCATGTGTTTTTTTCCTGCATCCTTTCCAGTTTAATGACAACTCTCCAATAATTGGTCACCAATACTTCAAGGCTGGTCTCACCAATGTCCTGTACCCTTGCATTATTATGTCCCAGCACCCGTACTCAGTGCCCTGACAGATGAATACAAGCATGCCAAATGCCTTCTTCACCACCCTGTCTGCTTTCAATACCACTTTCATTGAATTAGCCCTCAGCGACTTTGTTCTATAATACGCTTCAGCAGCCTACATTCACTGTGTAGGTTCTGCTTTGGTTTAATCTACCAAACTGCAGTGCCTCACATTTTTCTGTGTTAAATTCCGTCTGCCATTAATTGCTCCGCTATCCCAGTTCATCTAGATCCAGTTGATATCACAAACAGACTTTCTCACAGTCCAGTATTCCACCAGTTTTGTTGACATTCATAAATCTACGAACCATATGGACTACATGGCCATCCAAGTTGTTAATATTGGTGACAATTGGCAATGGATGTAGTTCTGATCAATGTGGCACACCGTTGGTCACAGGCCTCCAATCTGAATATCACTCATCCACTGCCATCCTATGTCTCCTACCGCCAAGCCAACCTTGCATCTAATAAGCCTGCTCACCTTCAAACCCAAGCGATGACCTTCTTGACTAGCCTATCTTGATACCTTGTTAAAGTCCATGAAGACAATGGCAAGAGCCCTGTCATCATCAATATTCTTGATTGCAATCCCCCACATGCAGCCTCATTGTCAGAAAGCAGCTTGCATCCTGGTTGACAGCCATCAGGGCCAGCCACTCCTTATTTTCTCCATTGAAGTGTTCAACCCATTCTGTTTGTGGCACAACTTTTACTGTTGGAATTTCTTCCATGTCCAAATCCTGGCTAAACTGCTTCTGTAGCAGTATTATTCCTTTTGAAGCCCCTTGTCCATTACCTATGATCAGGGCAATAATTACAGGTGCGTCTTTTGATCACAGTGTTCCTAAATGTGAAGAACAAAAGCAGCCAAAAAAGCTCTTTCAGAATTCCAAGGTCAGTCCATGCTGCTTTCTAGTTGAAATAATCCACTGGTTTACTTATGGTTTCAGTTTCTTTGGATGAGATTTCTGGCTTTGCCTGTCATTGCTGGGCTTCATTTCACATGAGGCCACTGCATTCAATCGGTATAATTTTTTTCTTTGCTTCTTTGCTGACCTGGATGGTCAATCTTGAATCTCGAGGTTCTCATCATCAAGCATTTTCAGTGAAATCTGGTTTGGGTCTGGATTCTGATTCTGAATTTTGTTTTTTTTTAATGAATTTCTCTGGGAATCCATCAATGGCTGATTAATCAGCATGCAATGTCTCCCATTAAATGTGGAGCAGGAGGTTATCACTTATCAGCGCTTTTCTCCTCTACCCTCCCACTTATATTGACATACGATCTCCTACCTGCTAGCTTATTCTTCTCTCCGTGCCCCTTCCTCCTCTCCTCTTCTCCCTCCACTTTTTCTATTCAGGCACCTGCCAGCTTTATGCTGATACCTTGACAAAGGGCTCAGGCCCAAAGCATAGTTTACCATTTGCTTTCTCTAAATATTGGACTACAATCGCAGCCTCTGTGGCTCCATGGTGTGTGGTGGGGGGGATTGTGTTGCTTTTTAAAATGATAGCATCCAGCTCATGTATAAAAGTACCAGTAAGTCCTGATGCGCCTACACCTTTCTGATGAATTGAACTATTCCAGCAATACATTTTCCAAATCCTTATTTACTTTCTACAAAGACAAAATACTTGTAGAAGAGCTATGCTTCCCTGTCCTTCAAATTATATGTTCACCAACTCCATATTCTTCAGTGATGTCTTTATCCATTTCCCAAGGGATATTTTCAAAGTTACTCTTCAGTGGTAATTTTTATTTAGAGTTGCATTTACTGCAGTCTGACTCTCTAGGATACAGCATTGTTAAAGTAAATACTGTTAGCTTCACTGAGCTTCAGAAGGTTTAACAACTTTAATCTACTCTTGCTGCAGTCAATGTGCTCTTGCTGTACTCCCTGAAGGCAGACTTTGAAGCCTGGAAGTTTGGACTTCATAAACAGCCAACACAAGTTTTTAAAATCTCACAATTTTTTTTTCTATTGGGGATTGTAGGATTTTCCAGTTCAAGCATTTGTAAATTCACACGGTTACCCAGCAAGCTGATGGATAATTGGGAGTTAACTGAAATTCCACTTTCACTTTCCTTTCAAACAAAATTCAAATGATCGTATATTTTGTCGTTAAGGACGATCAATACTTTAAAATTTCACCTTAAAATCGGGAGGTTGCCCTATAAGCCGGGTCGAAAATCCATGCGTTGCCGGTGGTCTCGATATGGCCACTATCTTCCTGCCGCCTCCGATGCAATCTCGCGTATGCCCGCGTCGTTATTTGCAAGGACTCAGGGCTCCTCCGTAGGGTCCATCCACCAAGACTGACTCTTGTCTATTTAAATGGCCTGTTACAGTACCCAACAGCGGCTTATTTTAAATTATCCAAATAAAATGGAAACCTTTACATGGCAAATTGTTATTAATCTATTGCAATTTGCTTTTAACAACATCCACTGGTCAGCGGTAAGTGCCAGATTTAGGGTCATCTTATACAAAGGGTATCGCTTAAAACCATTCTTGGTGGAGATTTCAGGGTTGTCCTATAGGATAGCACATATGGTAACTACAATTTAAAATTCTGTCATTCCCTTTATATAATCACTGAAACAAAATGAGGTTGTGGAATTGGATTTGCTTGTGTTCTCTCCTGTACAATATCAGATCTCAGACATTTCACATCCCTTGGTCTTCGTCATCCATATTGCTCATTTCCAGCTACACTTCCAAATCCCTTCTCAGTGATGTTACGCTGTCAGCCTCAGTGGATCCTACCCTGTGTACCAGCTGGAAAATAATCCCTTTACTCTTCCCTTTATCCGTCCATGCACAATCCATACACGGCAACTTTGTCCTGCATCAGTGATGGAATTTTCAAATCTCAGCTTTCCCAAAATCTTCCAGAATTAGGGGTATAAATTTGAGGTGCCATTTTATTATTCAAACGCACTGCTGGGTTTTCATTTGAAACATAAAACCTTGCGATCTGAATTGACATTATTTCACAGTCTGCTTAGGAGCAATGGCATTACTTAAATTTAAACATTCAGGGCCTCCCGGCCCAGGAACCCGTGCCACCGAATTACACCCAATTAGCCTACAACCCCCCCCACCCCATACATTTTTTCTTTGAAAGGTAGGAGGAAACCGGAACGCCAGAGGAAATCCCAGGCGGACATGGGGAGAACGTACAAACTCCTTTAAGGCAGTGCAGGATTCAAACCCGGGTCGCTGGCACTGTCAAAACATTGTGCTAACTGCTAAACAAAACGAGTGCCATTGTTTAACAACAACAACTTGTTAATTTCATTTTGTGGAATTTCAATTTTATTATTTCATCTATTTGATGCTACAGATTGTTAGCTCATGTAATCTAACTTCCCAGAGCACATATACATAAATCATTCACACAACAGGACTAATCATTGTCGGGATGCACAAGTCATGATTAAAGACATCTTATGTGGAGCAGATAACATTAACCATTATTTCCAAGTGAAATCACTCCTGTAGAGAAGTTGGCCCAGACATCCTGTGCACCATTCTCCTGAACAATAGTGTTATTGGCATGGTTAGCGCAATGTGATTACAGCATCATCGACCTGGGTTCTAATTGGCTGCTTTAGAACATAAAAAAGTACAGCACCGTACAGGTCCTTTGGCCCTCGATGTTGTGCCGACCCATATATTCCTTTCTGGAAAGAAAAGTGCTAAACCATCCCTACCCCATAACCCTTGTTATACCTCACTAGCAGCAATTGAAAGATGCATAAACAGATGGGTTACCGTAAATATTCGTGTACAATGCATTCTGTGTATAATGCAATCCTATTTTTGAGGGGAAAAAGGGGGAAAAATTTTACCCCCGTGTATTCTACGATCCCCTCCCCTCACCTGCCTGAGTCACGCTGGCGTCTCTCCACTCACCCGCCCGCCCGGCCTCCTGAGTCGCACTTGCGTCTCTCTGCCTGCCCGGCCGCCTGAGTCGCACTGCCGACTACCGCTCGCCCACCCGCCTGCAGAAAAAATAAATAAATTTTTACTCTCGTGTATAATGTGACCCCCCTATTTTTGAGGAGGAAAAGGGGGAAAATTTTTCGCATTATACATGAATATTTACGGTAAGTTAAACTCAAAATTTATTAATAATTGTTGATAATATAATTATCTCAATAAACTTAACACCCAAACATAAGCCTTTATGGCAACTATATACTAACAATGGATATTTATAGTGTGTATATGGAAAACAAGTACTCAGATCATTACAGTCTAAGCCCAAATGCCCCAAAATAAACTCCCAAAACAAAACCCCAAGTCATTCTCGTCAAGTAAGTCAGTCAAAAGAACTGTCTACAGAATCTGGTTTCCAGGCTTTAATGTCTTATTCAGTTGTGCACAGGTCTTTGAGTTGAATGTGGAGAGAGAGATGACTATGGTCACTGAGCAGACTTGACCTTGGCAGGTGAATACAGGAAACTTCCCTTCATTTCTCATGCGGTAACCACCACCTTCAGTTTTCTCACAAGGGAGTTTCTCACAGTGACCTCCTAGTCACTAGCACAAAGTCCACACCTCTTCTCCAAAGGGGACTGGAGAAGCCCAGTTCGGACACACACTCTGGGAACCTGAGTGTAAAATCTGCTGTCAGAACAGCAGTGCTGACACCAGTGAACAGAGCCACTCAGCCTCCTTCCTTTTAGCTGGAGTTGTCGGGTGAACTCACTGACAGGTTGTACCTCAGCGCACTGGACAGTTTAACTGCCGCAGTGCGTGTCTTTGACACTCCTGATTGGAGGAGAGGGGTGGACAGCAGCAGGCGCGCTCTTAGTGTGCCCACCAGCTTCAGCGCGGGGTTCTCATGCTCCACACAGCTGTTCACTCTCCCAGCTCACTGCTCCGGCACACCACACAGCACGCACTCCTTTCTCCTGCTGCACAGTCAGCCAGTGTCCCTGGTCAGAAATAAAACTGTCCATGGTCCATAACACCCTCTATTTTTCTTTCATCCGTATGTCTGTCTAAGAGTCGCTTAAATGCCCCCAGTATTTCAGCTTCCATCAGCATTCCTGGCAAGGTATTCCAGGCACCTACAACTTTCTGTGTAAAATCACTTACCCCTGATGTCTCCCCTAAACTTCCATCCCTTAACTTTGTACGCATGTCCTCTGGTGTTTGCTGATCCTGCCCTGGGAAACAGGTGCTGGCTGTCCACCCTATCTATGCCTCTCATAATCTTGTAGACCTCCATCAAGTCACCACTCATCCTTCTATGCTCCAAAGAGAAAAGTCCCAGCTAACCTTGCCTGGAGAGACTTGTTTCTGTAAAGAGTTTGTATATTCTCCTTGTGACCTGCATGGGTTTTTTCCAGGTGCTCCAGTTTCTTCCCACCCTCCAAGAACATATGGAATAGTAGGTTGATTGACTGTAATTGGATGGCAGAGGCTTCACTGGCTGGAAAAGCTTCTGTGATGCTAAAAACTAAAAGGATTAAAGTTATTTATTGGGTGTCAGCCATCACAAATCACAATTTACATGCAGCCAGTCTTTCCATCATCCTGAACCCAGCAGATTTCATATTAGTGCATCTGACTCCAGATACAAACCTGGTCTTCCATGGTCATTTAGAAACATACAAACTTTATTCAAACTGCAACATTACAAACACAAAACACACACACAGCTACAACTAAAATCAAAAACCACCATAACATGTGGCAACAAAACTGTGAGAGGCACTAATTACGACTACCTCTCTATTACACACTATACACATCAAATTAAAACAGGATTTCCATCATCTTCCACACACTGGGGGGAGGGGGGGCACCGTCTCCTGAACTCGGCCGCCGTCCCCTCAGACACCGCATGTTCCCGCTCCAACACCACACGGCCCCGGACGTAACCCCGAAAGACAGGCAGGCAGTCTGGTCTCCCCACCCCCTCGACGGCCCGCCACTTCGTCATGGATTTTATGAATGTGACCACTATGCAACACGTGTTTAGGGCACCTATGCATCAGAAGATTACACCCTTAAAACTTCATGCAACTGCAATTGTGACATTTTGAGAGTGTAATGAATGTATTTAACTAATCATATTTATAAAAGCAAACCCATTTTTTTTTAAAGAACCCTTGTTCTCATAGCAATTTGTGCCATGTCCTTTCCGGAGGCAGGCACATGTTGCACATGATGAGTTAAGACATAATATGAGCCAAAACCTTTATGAGATGAAGGTAATCTCCAAGGACACAAGAAAAACAGAAGAATAAAGAGAGATGCTGTTAGACAGAATCAGACACACACACAAGGTCAAGACTGAACAACAGGCTTTAATCCACAAAAACCTCCACAGAGCCAGGCTGGCTCAACTCAGTGGGAGGCCTCGGGAGGCCGGCACAGCCTTGTATCCCGGAGGGTGATTGACACCTGACTGGGCGGTGCTTGATCCATTCAGGCCGACTGATTGGCAGCCGGCCAGGTGTTGTCCTGTCCCCTTACACTCCTGCAAGTACCAAGGTTTCCCCCTGCAGTAGGCCGGTGGTGAACCATCACAGATGCTTTTGTTTTAAACTCTTAATTCTAATGGACAACATCCAACCAATCACAATCTATGTAATAATGCTCTTTTTTGACATAAGCTCCCCCATTTTTGGTTACACACAATAACATGAAGATCAATGGGATACTAACAGGGAGGTAAATCCGCATTGTCTGGAATGTGCTAGTTTTACTCTGTAGTATTTAGAGACATAATTTTTCAAAACCTGTCAATAATTCCATCTATTCGATTCACACACCTGGATCAAAGGATTATTCAGTAGAACAAGCAGAAACGTTCTATATTAGTGATGGTTTAGGAATACTTCCAAACCTATCTGGATAAGCTTCCAGAAGGCCACTTAGTCCAACCAGTGAAACACGGACACTTTGATTGTAGTCAAATCACAGTAATGCTGAAGGAACCCAGCCAGCCTCGCGGTGTCCATAGGAAGTAGAGATATATTACCGACGTTTCGGGCCTGAGCCCTTCCTAAAGTTAGATATGAGTGTAAAAAGACAGGGGTCTGAATTAAAGGCTGGGACAAAAAAGGCTGGGGGAAAGCAAATGGGAGGGCTAGGACTACGGACCAACAGACAGAAGGTGTTAGTTCAGTGGTTACCAACCTTTTACTTTCCACTCACATACCACTTTAAGTATTCCCTATGCCATAAGTGTTCCGTGATTAATAAAGGAATGCTTAAGGTGGTATGTGGGTGGAAAGAAAAAGTTTGAAAACCACTGTTTTAATCATTCCAAATTGACTCGTTATGTACACGGTTTCATAACTCCAAAGGAAATGGGCCAATGACAATTTTTCTCAAGCAAAATATTTCAGTAATAATTGGGTCTAGAGCAATGATTCTCAACCTTCCCTTCCCACTCAACATCCCGCCTTAAGCAATCACTTACTAATCACAGAACACTTATGGCGTAGGGAATACTTAAAGTGGTAAGTGAGTGGAAAGTAAAAGGTTGGGAACCATTGTGTTAGTTGGAGACGATAGGCGGGAAAGGTGAGAAATGATTTTGGCTCTGTGAAAGGAGACAGAAGGAAAAGAGAAGAGAGAGAAAGAGAGAGCTGGAGAAAAAGAGAGAGCGAGAACAAGGTGTTGGGGTTGAGGTGGGGTTTTAACAGAAACCGGAGAAGTCAATGTTAATGCCAACCAGTCAATGTTATTAATTGCGCATCATAATGGTAAACAGTTGTGATCACGTTTACCCAAAACTGATTTCCATGACCTTTCATTTACCCACTATTCCTGAATGTTGAAATAATAAATCCCTGAACTTTTAACCTCTGTAGTTCATGCTGATCATTAATTACTTTCATTATGATCTGTTTAAAGATGATCAACTTCTGTAGTCACATCCCACAAACATCTACACAACAGTCTAGCTGTAACGCATGTTAACTCTTAGATCCACTGACTAAACAAATCTGAGGGTCAGATATTCTAGGCCAGTGGTTCTGAACCTTTTTTCTTTCCACTCACATACCACCTTAAGTAATCCCTATTGCCATAGGTGTTCTGTGATTAATAAGGGATTGCTTAAGGTGGCATGTGAGTTAAAAAAATGGTTGAAAACCACTGTTTTAATTGGTCCCGTTATGTGCATGGTTTCATAACTCCAAAGGAAATGGGCAATTCAGGAACAATTAGGTCAAGAGCAGTGGTTCTCAACCTTCCCTTCCCTTCCCACTCACATACAACCTTAAGTAATCCTTTACTAATCACGGAGCACCAAAGGCATAGGGAGAAAATGGCAGGGATTAGAGAGTGGTTTGACACTTGGAATGCAGAACACTGGGTCTGGGGATAGATTGGTTTGAAGATAATGAGAAGGAGGTTTTTGAAGAGTCTTGGGACCTGGAAGAGTGGGGGGAAATCATAGAAGGACTCAATCTGGGAGGGAAATTTGAGATGTGGAGTGGGAGCTTGGGTAACTGGTTGGAGGGAGAGGGTGGGCGGTGAAATTAGAGAGTGGCTTGGACCCATTGAAGTTAGAAACAGGGGTGAGGTCTGAGGACAGGATTAACAAAAGACAGGCAAATTTAGGCCGGGCAATGATCTGTAAGCATAAATAAATAAATAAATGATCGGACTGAGGGAAGATGCAGAGAGACTTGTCCAGGGAAGGTCAGGACATTTAACACACATGAATGAAGTCTTCCACTCAAAGCTGCTTTCGTGCTTGGGACTCATATCCATGGAATGGAATTGACATCAAATGAGTACTGTGGGCCATTTGCCATCATTACTCATGCTTTATGGCCTCTGCTCAGCATGTGAGAATGCCAACAACAACTTTGGGCCACATTATACTGCATTGATGTCCTGTTTGTTTCCAGTTCTGAACATCCGACCCAATTAGAAAGCTGCTCACATCCAAGGTCCTTTGGGAGCACTTCTTGCCATCAACACCCCCATGAATTCTGGTCCTGATCCCTGGTTGTCGCTGCAAAATTTCCACTTTCACATCTGTACTTGTTTGATATAAATAATGGTTGGTACTTTGCCAAGATACACGGTTGTTTAGTCTTTCTTGAATCCCTGCTTGACTTCAGTCCATTTGACAAAATAACCATAATTTTTCAGGTCCCATTTTCTGAGCCATGTCAGGGAATTATTTCATTCTGAGGATAATTCATTGGTTTCAAAGAAAATTTATTGCTTTCATTATATGATGAGCTCAAGGGAAATTTTCATCCAATCTAGTGACGAACAGACAATGGTGATTTTACACCCCACTTAATTTTCCTCCTTGTTTAGAAGAGCAAGATGAGAAGGCCTTGGCAAGTAGGATTATGATCCTTGAGGAATTCTATGCATACGTGAAGAACAGAAGGATGACGAGAGTGAAGATAGGGCCGCTTAAGGATAAAGGAGGTCACATGTACTTAGAGGTGGAAGAGGTTGGGGAGTTCATAAATGAGTACTTTGATACAGTATTTACCAGAGAAAAGGACTTTGGTCAAGCTGAGGGACTAAGAAAGAGGAAGTGCTGGATCTTCTTAACAACATTAGGAGTGATAAGTCCTCATGACTGGAAAAGCTATACCCTAAGTGGAAAGCGATTGCTGTGGTGTTGGCAATAATCTTTGTGTCCTCCATGGCCACAGAGGCGGTGCCCGAGGATTGGACCCTTGTTTATTAAAAAAAAGATAATAGGGAGAATAGAGAATTTAGAGAAGTACAGTCTTCTCTGGGATGGCTTTGTGAGGGGAAGGTCATGCCTCACAAGCATAAATGAATTTCCTGAGAAGTAACAAAAGAAATTGATGAGGGTAGGACAGTAGGAGTGGTGTAGGTGGATTTTAGTAAGGGATTTGACAAGTTGCCTCATGGGATACTTGTTCAGAAAGTCATGAGGCATGGAATCCATGGAAACTTGGCTGTATGGATTTAGAATTGGCTTGCATATAGAAAAAGGAGAGAAGCAATGGACGGGAAGTATTCCGTGTAGAGGTCAGTGACTAGTGGAGATCCACAGAGATTTGTTCTGGATCCCTGCTCCTTGTGATTTACATAAACAACCTTGAGAAGGTCAGTCAGTTTGCAGATGATTCAAAGGTTGGAGGTGCTGTAGGTTACAACAGGATTTAGAGAGGATGCAGAGTTGGGCGGAAAAGTGGCAGGTCAAACTTGAGTTTATTGCTAATGGTAGGATACTTAACAGTGTGGAAGAACAGTGGGACTTTGGGTTCCAAATCCATAGATCTTGCAAGGACGCCGCACATCCTCTACTGTGTCCTCTCCTTCTATGTTCCATGTACTATGTGTCTCAGAGATGAATGTTCCAATGTCTCAATATTTAAATTCATGGAGGAAGATGATGCCAGATTTTTACCTCATTTTTACCTCATCTAGATAAAGATGGGTTAGGGTTTCTTCCACAAATGGTACCATTAACCATTCATGACATGAAATTACACATGCAAAGAGGATTGAGCCCATAGGAAAGTTAAGAAGGCCGATTAATCGGTGGATTGAGTTCAGGAGTTCATGCGGTAATATTGCAGCTCTATAAATCTCTGGTGACATCGTACTTTGAATTTTGTGTTCAGTTCTGGTCACCTCATTACAAGAAAGATGTGGAGGTTATGATGAGGAAATTTACCAGGATTTTGCCTGGACTGAAAAAATGATCTTATGAGGAAACTTTAGCAGAGCTAAGGCCTTTCTCCTTGGAGCGAAGAAGGATGAGAGGTGACTTAATAAAGTTCTAAAGGCACCTTTTTCCCAGGGCAGGAGTGGCAAACAACAGAGGACATCTGTACAAAATAAAGGGCGGAAAGTTTAGGGGAGACATTAGGGGTACAATTTTTTTACACAGAGTGTGGTGGGTGGCTGGAATGCCTTGCCAGGGACAGTGGTGGAGGCTGGAAAAATAGGGGCATTTAAGAGCCTCTTCCTAGGCACATGGTTGAAAGGAAAATAGAGGGTTATGAGGTAGGGAGGGTTTAGTTTTATTTTGGTAGGTACAGTATGTATGGGTCAGCACAACATCCTCTACTGTGTCCTCTCCTTCTATGTTCCATGTACTATGTGTCTCAGAGATGAATGTTCCAATGTCTCAATATTTAAATTCATGGAGGAAGATGATGCCAGATTTTTACCTCATTTTTACCTCATCTAGATAAAGATGGGTTAGGGTTTCTTCCACAAATGGAACCATTAACCATTCATGACATGAAATTACACATGCAAAGAGGATTGAGCCCATTTATGATATTGCCTCAAATGAATTGCCCAGAATAAAAACCAGAAAATGCTTAAAGCACTCAAGCAGCATCAGTTAAGACTTGCACCAGCAGGTTCAGGAACAGCTGCTACCCCTCCACCATCAGACTCCTCGATGACCAACTCAATCAGGGACCCATTTAAGGACTCTTACTTGCGCACTTCTTTTTGTTCTCTCTGCATTGCACAGTCAGTTTGTTTACATTCGCTATCTGTTTACAGTTCTTTTATTTGTTTACATGTTTACGCTGTGTACAGTTTATTTTTTGCATGACCAATTAGTGGTAATTCTGCCACGCCCACAAGAAAAAGGAATCTCAGTGTTGTATCTGATGTCGTGTATGTACTCTGACAAGAAATCTGAGAAATATTTAACATTTCGGGTTGAAGACCTTTCATAGATGTTGCCTCACCTGCTGACCTTTCCCAGCATTTTCCGTCATTATTTCTGATGTCCAGCATACACAGTTTCTTATGTCGGTCTTCACAAGAATATCGGAGGCCAATCTAAACCTTGGGGAAACAACTGTGAAATACAAGGTCTCCTTAAGAGGAGGTTTACTTTGGGTCTTAAAAAATTAAATTGAGGTCAGGTTGTACTAACTTGTTAAATCTTATTAAATAATTAAGATTAAGTGGAGATCGATCAAGGGGTTTGAAATGTGTCACAAAATGATTTGTGTCCTCTCATGAAAGAATCAAGAAAGTGGGAGAATATTATTTGTAAAGTCAGACTATTCAGGAGGTAGATTGAGAAATACAATAATGTTCTTTAAATTAAGAATTTATAACAAATGTCTTGAAATTAATAACACTTAAAAGACATTTTCAGCACAAGACTGGGAGTAGTTATTTTCGTTGCTGTGTAATTTACCTTTCTTTGGGTTTGATTAAAATTCAACCAAAAAAATTGTAAAAGACAAAATGGATGTTACAGAGCTTTGTTGGGAAGATAGAGAGAATCACTGTTACTTTCTCAGCAGCCACTGAAGATGTTGGAAATATACAGGAGATCAGTCAGCACCTGTGGAGAGAAGAAACAAATTCTCCTTTGGCAACTTCATGACAGATGAATAAGACAGAATAAGGCAATCCTCAGACTTGACAATCTGAGTAGAGAAGTGAAAGATTGAAGCAATTGAACTATCACGAGGACTGGTAAATTATTCAACTACACTCTAAAATTAGAAAAGATTCAACTTTATTGCCATTGTGCCAAGTAAAATACAAAGCCAATGAAATACAATTAGCGTCCAACCAGAAGTTAGGAAATATCTTATATATAAAAATAATTAGGTGCAAATAAAAACCAAGCACATTCAGCAAGCAAACAATTATAAAAGTACTGACAGTACAATGTGAGTGCCGCACCACTCAGCGCTGTGATTTAAGGTTCAGCAGGGCCACAGCTTGGGGATAAAAGCTCTTCCTGAATCTGCTAGTTCAAGAGCGAAAGCACCTACCGGATGGAAGAAGAGTAAAAAGTCTATAATTTGGGTGAGATGCATCCTTTATGATGTTCTCTGCCCTGCCCAGACAGCGTTTCTGATAGATGTTCTCAATGGTGGACAACTTGATTGTGAAGCTAAAACCTGAAACTCTCGGAGCCAGTGTTGAAGCTCACGGATGTCATTGGAGTAAGATGAAATCTTTGTTAAGATTTGGTGGAACAGATCGGAGATGAATTACTGGTGAGCCACTAACAATTTAGCATGAGCATTACTAAGATTTAAAAGATTCCCATGAAAGACAGGACAAATAAAAACACTCTGCTTGACTAAGGTTTGAAAAATATTGTGAACGGGTTCAGAATGTGAAGGAAAAGGAAACCTCGTGGTTTGAATTTCAATCACACCAAGAAATAGATCAAAATCAGCAGTTGTCCCAGTTTTAATAGATTAATTGCAATATTTTCTCCAAAGGATGGTATAATTTTTTTTAGCATATATTTTCATCATATATCTTACGTTAAAATTTCTGGGGACATTTCAAAGTGCTCAAGGAACCATTTCTGTTTATTTTTACCCTACTTTTTTCTCTCTCAATAAATTCAAAAAATATTCTAAATAAAATATTTAAAATCGGGCCTACATCTGAAAGTGGAGAACTGTGTAGTTCCCATTTTTGCTCTTATTGTCGCTTTCTTTTGTTGTCTAAGCTGATTGCCAGAGTCCTTGTGAAGATGCAAATTCAAGTCTTCTGACTATTTAGGGCACCAGTGCTACTGCAATGCAAAATGATGGCAACCTCACCCTTTTCCCAAGAGCAGATGCTCTCTCAGAACGCCCCAAAGCAGCAATAAAGTGGCATAGAACTGTAAATATTTGAACCAAAGGATCTTTGAAATATATGGGCTTTCAGGCAAACTTACAGTTTCTAAATCTTTCTTTGCTTTTAATTATTTTTTATTTTAAATTGAGACATACAGCACAGTAATAGACCCCTTCGGTCCACGAGCCCGTGCCGCCAAATTACACCCATTTAACCTACACCCTCAATGCACTTCAAACAGTGAGAGGAAACGGAGCCCCTGGGGAAAACCCATGCAGACTCAGAGAGAATGTACAAACTCCTTAGGGACAGCACAGGGTTCAAACCCTGGTCCCAATCGCTGGCACTGTAACAGCGTTGCTCTAACTACGCCGCCCGGCTTAAGGCATTTCTCCAAATCTTATTTCCAGTTTCATAAACCATGTAACAGCTGGAGGACGATAAGTAGTATGGAAGTATTTTATATAAGTCGTGAGGCCAAGACATCTAAAATTGCAAGTGTACAGGAGGGAGATAGATCAGTTTGTTAAATGGTGTAACGACAACAATCTTGCGCTCAACATCAGCAAAGCCAAGGAGATGATTGTGGACTTCAGGAGTGTGAGAAACAGAAGTACCTTCACAGAAATTGCTCGAGACAAAAATTGAGAACAAAGAACATTTATTATACAACAATGCAAAGTTGGATGCTTCCCCTTACCCTGGGAATACACACACATACTGGGGCTCACCCAACTTTTATACAGTTAATTTCAGTGTAGAGGTACCCTCCCCCCACTAACATTCTTCTGCCTCCTGGATAAGTTTGGCATTAGGCAATCCTGTCTGCCTACGTGCTGTTTCTGTGAACTTGGAGGACCAGGGGGTATCCTGTCTGTGTCCCATCATGTCATTTTCCTTATTCACCTGCCTTTGTCCTTATTCACACCTTCCCAATCCTCAGGGCTTACTAACTCTTATATGCAGAACTTGCTAATTCTGTCTCTTTGGCTTGGCTTCGTGGACGAAGATTTATGGAGGGGTAAAGTCCACGTCAGCTGCAGGCTTGTTTGTGGCTGACAAGTCCGATGCGGGACAGGCAGACACAGTTGCAGCGGTTGCAAGGGAAAATTGGTTGGTTGGGTTGGGTGTTGGGTTTTTCCTCCTTTGTCTTTTGTCAGTGAGGTGGGCTCTGCGATCTTCTTCAAAGGAGGTTGCTGCCCGCCGAACTGTGAGGCGCCAAGATGCACAGTTTGAGGCGATATCAGCCCACTGGCGGTGGTCAATGTGGCAGGCACTGAGCTTCCTTTAGGCAGTTTTTGTACCTCTTCTTTGGTGCACCTCTGTCACGGTGGCCAGTGGAGAGCTCGCCATATAACACGATCTTGGGAAGGCGATGGTCCTCCATTCTGGAGACGTGACCTACCCAGCACAGTTGGATCTTCAGCAGCGTGGATTCGATGCTGTCGGCCTCTACCATCTCGAGTACTTCGATGTTGGAGATGAAGTCGCTCCAATGAATGTTGAGGATGGAGCAGAGACAACGCTGGTGGAAGCGTTCTAGGAGCCGTAGGTGATGCCGGTAAAGGACCCATGATTCGCCATCAGATTCCTGATTAATCAATGAACCAAAGACACTGCCTTACTTTGTGTGCATTTACTAATATTTAAAAAAAAATTATAGTTATTGTCATAAGATGGTTATAACATGAATGTTTGCCCTGTGACGCTGCCGCAAAACACCGAACTTCATGACTTGTTCATGACAATAAATTCTGATCCTGATAAATATGTGGTAAATCAGTTAGTTGAAACAAGGAAAGGGAGAACAGTACGATGAAACAGATTATGTTAAGAGTGTCTTGGGAGTAACAAAATCTAAATTCAAATCAATTGCTAAGGCTGGAGGTCATAAGAATAATAATCTCAGGTCCTGAATCATCATCTCAAAAGCAACGATCTGCTGAATCGAAGGGCTAAATCTGCTGGGCCCTCAGGACCCAAACCTTTGAGACAAAATGAAGTTAATTAATGATTCTGTTGTGAAAGTACTCAATTGGAAACAGTAATCAAAGTATGATTACATTTTATATTGTTTGAATAAGAGAAGAACGAGTATTTTAAACTTAGATAAGAGCAACGTGAGAATGTTGCGAAAATTACTACAGCCCTAGGCAAAAATAAAACTGGAATGGCATCCCTATTCCGGTTCCGTACTTTTTACGCAGCACGCGTTCCAGAAAAAAAAAGGGAATAATTTCCCAGAACAAAGTAAAAGAAACTGTGTTAAAAAAAAGCATAAAGAGGGACATTCTTCGCACTGATTGACCAGCATAAGAGGAGGCCAAGGTTCTCCAAGCAGCCTATCACTGTAAGGTAAAACATCATGAGATGGGAATGTGTAGGGAGTTACCCTGTACAAGGCTGTAACAAGAAGGGGAGGTGTCCTTGTACTCCTGTTAGGTAAAACATCATGAGATGGGAATGTACGGGGCAGTAACAAGATGTGAATGCATCCTTGTACTTACAAGATAAGAGAGACATTGATGGATTGAGAGGCAGGAAGCTAGCAGGGAAAGGATAGCAACAGTTTTAGTCATTGGACAAGTAATGATATGATGATGTTCTAAGCACATATCCAAGGGTATAAAAAATCACCATTTTGCTGATAACGGCAGAATGCATTCTCCGACTAACCTGGTTGGTCGCAAGTGTTACAATCCGGTAATAAAGAACAAAGAAC
The DNA here is from genome assembly GCF_036971445.1 of Narcine bancroftii. Classification (NCBI taxonomy): domain Eukaryota; kingdom Metazoa; phylum Chordata; class Chondrichthyes; order Torpediniformes; family Narcinidae; genus Narcine; species Narcine bancroftii. The sequence continues at coordinate 23,106,293 of NC_091482.1, forward strand.
CCTGATTTCGACTCAGCCTGGTGTTTGTCTCACTCATTCATGAACAAAGCAGACCTAACATCACTCATGACCTCACCTCTGTGGTGAGTTGTCCCCTGACCCAAGGGCTCATAAATATGCCACTGGATATGACAAATTCCACGGATCTGAATTTAATTGCCAAGAATATCATCTCAGTTAACCAGCAGAAGAGGAGGCCAAGATTCTCCAAGCAATCTATCACTCATGACCTCACCTATGTGGTGAGTTGTCCCCTGACCCAAGGGCTCACAAATATGCCATTGGATATGACAGATTCCATGGATCTGAATTTATTTGCCAAGTATATAATTTCAGTTGACCAGCAGAAGAGGCCAAGATTCTCCAAGCAGCCTATCACTCATGACCTCACCTGTGTGGTGAGTTGTCCCCTGACCCAAGGGCTCATAAATATGCCATTGGATATGACAGATTCCACAGATCTGAATTTATTTGCCAAGTATCTCATCTCAGTTAACTGAGATAGATGATCATTGCAAATGACTGATTCCTTGAAAGCATTGGTAGAAAAAAAAGTGTCTAAATCTAATACTCACACAATTCCTAACCAAGAAAGAAAACACAGATGCAAAATACTGTACCCAAGATTTTCTGCCGATGTTTATCAAGTATATGTTGGTGGACCCTGCCACATGTATATTGAGATGCCCTTCATCTTCTCAGGTTTACAAGACAGACTGCCTAACATCTGATTCAAGCAAAGCCAAGTTCTGATACCCACATAGATCACCTCAGGCTAAAGCTTTCATGCGACTGAATGCATACCTGCCTCAAGCAAAGCACAGTTTTTTTCCCCCCCTGAGCTGTAGCTCTTCCACACTTTCCTTTGGGAGGAGGCATCAGAAGGAGAGAATGCAAAAATATTTGGCAGGAAACAGGCTTTATTCTGGAGCCCAACTGTCGAGAAGAGTCCATCATTTAACCTGATTTATCTGATAATCCAAATGTCATTAACCATTATCGATCAGTATGTGACACCCTATAGTGGTTACATTTAAATGAGGTGATAATTAATCACCCCTCCCCATTGCAGAAGTAAATCAGAAAAGTCTGCAGACACTGTGATTGAAGTAAAAACACAAAATACAGGAGAAGCTCAGCATGTCAAACAATGTCTTTTTGTAGCAAAGGTAAAGATACAGAACCGATGTTTTGGGCTTAGGAAAATGCCAGCCAGTGTCATCACCTCAAGTCACCACCCCTCCATGGTGGCCAACCTCCTTCTCTCCCACCCCCACACTGCCCATTTCTTCCTTCTACCCAAGATACACAAACCCAACCATCTGGGTAGACCCATTGTTTCTCTCCCACCCCCACACTGCCCATTTCAACCTTCTACCCAAGATACACAAACTCAATCATCTGGGTAGACCCATTGTTTCTGCCTGCTCCTGCCCCACTGAACTAGTTTCATCTTGCCTTGACTCTATCTTTTTTCCCCTGGTCCAATCCCTCCCCACCTACATCTGCCAGACATCAAAGGCCTTCCATCTCTTCAACGACTTCAGACTCACCGAACTGGACCACATTTCCTTCACAGTAGATGCTCAATCCCTTTATACCTCCATCCCACAGACAGCAGGTCTGAAAGCACTTTGCTTCTTCCTGGACCAAAGACTTGACCAGTCATCCTCTACCAGCACTCTCTTTCACCTGGTGGAACTTGTCTTCACTCTAAATAACTAATATCCCACTTCCTCCAAATCAAAGGGGTAGTCATGGATCCTCGCATGGGCCCCAACTACGCCTGCTTGTTTGTGGGCTTTGTGGAGCAATCCATGCTGCAAGCCTACACAGGCAAGACCCCTCAATTCTTCCTACACAGGCAAGACCCCTCAATTCTTCCTACACAGGCAAGACCCCTCAATTCTTCCTACACAGGCAAGACCCCTCAATTCTTCCTATACAGGCAAGACCCCTCATCTCTTCCGCACATACAGGTGCCACCTTATGTAATCCCTATGCCTTAGGTGCTCTGTGATTCGTAAGGGATGGCTTAAGGTGGTATGTGAGTGGGAAGGGAAGGTTGAGAATCACTGCTCTAGACCCAATTGTTACTGAAATATTTTGCTTGAGAAAAATTATCATTGGCCCATTTCATTTGGAGTCATGAAACTGTGCACATAACAAGTCAATTAGGTACAATTAAAACAGTGATTTTCAAACTTTTTCTTTCCACCCACATCCCACCTTAAGCAATCCCTTATTAATCACCTATGGCATGGGGATTATTTAAGGTGGGATCTGAGGGGAAAGAAAATGTTTGAAAACCACTGATTGACACCCACATCGACTTGGCATTTTGCACTGTTAGTCACCAACAGCTAAATAAGGTGTGTAGTTGTCTTGCAGGAATGATCCCTGACAACAGCCAGGCTCTTGATCAGGTGCCAAGAAAAAGGACCATATCTCTCCCTCGACTGCCTGCCAGTATGGCTTAGAATTGATTTTAAAGTTCTCCTGTTTGTCGATGAAGCCCTTAATGGGCCAGCCCCCTCTTATTATCACGGATCTCCTAACTTCTTATTCCACTTCAAGACCCCTCAGTTCAGCTAACGTGAGGCACTTGGCTGTTCCACAACTGAGGGGAGATCACGCCTTCGCCATTGCTGCCCCCAAACTATGGAACAACATTCCTCCTTCTATCAAATTGCCCTCTTCCATCAACTCATTTATGTCCAGATTGTAGATGTACTTTCATTCACATGCGTTTTAAGTCCTCCTAATGCACCTGATTGTTACTAACCTCTCATATTTGTTTTATTCTGGACGTTTAATAGTTGCCTAGTTGTGATATATTTTTTATCTGTACAGCACTTTGGTGAACATGAGGTATTTTATATGTGCTATATAAATAAATAAACTAAACAACACTAAACTGAACTGTGCTCCTTGCAGTACTCATCTGCATTATTAGTAGGCATTTTCCATTTTGTTCCAACACAACTGCTCCTTTTAAAACGATTCTGTACCTTTTCGAGATTCTGCCCCCTTTTATGGGTCTCTTCTGCCTGACCCAGTTTTGGATCTGAGATTACTGTGGTGTTCTATTCCTGGGAAATCATGCGATGTTGGTCCAGTTCTGTGCACTGCACTCACTGCGGTCCTGAAACAATAAAATTATCTCTTTCCGCGAATCTTGAGTAGAATGGACGCTGCTTACAAATGGGTTGACTAGCAAACATTGGGCACCACTGATTTAAAAAAATGAAGGCAATTTAGGATTTCAAGGCTAATTGATTTCATTTGTTTTTGCAAATAAATTCAAGGGTATTAATGTTCATATGATTGTTAATGATCTGTTAAGGTTTCTCACAATAAGTAATAAATTAATATTTGTACTTGCTAAATATCAAGTTGAACTTCATTTATCACAGATACATTTTTAACAGATTGAATAAAAAAATTGGCTCAGTAGACTATACTTTCTGATGATAAAGTACTGTTTAAAATGACTATACTTTCTGAGCTACTTTCAAGCAGAGAAGCAGACTGTATAATCTGTGATTGATTTGGAGCTCATCACAACATTTCAATCCCATTTCTCCATTTTATATGTGCTATATAAATAAATAAACTAAACAACACTAAACTGAACTGTGCTCCTTGCAGTACTCATCTGCATTATTAGTAGGCATTTTCCATTTTGTTCCAACACAACTGCTCCTTTTAAAACGATTCTGTACCTTTTTGAGATTCTTCCCCCTTTTATGGGTCTCTTCTGCCTGACCCAGTTTTGGGTCTGAGATTACTGTGGTGTTCAGACCTCTTTCCTTATTATTGGATCTGGCACTACATCAGAAAGTATTGATTACACCGTGGCTACAAATGACCAGAGAAATATTCTGATTTGAGCATAGGCTCCTCTCATTGAGATGATTCCTATATTTGACGGCAGTTATGAATTAAGATTGGGGTAGTTCATTAATGGATTTCACCGCTGTCCTATTATTGATTAGGAGTCATATACTCAGTTTCTCAATCATACGCACTCATTATCCACATTGATTCCAGTATGAAGTACTAGATGGGGTGAAAGGAAATCACATGCATTTATAAATTCAAGTGACTAGCTGTGTAAAAGAAAATGCCAAACAAAAACCTTTTGAAAAAGAAAATGAAGGGATTACAGCTGGGAAGCAGCAAGGGAGAATCCCACAGAGCTCCCTTTGGAGAGCAAAGGAGAACTTCTTCAGGGACGAAGAGAATTCACAGAGTTCCACAGTAGACAGGAGGGAAACTTAATTGTTTTACTCGATAAAATAAAATGAGATGACTCTACGTAAGGAAAGGTCATGAATGTGATGCAGCAAATCAGATGGCTAAAATTGTAATATGTATTTTGGCTGAGTTCTGAACCAGCTCAATGGATGTAGGTTAAACATGCATTCCATCTGCCAAAACTATTTGTGAACAACGCATTCGAGCGCAACACCAGTAATTGCAACAGTGGCTCCCTCTTCATCAGGCAGCAGTCCCGGGCTTTACCTTCCCAACATCTCTGCATCTACCTCCTCACCCTCTCCTTCCTACACTGCCTACATCCTCTCTCTATGGATGTGTCTTGGAGGGTTTTGACCTGAAACATTGGCAGTTCTTTTCACTCCCACTGGTTCAGCCAGCAGATTTGTTTTTGCATCACTGTACCAACTTGGCAAGAATAAACCCCATTACAAAATAAGCCGCTGAGGACTCTTTCCTAAATTAAATTATGTCTTTTGCATGTAAACATCATCACTGTCCAGTTGTATTGGCCGTGACACCACACTATGTAGCAACAGGAGATGGCTGGTACAGTAAATAGTGCTGGAGAACAATTTGAAGTAGCCCTTGTAATTTGTCGTAATCCTTTTGGAACCCAGTGTGTCCATGCTTGTTGATGCCATGTTCAATTCAATAATGAAGAGAGATCTGAAAGGAGTATTGCAAGTGCCCCAAACTCTGACATTAGCACAATATGGGCAGTATAACAGCATGAGCTGACGGATGTCCAAGAAGCAGTGAGGACTCTGGTAGAGAGAGGTGAGCTCCAATGCTGCTTGGATGAGAGAAGATATCAACATTGAGCTTCATGAATCACCAGGGCAGAGATTTGCAATCCCAGTAATCTTCTGTAAAATGTTGTGTGATTTGAAGCATTGGTACCCTGCAGAGGGTAACATCGCTATCGGTCTGATTCTGAGATGGGATACAAGTGAGAGGGTTGTACTTTTTAGGAGCATTTGATTGGGCCTTTTTCACTGGCATCACTAGGGGGGTGAGAGGGGGTGCGGACCGCACTGGGTGACACCATCGGGGGGGGGGGGGGGGGTGGTGACACCAAAATGACTCTCTATGAAATTTTTGTGCAGTGTTTCAGCAGAAATTTATTATTTTTTATAAAAATATCCCTGTAGTTACTTATAACATTTTTCTTAAGCCCAGCTTGCATATATCAAGGCTAAAACTCTATGCTAATTTACTTTTTAAATTTTAATTTACGATCAGAGCTATCATTATTACCCAATTACAATGACACTCCGAATCCCGTGGTTTCATCTGCACGCGCTGTTGTTTTTGTGGATGCTGGTGTTTTTAATATAGTCGCTGCTTTTGTCAAAATTTCTGATGGTTTAGCTACGATATTGTGGTAATTAGTATTTGACAACAAAATAAACATTAATAAGGATTCTGTATGGCCTAGTACAGGAGGAGGTCCATGGGGATGGGTGGTGACACCAACTCGAATGACAGACCTGCTTCTTTCTTCCATTAAGGTCAGTTTTCCTGGTTGAAAACTCATGAGTTTGTTTCTAGTTGGTGTGTTTTGGCTCCAGTATAATGCATTTATTGACTGTTGACATTAGCTTTCATGTACAGGCATATTATGTGCATAGAGGTTTGTGATTAAGATTTAGATCTTGCTTGATGATGAAAGTATCTTGGATTTGGCGAGCAATTTTATGCTTCCATTCCTGGTACACAAACCATGTGTACTAATGAGTCCAGTCGGAGACTTTTACTTTGAGCTAGCAATTCTTTCTTATGGATGGTGTTGCTCTGTGTTAAACAATGTGCAGCTAATGATGTGCAGCTGCCACCAGCTCTCTTTGAAGGTGCCCTCAAGTATATCAGTCCTCTGCCTGTCATTTTCTCATGGATGCCAATCAAAAACTGGGATGTGTGATTGAACTTTGCTAACTTTGTGTTGGTTCGCTTTTGAGACTCTGTAAAGCACTGGTGAGACCTCAGTTGGAGTACAGCTTTGGGTGCCTTATTTGAGAAAAGATTCACTGTTCAGAGAAGATTTACTAGAATGACCCTGGGAATGAAAATGTTAACATATGAGGAGCGTTTGTCGGCTCTTGGACCATACTTATTGGAGTATGAGGGGGATCCTTGTAGAGGTATTTCGAATGCCTGGACGGAGTAGATGGGGCAAGGATGTTTCCCATGTTAGGGGAGACTAGAACGAGAGGGGACAACCAGGTTAAAAAGTTGTCAATTTAAAACCAAAGCGCGGAAACATTTATTTTGTCAGAGGGTCGTGTTTCTGTGGAACTTTTTGTCAGAGGCGGCTGTGCAAGCAAGGTCATTGGATGTATTTAAGGCAGAGATTGACAGGTACAACATTTGATTAGTCAAGGCTTCAAAGGATGCGGGGAGAAGGCAGGAGAGCGGGAGGATGGATCAGCTCATGATTAGAATGGCAGAGCAGGCTGGACGGGGCAGTGGGTCAACCTCTGCTCCAATATCTTGTGATCTTGTGCCCTGATCGACTTAAAACACTGACAAACCATTTTTTGATTTGCGGTAACTCGAGTTAATTAACAAAGGCATTTTTTCACTGCTTCGTTCTTTGTGTAAGGCTGGGCTATCTCCTCCTTTCTTTATTAATATTTATTTTGTTAATTTTTCTGGAAAATATTGCAGAGTGCTGTGTTAATGGCAGAGTGCTGTTCAGGGTGTCAACATAGACAATCATCGCAATTCTGCCAACTCTTTACTTTGACACAGCTAGTTTTTTGAGATTGCTGGAAAGTTATAAATTGACCAGGATGTTTGTGCCCCATTGAAGGCCCCTCAATATTTCCTTTCATGCCAGCCAGACCAAATGCTTCCATAAGTTCCAGCTTTTTACGCTGGCACAATTAGTCTTGCAGCTAACACAATGCTGTTACAGAAACAGTGACCAGGGTTCGAATCCAGCGCTGCCTGCATGGAGTTCGTATGTTCCCCCCGTGTCTGTGTGGATTTTCTGTGCATTCTCTGGTTTCCTCCCACCCTTCCAAATGTGAGTGAATTGGGTGTAATTAGGTGACCTGGGCTTGTGGGCCAAAAGGGCCTGTTACCTTGCTGCATGTACCATTTTTCATAGCTCTTCATCCTGTATCAAAAATTACATTTGGACACACAGCATGGTAACAGGCCCTTTCATCCCATGAGCCCGTGCTGTCCAATTTTCAGCCAATTGACCTACAAATGGTGGGAGGAAACCGGAGCCCCCAGGGAAAACCCTCGCAGACATGAGGAGAACGTACAAACTCCTTACAGACAACACGGGATTTACACCCTGGTATCGATTGCTGCCGCTGTCAAGGCGTGGCACTAATCACTACTCCAACTGTGCCGCCCATCTTTGCAACTCCTGGCTCTACAATCACACCGACCTTTTCTATGTTGCCTCCCCTCTCCCACAGTTAAAATGCTTACCTTTCTCATCAAGTTCCTCCAAAATCTTAACCTTTCAGCTTTTTCAACCAGTTTTAACTTTCTCAGCCATGAAACCTCCTCATCTTCGTCCCCCCCCCCACCCTTTTCCCCTTCACCTGCCTCCATACATTATCAAACTAAGTACGATTATAGGCATGAGGCACAAGAGACTCAAGCTGCTGAATTTTGAAACCAAACAAGACATTGTACACAAATTGATGCTTGACCCTTTTAGTTCATGTACATTGGAATTTGATCCCAGATTAAGTACTAAGAAATAAAGTGTTTAAGTATTAAAAGTGTCAGCTGTTGCTCAATATATAATCCTTTTATCTATGATACGGATGGGGTTTTAGGTTCAAATCCCACTCCAGAGCACACAATTTTATTCTCCCACTTCAGTATAGTGCTGACCGCGTGCTATACTGTCAGGGTTTATCTCATTTAGATGAGATGCTAAATTAATGCATCAAGTGCTGTCCTGTGTGGACATTATTTTTAGAATCAGAATTTACTGTCATGAGCATGTCACAAAAGTTGCTGTTTTGCGGCAGCGACACAGTGCAAACATTTACATAAACCTCCTGAACAAATTAAATAAAAATAGCGCAAGGAAATGAAAAAGGCAAAGTGAGGCAGTGTCTTTGGTTTATTGTTCATTCAGATGGCGGGAAGAAGCTGTCCTTGTGCCACTGGGTGCTCGTCTTCAGGCTCCTGTACCTTTTTCCTGATGGTGGCAGAGAGAAGAGGGTGGTGGGGGTCCTTGAGGATAGAGATTGTTTTCTTAAGACTCTGCCCCTTGTCGACGTCTTCAATGGAGTGAAGTCTGGTGCCTGTGATGTTGCAGGTCGTGTTAACAACCCTCTGGAGCTTTTTCTTGTCCTGAGTACTGGTACCTCCGAACCAGGCAGTGATGCCACCGGCCAGAATGCTCTCCACGGCACACTCGTAGAAGTTTTCAAGAGAATGGTAAGGAGAATGGCCTATATTTATTCATCAGCTAATATCCTTGTAGCAGGTGAACTGATCATTTTTAAAAAGTGGGAATCTGTTGTGTGCAAACGCACTCTTCAATTTTCTCTTGTGCAACAGTGACCACATTTCAGAGGTATTTCATTGCTTGGAAAAGTTTTGCCACAACTTGAAGATTTGAAACGTGAATGAAATCCTTTGTTCTCTTTGAAACATTCTGCAAATGAAAGCAGGAATAGTGCATTCCCTGGTGAAATGAACCAGAACAAAAATGAACCCAGAATTATGAGAAACTAAACCTGGAATCCTTTAGATATCATGAATGGTTTATCCTTATAGTTTAGACGACTGATCATTGGTGCTGAGTTAAAAATGGGATCAAATCCATTCACTTACTCAATATTGTGACCCTCTTTTATCTGTTTTTCCTACGTGAAGCTCCGGTAGCAAATAACACTGGATGTTTTTTTTTTCTAAAGGTTTGTTTACTAAAAAACATTGGGGATTATGATAGAAAGCTTCAAGTTGAACACAAAAATAATGTTAGATGTGCTGTGTCATGAAGGAAGTTGGAGAATATTAAATTAATATTTATTGAATTTAGCATGTTTAATGGCATAATGACACTGACACATTGCTTTAGTCCAACTGACCTAAAAATGTTTTGCCGCTGATTTTCATTTGTACTCAGCATCTGATGCCTCTTGTGTCAGTGGCAAACAATAGTTGGCCAGCAATGATAAGTTCTAGTTTCCCTGATGCCGTTTTTCCGTGGTCGCAAAGTCCTGGTGACACCTTTCACCACGTTCATCACAGACTGCACCAAGATCAGCGGGGAAGGACTCCAGGTGAAAATGAATTGTCATTGACATGTGGCACTTCGTGGTTTCGAAGCATACAAAAAATATGACAGGAAATCACAAAACATCTGCTATACCTAGAAATCATTATGTGATAGGAACATTTTAAAGTGATTTTTATGATCAGCAGCCTCAAATCCATAAAATATGCCCAAAAGTGTTCAGGAAGCAAAATCTTGTCCAGTGTAATATTTGTATTCAGTTGTCTATCTTCTGTCATTTTTTTTTGTCTGATGAATTATTTTTTATCGACTTACAATACTTAACCAATGCTTGGTAAAATTATTTCTTGGAATATCACAGAACTCATTCAATGTGGAAGGTGTATTGGTGCCGGGAGTACTTACTACCTTTTGCCTTCGGATCCAAGAGGAACACCGAAATGTTGCTGGAAATCTGGCACCAAGTATTATTTGGATTACATATTTAAAATTAAATGAAGCACCTTGTCTAATTAAAATATCACACTGCTTGTGGAACTGTAACTTAATGGAGAAGACTGCATTCAGCTGGATTTGAGGCCTGAATAAGATGACGCTCTAGATTCAGGAGGCGTCTGGTGAGGCTTTGATGGGGCCTTGCTGACGACTCATCCTTAAGCAGTCGTAGATCTGAGGCCTTGTCCCTTGAATGGCCAGCAGCCTTTGCTAGGATTTAAAAATGAGAAGGTAATTAAAATCTTGTACTTACTTACTTGGCAGCAGATGAATGCCAAGAGTTGCTACCAGAATCCGTGGCTGCAGCTTACATGATTCACCTTTATTTTGTAATATTTTATTTATCATTTTAAATGTATTTAACAATCAACAACCATACAAAATACAAAACATCAAGTAAACCCATCCCTCCCCCCCACCCCCACCACCCGCCACCGGCCCCATCTCCTCTATATGTCCAAATAAATGGGGCTGGCGGAGGGGGTGGGGGAAAGAAACAGAAAAATCCATCTTATATGATTTACCTTTCGGGTCCACATTTTGCAGCTGTCATGACAACAAAACTGGTTTCGCACAGCATTAACTTTCGAGTGGCACCATCAGTCTGCCCTTTCTCACGGGTGATGTCGGGTGGAGAGGGTCAAAAACTTCGAATTCCTGGGTGTCAACATCTCCAAGGATCTGTCTTGGAGCCTCCATGTTGATGCAATCACAAAGAAGGCGAGCCAGCGGCTGTACTTAGCGGGGTGTCTGAGGAGATTCGGTATGTCACTGAAAACTCTCGAAAACTTCTGCAGGGGTACCGTAGAGAGTATTCTGGCTGGCTACATCACTGCCTAGTATGGAGGCACCAATTCTCAGGACAAGAATAAATTCCAGAGGGTTGTTAACTCAGTCTTTATCTTTGGTTGATTGATCAATCAGTAATCTGATGGCAACGGTGAAGAAGCTGTCCTTGTGCCGTTGATTGCTCGTTTTTAGTGTCCTGTACCTTTTTCCCAATGGTAGCAGAATGAAGAGAGCGTGGCCTGGGTGTTGGGTCTTTGAGGATAGAGGTTGGTTTTTTTAAGACCACTTCATGTAGATGTCCTTGCTGGAGTGAAGTCTGGTGCCTGTGATGTCGCAGGGCAAGTCAACAACCCGCTGGAGGTTATTCTTGCCCTGAGAGTGCACCTCCATAACAACCAGTGATGCAACCAGCCAGAATGCTCACCAAAGTACACCTGTAGAAGTTCGAGAGAGTTTTTGGTGACATACTGAATCTCCTCAGACACCTCACAAAGTACAGATGTTGGCAAGTCTGTGATTGCATCAACATGGAGGCTCTAGGACAGATCCTTGGAGATGTTGACACCCAGTAATTTGATGTTCTTGACCTCTCCACTACTGAGCCCTCAGTGAGGACTGGATCATGTTCCCCTGACTCCTTTCTGAAGTCCACAATCATTTCCTTGGTTTTGCTGACATTTACTGTAAGGCTGTTGTCGTCACATCGTTCAACAAGCTGATCTATCTTCCTCGGGTATGCATCTTCATTACCGCTGGTTACCAGAATGTGAAAACTCTTTGAGAAAAATCTCATGAGAGCTTGTACTCTGCCTTTCAAGTGATCAGTTTGATCTGAGTATTGACTTTAGAGGAGAATATTTTGTACTGTGATATCCGTCAGTTTGTGGCCCAGTGCTGATTGAACTGCTAGCAAAGATGAGACATCGAAGAATGGTGTCCCAAAATAATGCCGCTAAGGTGGCTTCGAACTGTTTAATTTGTTAGCAGGTTCAAGTTCCTGAAGCAGTTACCTCATATTTCTGATGGATCTTCTCAGGTTTGCTAAATTGTATTGTAGTTTTGACATGGGGTGGGGGGGGGGGGGGGGGGGGGGTGGGTAGGTATGTGGAATTTGAATTTGCTCGACTGCTCCATCTTGTGTCTGATAGCATGATGTGAATACAGTATAATGACTATACTCTTCATGGAAAGCTTCTTGGAAACATCAAGTGAACATGGAGCAAATAAATGTGACTGTAGGAATCCAAGCAAAAGTAGGATTTGAACAGCTCTGACTTCAATTGACTTCCACTGAACTCAGCTCAAAGAACAAAGCATGCCTTTGACCTCAGTCACTTTGGATGGCTGTAGAGTCTCAACAAATTGGTGGCCTTGTCACTTGATTGTACATGACCTGCATCGATGTCCCACCTTTACACATCACTTTTGCTGAGGAAGAACTATGGCTCCTTCACTCCTGAAGTGTTGTGATGCTTCTAAACATCTCATGAGCTGATGTTCTGCAGAGTCTCTCTCCCTCCTTGAGCCTCACCACTGCTGTTTCCTAGTCCCACCCTTCATATCTCCAATGCCCAGTGATAAACAAAAGGGTGAAGTGTGATCTTTCCCTCAACAGTTGTCTTCTTCCGGTTCTACTTCAAAGCAATATTTATGACTCATCTCTTGCATTGATTTACGATGAATTTGTATTCAGGGTAAACTTTGGTGAACCTACGGTATCTTGGTGTTGGATTTATTATAAGAGATACTAAGAATGTGGATCATCTCCCTTGAGTAATGATGCCCTTCGAAACTAGCAAATTGGAATATTATGTTTCAGATAAAAATGTTGAGTGGTAAAGATTATGAGGAAGATTGCAGTTCATGAAATGCAAATTCCTTGCTTGTGTGTAACACCTACCAAGACTTAGTAAACTTGTAGCTTCGTGGGTGACACTATCGAATAATCAAGGTGCCTAATTTACTGTTTTTTTTTCTTCTCAGGTGCAAAGAATTAAGCTACCCCAAGAACCTGCCACAGATTTCCCTTATTTTCATCTTTGTGAATGAAGCATTGTCAGTCATCCTCCGCTCCGTTCACAGTGCAGTGAATCACACACCAGCACATCTACTGAAAGAAATTATCCTTGTCGATGACAGCAGTGATGACGGTAAAGTAATCATCAAGACATTTGGCTCATGACAGGCCTGGCGTTCTTTCTGCTTTTGAAATTGTGTGAACTGATTGAATGTTTTCCCTGCACTGTTTTTAACTGAATTTACCCTATATTCTGCAATTTGTTTTAATAACATTAAACCTTGCAATATTTGACTGATTATAACTCTACTCTTTGCCTTTTTGTTTATTTCTTTATTATTTTGGTACATATGAGAATAAACAATTTCATTCATGAGGGTTCAAGCCATTGGGATTCCATGTGCTGTCTGGCATGCACCTTAAGTGGAGGATTATGTATGAGTTCAATGGTGAAGTGGTAGGAGGGGAATTAAGATGTATGATCATAATATTGTATAAGGGTGGGAATGGGTGGTGCTCTTTACCAGAATTTATTGTGAAGACTAAGACTGGACATTGTCAATGGAAAAGGGAGAATGGGAAACTTTGTTTAGTTTCAGGAGCCTCGTCGCAAGAACAGATGTGGCAGAGAAGAGGATGTCATCCTGAAATGAGAAGGGAGAGATGAGGTGTAATCCAAGTGGCTGTGGGTTTATCTCCTGGGTATCCAACAAAAAGAAGACAGATGTTGCTAGGCCCATGTGGGACCTCTCACACACACACACCCTTCTTTCTACCCCCACCACTCTCAGTCCCCTGTTAGTTCATTACCCCTTCCCCACTTTCTCCACATATTCCCAACAGGCCTCCAGCCACCCCTTATGTGGTTCCACCAATCTTCTTCCTTCTTCACCTCCCCCCCACCCCCCCCCCCCCCACAGATTCCTCTGTCCATTTCTATTCTTTTTTCCCTCCCCCTTTAGGTCTGCTTCCGCCTTTCCCCCACCTGCCTCCGTCGCACAACTTCCCCCCTTCCCTGACCCTGTCTCTTTTTCTGTCTGTCGTTTTCCATCCATTCTTGGTCCACCCAGCACCAAAGGACTCCTCATTTTCAACACTGCCTCAGTTCCATTTATTCTCTCAGCCCTGAAACAGGACTTTGACCTGAAATTTCACTCTAGACCCATAGGGTTTCTGTAGCTCAGCGTTTCTCAACCAGGGTTCCCCGGACCCTAGGGTTCCACAAGAGGTCACTAGGGTTTCCGTGAGTAGCAATAAGGCTAATGCATTTTTGAGTAATTTTTGTTTCATTTTATATTCGTAATTTCGTAATCAACCTCATATTATTTAAAATGAAAACCTTGGTGTGAGGTTTCATAAATGAGCAGTATGATTTTTTTGCATTGCCAATCAATTTGACAAAAAAAGGGTCATTTTCTTTCCTTAAACAAGTTATCCGAAAAATATATATAATGTTTACCATGTGAACTATGATACAAATATAAAAGAGATAGATATTAATAATGGTATATAATAATTTTTATGCAGGGGTTCCCTGAGACATGAAAACTATTTCAAGGGTCCCACAAGGGTTAAAAAGTTGGGAAACGCTGCTGAAGCTGTTTGCTCTATTCCAAAATTGCCACTCTGCTGGAGACCACTTCCCTTTTATTAGACAATCCTGAATAAGCCCTTGCGAGTACATCCTATCCCTGAGTCCTCTCCAGTAACTTCCTGACTGTTAATGTAAGAATCACTTGTTTGCTATTGCCCTTCTTATTCAAAGAGACAACATTTGCTTGTATTATTGGACCTTGTCTATTGTGAGTGAAGATACTCAATTTGCACCTTTAATCTCTTGGTCTGCACTCCTCTTTCTTCCCCCTGCTTTTAAATCAGATGCCTGTTTTTGACTCATGCCTTGAGAAAGGGCTCAGGTCTGAACTGCCGGTAATATATTTTTGCCAGACGTGCTGAATTTCTCCAGCATTTCTGTGATTTTAATACAAAGATCCTCACCAAGGCCCCAGCAACCTTCTCTCCGGCACCACCTACTTAAGGAGTTTTTTCTCCCATCATTCCTGACTGTTAGCCCAATACCTATGGGTACTATTTCTTTGACATCCTACTGCCAATTGATTAGAGGCACTGAGAAAAAAATCTTTCTGTTGTGTGGGAAACTGGAGTCTGCGGAATAACTCAAGACTCGGGTTTCTTGTAAATTCAGCTGTTTTCGATTGATTTAACTTGGGAATTGCACCAGTATTTACACCATTCAAATAATACTGAACCAGGAAATTTGCTGTCAGGAAGTGTAGTTTAGCTGGCATTGAGGAAAGTTGTGTATTTCAAACAATTCTTATCAATGACTTATTGATTCAAACTATATTTTCTGTTTCTCATGAACATGAACAGAAGAATTGAAGAGCCCGTTGGAAGAGTACGTGCACAAGCGATACCCTGGTCTGGTGAAGGTCGTGCGGAATCAAAAGCGGGAAGGCTTGATCCGAGCTCGGGTCCAGGGGTGGAGAGCCGCAACAGCGCTCATCACAGGGTTCTTCGATGCCCATGTGGAATTCAGTGCAGGCTGGTAGGTAGAGATACCAAACAGTCGAGAACCTTGAGTGAAATAGCATCACTCTTTCGTTTGCTCGGAAGAGATGCCGTCATTTAAAAAATCAGGAACTAAAGTTAATGCATTTTCTTAGCGCCCCACCCCCGTGTATCAGTTATTAGAGTTATCTTAGTTTTCTCCGTTAGTACTACCTCATCATTGTAACCAAGGAGTAATTACGTGTGACAGATATTAGGAGACCTGCACTTCACATGGTTAATAATTTGAATCACCTTTTGCAATGTATGGATATCAAAATAACTGATTTTGACCAATTGGCCGTGAATTTGATGTAATTTGACATTTTAGACTATTATGAATTAAAAATGTGTGACTGAATCAAGAACAAGGCATAAAGAAAATATTCTGTATCTATTAATGTTGAAGGAAAATGGGGAGAGGCGGGTAGCGGCATAAGGTGCTCGTATATTCTCTCCCTATCTCTGTGCGTTTCCTCTGGATGCTCTAATTTCCCCCCATGCTCCAAAGACTTCTGTGTTAGCAGGTTAATTGGTCACATGGGCAGCACACGATCCTGGGCCTGTAACCGTGTTAAATTAAAATGAAAGGTATTGCAACCAGTTTCGTCCATACAAAGATGGGCTGCTCGCTTGCAAACTCTCAGCAATGAAGCTCAATATTTGATGTAACTTGGCAGGAGGTCAAGATGGCCCAACTAAAGCCTTCACCACTTGACAAGGGAAGCATTATCTCGGCTCACATTCTTGTACCATGGATCACTGGAAAATTGCTTGGACAGTCAGCATGTTTTTCATATTTCTTTCTGGTGTAAATGGAAGCTGTGATCCCACCAATTCCATGCCCTAGTTTTTCCTCTGTAACTTTTCTCCTCACTTATGTGCACTCCTCTGAGTTAAACACCAGGTCCCTAAAGTCGGGGCAATTTAAGGCAGCTGATTTATCAAACCACCTTCACATCTTTCTTCGAACATGGGAAGAAACTGGGGCATCCAGGGAATACTCACACAGTCACAGGGAGAAAGTGGCTGGGGTCAGAATCAAACCTGGCTCATTCATGCTGTGAAATTGCTGTGCGAACATCTGAGCTGCTGTTTCACTTAAGTGTGTTGAATTCCTAAAAGATCATCAGTTGATACAAGCTCTTGGCATGCCTACCCCTTTGCAATGTCACTGCGGCAGATACCATCACGGGAAAGCAAGGCTTTAACTTTCTTCAGCTAAGTATTTAGCCTGCTGAAGACAGCCTGGTTTACATTATTGCCTCAGGCACTTGTAGTTTATTTTAGTTTATTTATATGGCACATTTAAAACAACTCACGTTGACCAAAGTGCTGTACAGATCATAATTACATCTCAACTAAAGGAGGTATTTAAAATGCAGTATAAATCGGGTCCCCAAGGTTCAGAATTGTACATACAACATGGTAACAATCAACAATCACTTCAAAATGCTTATGAATTAAAAATACAAACTCAACCTGGATTTAAAAGAGTTAAAGGAAGGAGCTGATTTGCTGGAGAGAGGAATGTTGTTCCACAGTTTGGGGGCTGCAAATAGCGAAAGCGCAATTGCCCCTGAGTTTTCGATTTGAGCGTGGAACAACCAAGCACCCTAAATGGGCCGATCTGAGGGGTCTTGAAGTGGAGCAGGGCGTTAGGAGATTCTGACGGCAAAGTTTCAAGGTTTTTTTTGGTGAAGTTCTCATCACAGCTATCACATGAGATCATCATATGCTACCACTTACACCATCCAGACTGTGGGTTCTTCCACCGAATTAGTTGCATGATGCTTCTTCACACTGTATCGAATAGCTGCAGAAATACCTGATACCTGGACTTCAAGCTTGTTTGTAAAGCAGGACTCCATTCCTATCTTCACCAGATGAGGGTAGTAAGATATTAACTTCACTGACAGCTGGTTCCTTTATGGTCTTGAGCTGCTGCTCATTTTCTCCTGACTGTTCCTACTCTTGGGCGCTAGCATTCCCAGTCACCATCTTTATTTCTATTTCCAAAGTTCTCCAGGTTGAGGGCAACTAAATGGTACTTTGCTGGAGTTGGAATTAGGGATTGTGCCTGATTCCAGATGCCACTTTGTTCTGGTCCTATTGATCTTTCTCACACAATCCCCTTCAGGACAGAATTTGCCTGCATTCATAGGAAAATGGCTTGATTGGTCTAGAAGGGTTGACTTGAAAGATCCCAAAATCTTGTTCTTCTCGCCCCATCCAAATGGCCCACATCAGGGTGTAAGTCCTCTTCCACTTGGCACTCATGCTGAGTGATTTCTGCTGAACAATAAGTTCTGCTGCTCCAACATTAAACTGGTACACTATGTTCTTTTGACAATTGCTTTGTGGATGTGTTGACATTTCTGTAAAGTGCTTCAATTACATTTCATCAACAGAAAGAGATAGATACCTTTAAATTGTTGTGGGCCATTGCGCATCATAATTGACCCATGGGAGCTCATCTACAGAAAGCATACAAAGCATAAAGGCATAACTAGCCAAGATGTAAAAACCTTACCTGATTAGTGCCACAACACCAGACAACAGTTCCACCTCAGGTGTGAAGAACCTGTCTCTTCCTGTGCCTCAACGTTGCAAGAGTCTAGAGCGTGAAATTTACTGGAAGCATCTTATCCCCCGCAAAGGTCACTGGGGTCGATAGTCCAGGGGTTGAGGATCCAGTAAAATGAGGCAGGATGGAGACAGACGCTACTATAAGATGAAGTTGTGGTAATGGAGCTTGTCGGTCACAGTGAGGGAGAGAATCCGTCATCGAAAGTACACTTCATGCTCAAAGGATGTCAACGTCATACATTCTCATGGAGATGGAACTGATTTGCTGAAGTAAAAGAGAACAGTTTTAATCTTCACAATGTTTGTTTGTTTTAAATGTCTGTTCATTTAATACTGGAGATCAGATGAACAAATCAGAGACTGGAAAGGTCAGGACAGGTGCAGTTGAGCCAGTGCCAGGATGTGCAAGCTGCTATTTTGGTTTTGCTCTAAGGGTTAGAATGGAGTCATAAACATCAGATGACCAAAATAGATCACTGTGAGTCCTCATTGGTAACTAGAATCAAAAGCAAAGGCTTTGCATTTATATCAGTGTCATCCCTCAGCATAAAAAGCTGTGCATTTTCGAACAAGGATGAAGTCATCATGGATAAAATTCAAGTACCCTAACTTGAAATGACCCCACCACCAGATACATTTTTCCTTCTCCTCCCCTCTCGGTCTTCCGCAGGGACCGCTCCCTCCGTGATTCCCTCGTGCACTCATCCTCCCCCACCCATCGAACCCCACCCCGAAACCTTCCCCTATGTCCGCAGGAGGTGCAGCACTTGCGCCCACACCTCCTCCCTCACCACGGTCCGGGACCCCAAATGGACTTTTCACGTGAAGCGGCACTTCACTTGTACATCCTTATTTACTGCACCCGGTGCACCCTTTGTAGCATCCTTACATCAGAGAGACCAGTCGCAGTTTGGGGGGATCGCTTTGCTCAGCACTTCCGCTCCGTTCGCAACCGCAGTGACTCCCAGAGGCCAACCATTTCAATTCCCGCACTCACATGTCCGTCCATGGCCTCATGTACTATCCCACCCAGACCACCCGCAGGTTGGAGGAACACCACCTTATTTTCCGTCTGGACACCCCTCCATCTAGATGGCTTTAACATTGGCTTTGCTGCTTTCTATTAAACCTGTTCACCTTTTCTTTCCCCTCCCCCTTGCCTGTCCTTCCACTCATCCAGCCATCCCTGCCATCCCCTCCCTCCTTTCTCCACCTATCATCTCCTGCCTTTCCCATCCTCCACCCCATCCTTTTGTTTGGATGCCTGTCGGCATTTTCTCATCCTTTGATGAAGGGCTCAAGCCTGAAACATCGGTTATGTATTTTTACCATTGTTATCTAAAGGATATTGTTTGACCTGCTGATCTCTCCAGCTTTCCGTGTTTTAACTTGAAACGTTTATTCAATTGGAAAGTAGAAGGTACACACTTAGTCTAAAAATAATTTGGTTTGGAGGCTACCGTAACTTGATGGGAAAAGGAAGCCTTTGACCAGGATTGAGGCACTTTGTAAGGTCTGTGCTAAGAGCAATTACGGAGGATGCTTTTCAGAACCCTTATCTAAATTGGTCAATTTTGCTTTTCATTCAATGACATAATGTGGCAACTATGACCTTATAATTGAAGCTTTTCAAAGTATCAAGTTAGTGAATGTTTTGAGATTCCATTTTAACAGAATCTCAGTTTCTTCCTGCCGATAAATTTAATTTCACTTTACTTCCTCAAAGCATTAGTGAAGATATGGTTTGCAGACAGCTATTTGTTCACCTTGGGTTGGCTGCGATGCTTCCTGGTATTAATTTTATTCTAGCCTAACCAAAAAGCTAAATGAAGCTTCTGGTACAAACTGCTGCCTGGAAGATTGCAGTGAATATTTTCGCCTTCCAATTGAGAACTTTGTAATAACGTTTTCTCCTTCACAGAAAGGATGAGCACAAAACATAAACAAGTATTCTCACCTGAAAAAATGTTTGAGAAACCTTCTGCACAACAGAGAGATTAGGTTTAAACCAGTGGCTCTCGACCTATTCCCCCCACTCATGTACCACCTTAAGTAATCTCTTACTAACCTATGGGATCCTAGGTGCTCTGTGGTTAGTAAGGGATTACTTAAGGTGATATGTGAGTGGAAAGAAAAGGTCAAGAATCACTGGTTTAAACAAAAAACAGATTTCAAATGGTTTTTACCCAAACACATCGTCAAGCAAAATATAAGTGTTGAGCAAATAACGATGCCAGAAATCCTTGGGATCAATCTCAAGACTATCTCTCACTACATGGTTCATGGCTACCATCGCTCTTCAATTACCCTTCCAACAGCCGAGCCGACTCTGCTACTTGGCTTTATTTTGCCATTCGCCAAAATTGCTGGTGATAACTCCTGCATAGAAATTGTCAGGCTAAGGCTCTAATGCAGTGGTTTTCAATCTTTTTCTTTCCACTCACCTACCATTTTATGCAATCCCTATGCCATAGATGCTCTGCGATTAGTAAGGGATTGCTTAAGGTGGTTGGTGAATGAAAAGAAAAAATTTGAAAACCACTGCTCAATACCTTGGGGATGGACAAAGCTGAACTCTAAGAAACTTCCAGAATAGGCAAATTGTGGTCAGGAAATTACTGGGGACAAGTCTAAGGGACAGAACTTATGTGCACTTGGAAAGGGAGGGACTGATGGGGGACAATGAGTGTGTCAGGTAAATTCTATCTCATTAATTGGATCGAGATTTATGAGGAGATTACAAAGGAGATTGTTTAAAGCAGGGCAGTGGATGTTGTCGGTGAAAATTTTGTCAGGCATTTGACAAGGCACTGTATGGCGGCACATTGGATCCAAAGCAAATTACAGTCAGCACAGTAGCAATTAGCTCAGCGCCAGTGATTGGGACTGACCGGGGTTCGATTCCTGTGCTGTCTGTAAGGAGTTTGTATGCTCTCCCTGTGTCTGCGTGGGTTTTGTCTGGGTGCTTTGGCTTCTTCCCACCATTCAAAAGGGTACCAGAGGTGGAGGTTAATGGGGTGTAAATTGGGCAGCGTGGACTCATGGGTCAAAATGTCCTGTTACTGTGCTGTATATCTAAATTTTGAATTAAAAAAAAAACCGGTATCCAGCACCATGAGATTGATAGATGCCGGATAAGTGTATTTTCCGGTTGCTTGAGACTTACTCTTATAATGCCGAACCAATACAACTGCATCAAGAATAATCAGTTTAAACAACAAAAATACCTTCCTGAATGAACTTCACTTGCATGAATATATAAACCTTAAAAGCATGTTACTTTATTTTCAGGAGGTTACCAGGAAAGTTGATGAAGGAAAGGCTGTGAATTTTGCTACATGGACTTTTGTAAGGCACCTGACAAGGTCCCATAGGTTTAGAGGAACATAAGGGGGAAGATCTTTACACAGACAGTGGTGGGAGTGTGGAATGTTGAGAATACGTGCGGAATGAGTGCCAGCTAAAGTTGAGAATACGAGCTCAGTTTTAACACTTAAGAAGAACTTGGACAGGTGGATGGATGGGAGGGGTATGAGGGCTATTCACTGGGACTAGGCATAAAAAATAGTTCAGCACAGAATAGAAGGGCTGAAGGGCCTGCTTCTGTGCTGTAATGTGCTGTAATGTGCTGTAATGCTACAGGGCAGTTGTCACTGAGGCTTGTTATTGGGTACCAGGACGATGGTGGCTGCCTTGAAACCTGCGGGACCGATGGACTGCTGCAGTGAGATGTTGAAGATGTCCACGAAGACCTCTGTCAATTGACCTGCACAGTACCCAACCACGTATGTAGTCTGGCCCCGCCACCTTGTGTGGGTACACCTTGTATGGGGTTCTCCTCACCTCTGCAGGAGGCGAAAGATGAGGTGCCATTGCTCAAACTTACATTGAGTTTCATGGGAACAATGTAAGATGGGCAGGTCTGAGTGGAATTGGGATGGAAATTTAAAGTGATAAGTTCAGGACAGATTCAATCTCCTGACTGTTGCATAAAGTGCACCCAATCTGTGTTTGGATGTTCTTATGTAGTGGGGACCACTTAGTCAGGATCAGACAAAGTGCTCAAAAAGGATGTGCTTGGAACACGGAGTATTCATTCTCAGTGGACAACAAAGAGGAAGGATCAGAGCAACATGAGCCATTGTCATTGGGGTAAAATGAAAAATAATGTTTATGGTGGTGTCAGCATTTTGGATGCCAGATATTATAAGAGGAGAAAAGCATTTAAATAAGCATTTTTTTTCTGTTGAAGAATTAGTTAAGGAACCTTCCGAGTTTTGGAAAAAGAATACGATACCAGGATAATTTAAACTTTTAAAATGCCAAGAAACATTTGTCATTAAAAAAGGAAATAAAATTGGTTTAGATGTGGTGTAAGATTCATTTAGGATCAGGGTGCGAGAAGATGAGAAAGATGAAAGATGTGATTGAACCATGCTGGTGGTTTGCAAAATGACTAAAGCAATTCTGCAGGTGAAAGTTTATTACTTGAATGCACCCATCATTTGTATGATGTTATTCTTTGTTACATTTACCTTGCAACATTCTCTCATCAGTTATCCACAAATGGAACCTGTCAGTTTATAGTACGCTGTGTATAACTGACAAGTATTCACTGCTTTTATGTTCAATTCTATATTTAGTTTACGATTTAGCTGTGTCTTGCTTGTAAAACATAATGTAGAACGATCAGAAAAAAATGATTTTCGGTTTGTGTGCTCTGCATTGAAATGAATCAGTTGGTATCTCCAATACTTACTCCTGAATCATTTAACTTGAAAATATTTTACTTCATGTGAGCAAATCATCACTTTTCTGGTTGATGTTGAGCTGCCAATTTTTTAAAGCCACCAGCGTCAATAAATGCTGTACCACCAGCTGAATTAAAGTACGCAGCAGGCTGGTGGCTGTGGTCCTAGTAAATGATGAGGAAAGAGAATAGGGAAACACTGAGCGGAGAGACATGGGAGAATTGGGAAACGCAATCTGAGCATATGTGAACAACACTGTTGATTTTGGTATAAACACACAGAAAAGCTCGAGGAACCCAGCCAATCTCACAGTGTCCATAGGAGGTAAAGATTTATTGCCAACGTTTTGGTCCTGAGCCCTTCTTCAACATATAAACAAAGAACAGGAAGGCCTCAGAATAAGGACTGTCAGGGAAATGAGTCCAGATCAAGAAAATGTGTTAATTGGATATGATAAGAGGAGAGGTGAGAATTGTATTGAAAGGAGACAGAGGAAAAGAGAGAGAGAGAGGGAGAGCTGGAGGGAAAGGCGACAGGGGAAGGAGAAGGGGAGATGGCTAACAGAAACCATAGACGTCAATGGTAATGTCATCTGGTTGCCCAGACGGAAGATGACGCTCCGCCACTTCATTCCCCTGTCGCCTTTACTCCACCTCTGTTTGTCTGTCTCTCTCTCATTCTCTCTTCCCTTTTCCCTCTGTCAACTCCAGAGGGATTTCTCAAGGCCCTCATCAGCCACCTCCACCAAGAGGCTGCAGCCTTCGACTTGTCTCACTGCAGTCACTGGGTGGCACTGCATAGAAACACTGGGACAATCAAAGCGACTTGGAAGGCAGTTGCTTGGTTACTTTTTGCAAGCTGTTTGGGATGATGCTACTTGTAAATTAATTTGCAGTGTTTGCCATTCAGATTTTGTTATGGCCAAGTGGAAGGTGACCAGTGAGAAAAGGAGGTAAAGTGTGGGATGAGAGTAAAGCACGAAAGTCTGCAGATGCCCCATGATTGAAGCAAAAACAAAAAGGTGGAAAAACTCAGCAGGTCAAGCAGTGTACTTTATATAGCGAGACAAAGATACATCACTAATGTTTTGGCTTGAGCCCTTCAACAAGGAGGTAAAGTGTGAAACTGTTGGTGAATAGGAGTCAGGATACAAGTATACCTGTTATACTGGATGTAGTGGAATTCCACACTGCTGAAGATCCAGCTGCGCTGGATGGGTCACGTCTCCAGAATGGAGGACCATCGCCTTCCCAAGATCGTGTTATATGGCGAGCTCTCCACTGGCCACCGTGACAGAGGTGCACCAAAGAAAAGGTACAAGGACTGCCTAAAGAAATCTCTTGGTGCCTGCCACATTGACCACCGCCAGTGGGCTGATATCGCCTCAAACCGTGCATCTTGGCGCCTCACAGTTTGGCGGGCAGCAACCTCCTTTGAAGAAGACCGCAGAGCCTACCTCACTGACAAAAGGCAAAGGAGGAAAAACCCAACACCCAACCCCAACCCACCAATTTTCCCCTGCAACCGCTGCAATCGTGTCTGCCTGTCCCGCATCGGACTTGTCAGCCACAAACGAGCCTGCAGCTGACGTGGACTTTTTACCCCCTCCATAAATCTTCGTCCGCGAAGCCAAGCCAAAGAGTGGAATTGTAGAGGTGGCTTCCCAATGTCCTTCTACTCAACCACTCCTGTTAAGTTGCTGGCCAAAACAGCTCGCTGTTGATGGTTTGGCAAAAGCAGCAATTTTGAGTACAGTATAGAAGTTCCAAGTTGTTATTTTATTATCAGAAGTCTCTTCTATTGTAAGTGCATGGCAGCATGATTCTGCTTGCTTGCATGCTTTATGCACAAGAGCCATTATCCATCCAATTGGCACAGTGGACCACTGCCAAATGGATGCATCTTGACTTCCCCCAGACCAGGACATGACTTATTGTCATTGACCAACTGAATGTTGAGAAAGTGTTGCCTCTAAGCATTCTAGTTTTGAGCAGAGCTGACATATTGAATTAAGAAACTGAGGATGCTGGAATCTGGAGTGAAAAATAAACTGCTGGAGGGTGAAACAATGAGCGTGGACACGTTCTTTCCTCAAATCAATGGCATTGTACTACACAGCGATGCCTGGAATTTTAGTAAAGCCACATGCTCTCTTTATCTCTGTGACAAATCAAATGCAATTATTTGTTGCTGAATAGAGAGGTTAGTAACCTCCTGGAAAATATACAAAATAAACACTGCACTATGTCTTACTCTAACTTGAAGGCTTTCTTACTCGGCCAGCTTGATATTCTTCCAGGGAAGGCCATCCTCCTATTGATGCAGGCTACGGAGGATAACAGTGTTCATTGAGGATATCTATGCTGACAAACATTTTCTGTACTGTGGCTCAGGTCAGGGATTATGCCTTCTATACCTTGGATTGATATGGCTTGATGAGCCACTCTGGGGTAGAGAAACATCCTGGAAACAAACAAAGGATTCTGAAGTTAAGAAAAACATAGAACAAAACATAAGGCAAAATATAGTATCATTCACAGTTCATTCAAATATGGTATTGTCCGTAAAGCAAAAAAAAGTAAAATATGATGGAGTGTACTAGAAAAAATCAATTAGAAACTTGAGATGGGTAAACTAACTATTAATTGGGTGGAATTATACCAATATATTATAATAGAGAGTCAACATGTTGAAATTCTAGTACAGCAATCCCATCCATCACATTGTCATCCCATAACATGGATTCTCTCACATATCAATTTGCCATCATCTACACCAAGAGGTAATTGACAGTAAGCAGTTAACCTATAAGCACATTTTTAGGATGTGGGACTCCCACAGGAAAATAAGTAGAACATGGAAACTCCACACATAATATGCAGATGATCTTTTCCTTTTCACTTCTACACCAAACGTATTAACTCTATTTGCCCATATGGGCCAGTTTTCAGGTTATGAAATAAACTCCATAAGAGTGAATTATTACCCTTAAAGGGTCGTCTTTAAGATATTCTCATTTCCCTTTTAAGTTAGTGAAGTGTTGATCAGTTTAGATATCTTGGAATTACAATCACTAAGAGTTATAAGAATTTATTGAAGGAAAATATTTTTGCAACATTTAATCAGACTAAAGTTCTATTATTGGGATGGTCACCTGGGTCTATTATTGGGATGGTCACCTGGGTCTATTACTACGATAGGACGTATTAATTCAATTAGAATGAGTATATAACCAAACTTTTTATATCTTTTCCAGTCAAAACCACTTTTTATCCCTAATTTTTTTTTTGACTGACTGGACACATTTATTTCTTCATATATATGGAAAGGAAAGAAACCTAATTTAAATAAAGCGCACCTTCATAAAAACAAAAAAAGAGCGGAGGTCTGTCACTTCCAAATTTCAGATTGGGCGGTCATTCTAACTTGCTTCTTTCATTAAAAGTTGATAAATTAGTTGACCGCCCTTCTTGGGTGGAAATGGAACTGAATTTTTTTCTAAAAGTACATCTATGTTGGTCTTTCTTACCTTTTTTTCCTGAATTAACAAGAAACCTGATAATGAGACATAAGTTGAGAATATGGGCAATTTAGAACAATTTTTGGAATCAGTAGTTTTTTTTCTCTACCCAGTTCTACCCAATCTTCTTATTTTTACCTTCTTTATCAGATGCAGATTTCAGAGAGTGGTGTCGACTGGGGATTAATCATTTTAAAAATCTTTTTTCTTCAAAATAATTTCACTTATTTTCAACAATTGAGGACAAAATTTAAATTACCCAACAGTTATTTTTTCAGATATCTACAAGTGAGGCATTTTGTTCAGTCCAAGCTTTCTGATTTTCCACAGATTTCTGAAACAAATATTCTTGATTTAATTTTTAACTTTTTAATGTTCTCATGGACATAGAGGATCATTATGAATTATTTTTAGTTATTTGATTGATTTGAAGTTAAGATTAAGAATGATTGGGAGCATGATTTGGATTGGTCAGTTCCAGATGAAGACTGGGATATTGTTCTAAATTTGATTAATAAATTCTCATTTGGTGCGTGATATTGTTTGTTGCAATTTAAGGTTGGACACAGAGCAGATATTTCAAAAGTTATCTCGCCTCTATTCTGATATTGCTCCATTATGTGATAAATGTAAAATTTTTGAGGCTTCATTGATACATAGAGAGGCTCGGATAACTCAGTGGTTAGAGCACTGGTCTTGTAAATCAGGGGTCACAAGTTCATTCCTTGCTGGGGCTTAATTTCTGTGAGGTGCACTGGACTCTCTGTCTTCCTTACGGTAGTCAAAGTTAAAGAATTTCATGTATGTCACTTTCTAAATGTAGTATTATGTGGCAATAATGGAACCTTTACCTTGCCCTAGTTTAGAAAATTTTTTGAAAAATTAACTTCAAACTTTATCAGTCATTTTTAAAGTCAAATTGGAAACATGCCCCTTAATTGCTCTATTAGGGTCTTTGTCAAGAAAGGGTAATACCCCTACTTCCATGAAATCCTATGCTATTTCTACTAGGAGATATACTTGGGGTCTAATTTGGATTGGTCTCAGAAGGAGTTTTTAAAGATTGCACTGGCAGTTGCTAGAAAATGCATAGCAGTTTCATGGAAATTGGGAACAGATCTAGTATTAGAACGTTGGCATAGCGAAATTCAAATTTGTATAACTTTGGGACGGAGATTGTTTGAAAATTTGGTTTCTGTGTATGCAAAGGATTGGTGTGGTTACTTTATAATTAATCATATTAGGATTATTAGCTAATTTTTGGGTATCCGCCATGCCCTGGCCTCACCTTGTGCTGTAATATGCATTTTATTTTTTATTTCATATTGAAGGTATAACTTACATTTATTACAATTTTTGAAATTTATATATATTATGTACTTATTGTTAGGTTATGATTAACATAATATATAGTTTTAAAATGATATCTATTATTAGTTTAGTTTTTATCTTTTTTTCTGTTTCTTTTCTTTGGGGGGCTTTTTCTGTAGGAGGGAGTGGGCGGGGGGGCAGAAAAATTAAAAAAGCATAGATTTTTTTTCTGGACTAGATTAACTTTGATATATGATGTATTTTTGATTACATGTGTTAATAAAATAAAATTTGAAAAAAGAGGAAATACTACTTACCTCGTCTCAGAAGCGAATTTTAGCTTTTACCTCATTAACGGGTAATTCTTTTGAAAAAGAAAGTTTTCCACCTACCCATACCCAATGGTTGCAGGAGGTCAGGTCCTTCCTAACTTTAGAAAAAAAAAATCAAACATAATGTCAAAGATGTAAAGGTGAACTTTAATAAGATGTGGGGCCCATTCATGGAGTATTACCATAATTTAATGAATTATGGATGTTCCAGAACGGCACTGTCTTGTCTCCAAGAGTCGTCCTTCGTTTCCTATTTTTTATTAGATATGCACATTTTCAGTTTTCAGAGGGAGGGGTTTGATTTTTAGGGATTTTTTTCCGCTTTTTATTTATGTTTTTCATATAGTGGGTTTGATCTGAAAGGGAACACACAATTTCTACTATGTATAGCCAAGGTTTTATTTGAAATGTTCAAATTATTTGTCTTTTCTTAACTCCAGCAAATGCATTAGATCTATATGTGTGTGTGTTTTAAATTAAACTCATTAAAGATATTTTAAATAGAAAGAAACTCCACACAGACAACAGTCAAAATTAAGTCTGTAAGTCCGACTGTAAGAGGCACTTAGGCAATTCCTGCTGGTGGCGAATCCGTCTGCCTTGCAGCAGGCTAAAAGAAATTTCATGTAATAAGACACTGTTTTATTACTATGATAATAAATTGAATCTTGAATCACGTGACATTCCCCTATCTTGTTCTTTTTTACTGAATTCTAAATGTTTTACAGTCTCCAGGTGTACTACTCTTTTTGCCAACATTACGCACTTTTATCTTTGATCCAATACCAACCTTAATCTCGGTTCGCTGTGGCTGAGCCACTTTTCTTGTTGAACCTTTGTGCCTAAAATAATCTCTATTTGTTGTTAATTGTGTATTAATTCTTCAAATTTTAGCCATTGCTTGTTTGCTGTCTATCATTTAATGTGGTTCCCTAATCTACCATGGCCAATTCCCACCTCATAACTTTGCAGTTAAGATTTAGGACCAAACAAAAACACTTTCAATCTTTGTAGAAAATGCTTTCTCGTTATCTTCACTTTTTTTTGAACCCCGTTGTTTACCAGATTATTAGTTAATGTGTGTGAAACGCGAAAGATGCAGTGATTGAAATAAAAACACAATGCTGGAGAAACTCACCAGGTTAAGCAGTGGACTTAATGTAGCAAAAATAAGAATACATAACCACCTTTTCGGGCTTGGGACCTTCAGCAAGGTATGATAAACCTTTATGAAGGCCTCAAGCCCAAAATATTGGTTAAGGCATGTACCTTTAGCTTTGCTATATAAAGTTTGACCTGTTTGATCTGCTGAGTTTCTCCAGTATTATGTTTTTATTCATTAAATGTTTTCTGATCGCACAATCAGAAAAAACTTGTTTCCTCATTGATTCTTCAAGGTATTATTTAGAAATTGATCTCAACACTAAAAATTTGCCTTTTGCTTATTAAAGACCAATCTGATGTTGATTAAAGTTCCCATGATTACTGTTGTGCTTTGTGTACAGACGTCTCCAATTTTATGTTGTCCCCTACATTACCAATGATTTTTTTTTGGTTCTATAAAAAGATCGAGCAATGGTATTTTTGCAGTTTCCCCAAGAGCTCTGGTTTCCTCCCACCATTTGAAATCTACCTGGAGGTGTAGGTTAATTGGATGTAAATTGGATGGCATGGACTCATGGGCTGAAATGGCCTATTAGCGTGCTGTATGCCTAAATTTAATAAAATTTAAATGTTGACATAGACTTGAAGAGTTGGCTATCCACTGAACAAGTGCAAGGACTGAGGCTTTTCTCTCACTCCCTCTGAATGGCCACTATCTGCCTCATTTAGAATCACATTCTCCCCTCTCTTTGGACAAAGCAATTCTGTACTGCCTCGTGTTAGGAGTGTTAGCAATTCTTGAACCAGTTCTCCTCCTGATGGGTTGTGGTGTGGTGTCCAAATGGTGGACTCCAGCTGCTCAGCTGTGAGATACTTACTTGATGACATCCTAATGACTCAAGAGCAATAAAATCCTTTGTAAGGAGCTTTGTTCTGAGTCTTTGTGATTTTTTATAAGCACAAATTCAATTTTGTTGATAATATTAATCTTTTCCTGTTTTCTTTTTGTCTTGAACTTGTCATTCTGGTGGGAATGAGAGGTTAGTTGCTTGTCTATGTGGCACTTCCTTTTTCTCCCCAAATGCCCCTGATTTGAACAGTCTTCAGCCAGTGCAGACTGGTGGTTCTCTTAGTGATAGGATAGAACTATAGATCCACAGATCACAACAGCATACAAACAGGCCCATTGGGTCCAGGAGGAACCATTATCCATCTAATGCACCATTTCTCAACCTTTTCCTTTCCACTCATCTACCACTTTAAGTAACCCCTATGCCATCGGTGCTCTGTGATGAGTAAAGGATTACTTAAGGTGGTATGTGGGTGGAAAGGGAAGGTTGAGAACCACTGCTTGACCCAATTGTTACTGAAGTGTTTTGCTTGAGAAAAATGGTCATTGGCCCATTTCCTTTGGAGTTATGAAACCGTGCACACAACGAGTCAATTAGGTTTTCAAATGTTTTCTTTCCACCCACATACCTAAGCAATCCCTTCCTAATCTCAGAGCACCTATGGCAGTGGAAAATAAGTTTGGGGGGGCAGTTTGAAAACCACTGCCTTAGACAAATGTGATCTGCTTACCTCTTTAAATTGTAATAAACAAAGAATGCGGAAAAGATAGAAGTCAGACAATTTAATTACATTCGCGTAAAATTATAATGTAAGATAGAGAGTCATAAATGAGCCCATAACTTCTGGAATGTTATATCTGAATTATTAACTGAATAACAAAACTTTTCCACATTCAAACAGGACATGAGGTTACGCAGTCACTGATCATGAGTGTATAGGGCATCATCCTTCCCTTTAAATAAAATCGCACACCTCGCCAAAAGAGATAGCCTTTGAACCAAAGACAAAGAATCATTTCTTCCCATTGTACCGAAGAGGGCCACCAAAGGGTTTGGTGTTAAATCCCTATTAAAATTTTTTGTGAAGGTATTTTTCTAGATGAGGACAAGTCTAGAACATTTGAATTAATGATGCTTCTTTGCTCTTAAACACCTGTCACACCAGGGAGTCATAATGGAATAAACGAGAGATAATTTGGCCTTAGATAATTTACCCACACTCCTGTTTGGCTCCGAATCATGGGTCCTTTACCGGCATCACCTACGGCTCCTAGAACACTTCCACCAGCGTTGTCTCTGCTCCATCCTCAACATTCATTGGAGCGACTTCATCTCCAACATCAAAGTACTCGAGATGGCAGAGGCCGACAGCATCGAATCCACGCTGCTGAAGATCCAACTGCGCTGGGTAGGTCACGTCTCCAGAATGGAGGACCATCGCCTTCCCAAGATCGTGTTATATGGCGAGCTCTCCACTGGCCACCGAGACAGAGGTGCACCAAAGAAGAGGTACAAGGACTGACTAAAGAAAGCTCTTGATGCCTGCCCCATTGACCATCGCCAGTGGGCTGATATCGCCTCAAACCGTGCATCTTGGCGCCTCACAGTTTGGAGGGCAGCAACCTCCTTTGAAGAAGACCACCGAGCCCACCTCACTGTCAAAAGACAAAGGAGGAAAAACCCAACACCCAACCCAAACCAACCAATTTTCCCTTGCAACCGCTGCAACCGTGTCTGCCTGTCCCGCATCGGACTTGTCAGCCTCAAAGGAGCCTGCAGCTGACGTGGACATTACCCCTCCATAAATCTTCATCTGCGAAGACAAGCCAAAGAAGAAAGAAGACACGTGATTTTAAAACTGGCCCCCCTAAACTCACATTCCACCTTAAACAATCCCTATGCCATCGGTGCTCTGTGATTAGTAAGGGATTGCTAAAGGTGGGATGTGAATGGGAAGGGAAGGTTGAGAACCATTGTTCTAGACCCAATTATTACTGAAATATTTTGCTTGAGAAAAATTGTCATTGGCCCATTTCCTTTGGAGTTATGAAACCGTGCACATAACGAGTCAATTAGGTACAATTAAAACAGCGGTTTTCAACCTTTTTCTTTGCACTCACATACCACCTTAAGCAATCCTTTACTAAGCATAGGGATTCCTTAAGGTGGAATGTGAGTTTAGGGGGCAGTTTAAAAACTACCATCTTAGACAAATGTGTTGTGTGTCCCTCTTTAAATTGTAATAAACAATGGCAGGCACATAACGAAATAACTTAAGAATTGTGCCCCAATCCACATTCGAATTAGTCAAATTTATAAGCTCCTTTCTTGATAAATCCATGCTTGCCGTATTTCCTTCTCCTCTTCCTAGATGTAGGAGAAGAGGTCGTGGGAGTGTGACTGACACTTCTCGCTGCCAAGCTTTTGCACTGCAGCTCCTAAGGTCCTAAGGTCGTGTTGTCATTCAACTGGCAGGCGCCCTTTTTGACTTTGTGATGGTCAGCAGAGATAGCTGGACCCTGCTGAAGAAGATTTCTAAAACCACCAATGTGTCCTTTTAAATGCATGGTGATTGACAGAAGAAAAAAAGAGGAAGACTTGACTTTGTAGATCACCTTTCGGATCCTCAAACAACTTAAAACTGTTGGAGTGAAGGAAGTGTTTTGTTTTGTTTTGTTTTGTTTTTCTTTCCTGCTGGTGCTGGACCCATTGAGTGTTTATGGCATTTTCTGATTTTATTTCAGCTTTTTGGAATTTAGCCCATTTTAATTGTACCAAACAAGATACGGCAAATAAAGTAAAAAGAAAATCACTTCGTTTTATACCGAAGTACGATTTGTACACTAAGTTCTAAAATAAGGTGAAAAATGAAACATCATTTGAGAGGGAATTGAATGTTTGAGAATGATCTGGATGAGGGGATTGGATGTAATATCTCCAAATTTGCAGATGATACTAAGCTAGGAGGGGTTGTGTGCATGGAAGAGGGGGTCAAGAAGTTCCAGTGTGATTTGGATAAATTGAGGGACTGGGCAGATCCATGGCAAATGCACTACAATGTGGATCAATGTGAGGTTATCCACTTTGGTAATACAAACCGGAGGGCAGATTACTATTTGAATGGCAATAGATTAAGAGATGGGGAAGTGCAGAGAGACCTAGGGGTACTTGTACACCAGTCTCTGAAGGCGAGCATGCAGGTATAGCAGGCGGTTAAAAAGGCAAATGGTATGTTGGCCTTCATATCAAGAGGGTTTGAGTCTAGGAACAAGGATACCTTACTGCAGCTGTACAGGGCCTTGGTGAGACCCCACCTGGAGTATTGTGTGCAGTTTTGGTCACCTTATCTAAGGAAGGATGTTCTTGCAATGGAGGGAGTGCAGAGGCGATTCACCAGGCTGATACCTGGAATGGCAGGAATGACTTATGAGGAAAGATTGCGCAAATTGGGATTGTACTCGCTGGAGTTTAGAAGATTGAGAGGGGATCTCATAGAGACATATAAAATTCTGGCAGGACTGGACAGAATGGATGCAGATGGGATGTTTCCAATGGTGGGAAAATCCAGAACCCGGGGCCATGGTTTGAGGATAATAGGCAAACCATTCGCGACGCAAGATGAGGAGGAATTTCTTGACCCAGAGGGTGGTGAATCTGTGGAATTCATTGCCACAGAGGGCAGTAGAGGCAGGTTCATTAAATATATTTAAGAGGGAATTAGATCTATTTCTTCAGTATAAGGGTATTAAAGGTTACGGAGAGAAGGCGGGGATGGGATACTGAACTTTAAGATCAGCCATGATCTGGATGAATGGCGGAGCAGGCTCGAAGGGTCGAATGACCTGCTCCTGCTCCTATCTTCTATGTTTCTATGTTTAATGAAGAATTTCATAGGAGATAGAAGGCCCTTTTTACACAGCTACTGAACAGCGGAACATTTCTGCTCCGGTGGCAGTGAAGAAATGTCAGGACGGAATTTTTTTAATGCTGATTCCATCCCGCAATCTCTCCACTCGTACCCCTACGCATTTTTACGGAGCATCCGCAGTGTAAATTGACCGCAGCAAATCCATAAGGAACGGGTCTAATGAATACGACCCCCCCCCGACAAACACAGGAAGGCTGTGTAAAAGTGCCCCTGCGTAAACTACCACATTGGAGGTAAGAAGGCTTATTTTTTTTTTCAGAATAATTTTGAAGTTTCTGCGTTAAAAAAAAATGCCCAGAGAAAACACAAGAAATGTATGTGAGATTACTTGACTACAGCTGAGAAGCAAGCCCTTGCCCAGAATTGAGGGCCATTGTCTCTTTTCCTGATTAAGGCTGTGAGTGTGATCTTGCATTTAATTCTTATTCACATTGTCTGCCTCAAAGCTTTTTTTCTTATTTATTCTCAGCAATGTATTCTTCCCTTAGTCTTTTAATTTGTTTTCCTCAGGGGTCGGGGAAGGAGGAACACTCTTTCTCAATGGAAAGATATTAAAATGCCACTATTTTCTAAGAAGCTGGACTTACAGAAAGATGCTTGATTGTAAATGGCATTTGCCAGGATATTATTAAAGCGTCAGAATTATAAATTTAAATCAGCAAGAAATAATTTTAAACTGGATGTTATGGAAAATGTCAACCTTTGCTTCTTTTTATCTGAGTTGTTGAGAGTGCACAATCTACTGATTCTTATCTTAGTCATGGATTTTTTTTTGTGTGATGTGCTCTGAACAAGTATCCCTTCTTGCTGTGAGTGCAGAGAGGGCGTTCACGGATATAATTACGTGGCATTTAACATCTGTGCAGTGAAAGTTACAGCTTTGAGGACTGGGTTTTCTCTACATTTACTTTTGGTGCAAAAGTGATTAATCCTCAAAGCACATTGTTGGGGGTGTTGTTTTAATTTGGATCATTTGGTCAAAGCACAAGACTATCTTAAGGGCAATACAACAACTACTAAACTGTGAATTGGCATAGCTCGTCAACTCGGAGGTGATCAGATTGAATTAAAGAATAGCAGACACCTCTACGATTTGGGGGAGGTTGAAAAGCTAGTTATGAATCAGGGCCTGGAGAGATTTACTGACAAGAGTTAACATTTGCGGTTTGCCTTTATTTTTATTGTCGTGCAAAAAAAAATAGAAAATGTGATATATTGCACGAAATTTCCTTTAGTCTACCATAAGGCAGACAAAGATTCACTATCAGCAAAAATCGCCCAGTGCAACCAGGGAAAGAGAAGCAAAAGAGAGTCCTCTAGGGTCACTGAGAGTCCGTGGCTTTGCCTCCAGTTCTCCCGCAGCGAAACAGCTTTCGTCCAAACCTTGGAGCAAACTGAGCTCCAGATGCACCCCTCTGACATGATCAAGGAGCCCCTGGCACCCTCTCGCATCCTGGTTCTGATTCCTGGTACCCCTTTAGCTAGTCTCCAGCAGTCCGCAGCCTGATGTGAGTTCCTTGTCTGCACTAATCCAATTGTTGCGTGGCTTCCACTTTGATAGAAATAAACGGACGTGGCCAGATTCTATAGTGCGAACCCAAGGGCAACCTTCATAAAGCTACAAATCTAATCAGGTCCAGCTCAACGAAACTTGACTACTTGGTTGGGTTTGGGTACATCATCTCCCAAAATGGGTCAGGTGTGACTCTGCCTTGCAGGCCCAGTTCAGTACTTTGCCCAGAATGATTGGCTTAATTTTATCTTGTCCCTTGGTTCTTGATTCATCACTCTCTAGTCCAGTAGAAGTTAAAAATTTCTGCTATTCGACAAGTGTATCTAACATGGGTAGTGTGGACAAGATTGTCAGGGCTTGGACTCTGAGAGGGTTCGGATTGGCTGTGATCAAGATGAATACAGATTGTGCTTTAACTTTCCATCCAAGGGTTACTCTGATCCTACCCCTTCAAAAGTTAAAAGAAAAATTTGCTTTGCCTGCGGTTGCAGACTTTGAACGCTAACTGTAGCTCTAGCGCTCTGCTCTGTCTGTCCCAGTCAATAGGAAGGCATCCATCTTACCAAGCTTAGAAGAGTTTAACTTTCAAAATGTTTGTTACACCTTCAAACTCTCTTCATTACTCCATTATCTGTGGTCACCATGCAATAGACCTGATGACGTTTATTTCTCCAAACACTCACTGATGGCTGATAACAACTAAGTCCTGCCCTCATTGGGTCTTATCTGACCTGCCTTGTGTGGTGGTGCAGGGGATGAACTCTGTACCTGCAGAAGAACACGGGAGGGCAGGGCAACACCTGGCCGGCTGCCAATCAGCCAACCTGAATGGACAACCTCCACTCGGTTGGCTGTCAATCACCCTCCGGGATATAAGCTGGGCCGGCCCTTTGGAAGCCAGTCACAGAGCTTGCATCAGCATTCTCACAACTAGCCCTGCAAAGGTTTAAGCTGAAGTAAGCCTGTAGATCAGAATTTACGTTTTGTGTGTTTGCTTCTGTTCGATAGCGCACCACACCTTGCTACTCAGCTGTTTGGACAACCTTCCCAAAATTCAATTGTCATGTGCTGATGCAGTGTTCATTCCTGAAATGGAGATAATCAATTCGGCACGGTTATCAGGGCGACGTGGTTAGCATAGCGGTTCATGGGCCACTATTACAGCGCCAGTGACCTGGGATAGAGTCCAGCACTGTCTGTAAGGAGTTTGTATATTCTCTCCATGTCCTCTAGGTGCTCCGGTTTCCTCCCACCATTCAATATGTATGGGGGTTGTTGGTCAATTGGGGTATTTGGGTGGCATGGGCACGTGGGCTGAAACAGCTTGTCTAAATTTAAACATTTAAGTCCATAAGTCCTCCCCATGTAATCATTACTGTGAAGTGTGAGTGATGAGAGGAGGGCCATGCACAGTCTATGTGTAATCACTGCACTCTTCAAGAGCAACTCTCACAGTGTCCCATGTTCAGTCCATGGATTCCACTTTGCACAGTCTAAAGGTTACATGTGTGCAGGCCAAGGATTACTCGTGAATGGTTCATTCACTGTTCAGCGATGGTCTGTGGACAGTTTGGGAACTTTGGGACCAATAGAAAGAGCTGAGATTTTGGTATATGGGAACTGGGAAGAACATTGATCATTCCTCTCGAAAATCTGTATGGGACAATCATTCAATCTGCATCACCTTTCCTCCTTGTCTTCCAGTCCAGCTTTTCCTCCCTCATACTCACCCACTCTCCATTCTTTCATCCTTGCTTCCAGCTTTCTCTCAATTGGAGTTCTCTTCGCAATTGTTTTTTTTTCTACTAGTCTTCTTATGTTTCCTTCACCCCAAATCTGTCACTCATTCCTCATTCTCATTCACCAGTCCATTTCATTTTTTCACCGCTACCCGCTCCGCTTCCTTTCCCCTTCTCCGCTCTTAACCTGTTTCCTTCTATGGCCACCTCCTCCTCACTTCCCACCACATCCATTCCCACTAGTCCTGAATATTGGACTCAGTCAACTCCCAGAGGGCGGCAAATGAGAGAGAATGCAGCTGCGAGAGAACTGGAGCACACACAAATGGCTGGAGGAAGTCAATGGGTCAGACAGGATCCATGCTTACTTTGTCAACGCTTAGGGCCAAATCCTTCATCAGGACTCGGTGTGTGCAATGTTTCAGGAAATGGACTAATCAGTTGAATGAATTACTTGTATTTACATATGCATGGCTGGCATGGTTAGTGTACCAGTTAGTGCAACTCTGGAATGGTTAATGTACCAGTTAGCGCAACTCTGTTACAGCAACCCGAGTTTGAATACATTCGAATACTGTCTAAGGAGTTTGTACGTTCTCCCCGCATCTGCGTGCGTTTCCTTCGAGTGCTCAGTTTTCCTCCCAGCCTTCCAAACATACCGGGGTTGTAGGTCAATTGGGTATAATTGGGTGGCATGGGACCATAAACGAAAGAGCCTGTTACTGTTCTCTATGTCTAAATTTAAAATTTTAAATAGCAGTGTTGTAGAAATTAATTATACTGAGGGTCAATTGGTGTATTTGGGGGCATGGGTTCATAGGCCCGAAGGGTCTGTTAGTGTGCTGTATGTCGGGGGAAAAAAACTTCTGAGCGTTTTTTTTATAAACATTTTTATTCAATTATATCAACGAAAGATCTTCGACTGTTCGACTTAATTTAAAGATTTATAAAATTCAATATTCACCCAAGATTGGATTTTTTTCTTTAGTTTGCTTGGTTGAGCTGATGAAACAGAAATCAATCTATTGCGACAGCAGAATAATATTTTTGGCACAGTTGGGGGGTGAATGAACATAATTGTAACTGAGTGAGTCATTGAGTTGTTTTGAACCCTCACGTCTGAGACATTTTCTGAAGTTGCACACAGGTCTGCCAATCAGCTTAAAAGAATGTCAGAACATATAAAATTCTGCTTCTCATGCCTGCTCCACAAATCACTAACGTAGCGGCTGATCTTTGACCTCAGAACCACTCTGCTGTCCGAACCCTTTGTTTTCCCCTAATTTCTGAATATCTATTGATTTTATCTTCAGACCAGTTTTCACCCATGGAGTGGGTGTGGGGAGGAGATTTGATTGAAATATATAGGTATTTTGCTTCAGATATTATGATTCATTGATTAGGCCTTATTTACATGCCTGAGATCAATTCTCTTCATCAACAGGGAATTTTAAACTTCTGTCTCAGCAAGGGTGATGAATTAGAAAGGTGGGTTTTGGATTTTCAGTCAGTATGAAGTAGAATAAAAGTGGGATAACAACAGCAAACCTACAACAGCATCTTCCGCTACAGAACCATCCTTAATCCAGAGAAAATGTCCCCAGACATTTCACAGGAGCACCATCAAACAGAGATTGATGTGGGGACAAATTTGAAGATCTTAAGCCAACTGGCTTAAAGGGGTCAGATGTAAATAAATGTTTTTTTTTTTAAAAGAGAGAGGTTTAAAGAAGTAATTCCAAAGTTTATAATCTGGGTGACGGTTGCTCAGCTAGTTAAGTTGCTGCTTCACAGTGCCAGTGACCAGGGTTCAACCCTGTTCTCCGGTGCAGTCTGTGGTCTCCCTGTGACCAGGATAGAGTTTCCTCCAGTTGCTCCAGACCCCTCCCACATCCCAAAGATTGGGCTCTGTGAATTTTTCTTGGCGTGTAGGTGAGTGGAAGGATTTGGAAGGAGTTGGCGTGAATATGGGATGAATAAAATGAAATTAGTGTAGTATTAGTCTGGATGGATGGATGCCCGATGGCCAATCCATGCCTTCATGCTCTCTTACAATTGTCAACAAGGAAGCAATGAAAATTCAGTGAGGAAGGAATGAAAATCAGAAGAGCAGAAATTTCACATGGGCTTTTGGGCTGGAGGACATTACTGATTTGTAAACAAGGATGAGAATTTTAAAACTGTGCCATTGCTGAGCTTAGAGTGGGGATGGTCAATGGTGAAGGGCAATGTACTTAATGTGAGCTTGGATAGGTGGTGGGGTTTTGGAACGGTTCACCTCTACAGAGGGCAGAATGAGGGTGGTGGGCCTAAAGGGCAGCAATTTCAGTCATGATAAAGGCATAAAGAATTTCAGCAACAAATGATGGCTGATGTCGTGATATTAGACATGACAAAGGTATGTTATCTGATGTTCATCATGGAATAAAAATTTGCATTGGGGCTGCTAACAGATGGGTTCAGTTGCAGTTAGCATGAAGGACGGTGAGTGTCGCTGAGGACATAATGTTGAAGATGATGGCTTCACTCTTCTCAATATTTACTTGAAGAGAATATCTATTTATCCAGTGGAAAGAATGGAAGAATTAAGAGGGGTTTGATGAGGTAAGCTGAAAGACATCAGTGAAAAGTGTTGCTGTATTTTCAGATGAATTATTATCGGTTTCCATTCTGACAATCTGCCATAATAAAAATGTGTGCATTGCCATCTCTGATTGAGTTCTTCTTTGGTTGACTGTTTGGTCCCTGAGCTTCTCTGCTTGTCTCCCTTGCTAGGACAAGCCCAAAGTCACCTCTGCAGAAGTGAACCATGATCTATCCTTTTTCTGTGAAACACGGAAGTCTGCAGGCACCAGGGTTGTGGTAAAAGCACAGAGGTACTGGAGGAACTCAGCAGGCCTTGCAGCGTCCATAGCAGGATGCCTTGAAGAAGGGCTCAATCCCGAAACATCGGTAATCTATCTTTACCTGCGATAGACAGTGTGAGACCTGATGAGTTCCTCCAGCATTAGTGTTTTTATTATCCCTTGTGCTGATCATTTGATTCGCACAATGTTCTGTCTCGCTCGCTGGGAAGAACTACTGGAATATCTCAAAGGATGCTCCGCATTTGCACCTCAAGAGCTGTCCTTGTCACTAATTTGTCAAACACTTCTCTCACGCCAAAGCACTAAGACTTTTGTGAAGCACTTATAATAAATACCATTCCAGCTTATGCAAATCCTTACTTAATGCTGATCCAGTATTGCTTTTGAAACTCTTGAAACAAATGCCCTTGGCCAAACACAGAAGTTGGAGCAGCCTGTTTGGCCTTTCAAGCCTGCTTTAGCATCCATTAAGCAATCATGGAGTGGTTTTCTCCTCTTGTAGCCTACCCTTGCCAGGTGAATGGATCTAACATTAACTCTGCAAAGGTAAAGACAAAAAGAAGAACATCGTATTGCTATGGCTTGGCACAAGTATGAAGAATGCACAATTGGCGTATGTCTGGAGTGAGACTTGTCTTTTGGTGGTGCGAAGAGGGAAAATATCCAAAGTTCAAAGTCAAAATTGAGATCAATTGCAACCCTGAGATTCTTTTTCTGCGGGCAAGACAGAATTTCTACTAATCGGTAGTGTAAAAAACTGTACTCAAGAAAAGATACGTATACAAAACAGAGAAGAGGGTGGCATGGTTAGACAATGCTTTTACAGCACCAGCGACATGGGTTTGAATCCTGGCGCTGTCTGAAAGGAGATTGTGCGTTTCTCTGTGTCTGCCTTGGGACTGGTGCTCCGGTTTCCTCCCCCACCTTCAAAAACGAACCACGGTTATAGTTTTTTTGGGGTATTTGGGTGGCGCAGGCTTGTGGGCCAGAAGGGCCTGTTACTGAACTGTGTGACTAAATTATTAAAATGTAAATGTCAACAAAGAAAGAAATGCAAACAAACTGTGCAATGTAGACAATAAGTATTCAATAATGAATAATGGGCCAAGTAAGAGACCTTAAACGAGCCTCTTGATTGAGTTCAGTTAAAACGCAATGCTGGAGAAACTCAGCAGATCAGACAGTGTACTTTACATGAGAAAGATAAAGACACATAACCAACATTTTGGGCTTGAGCCCTTCATCAAGGTGTGAGCAAAATGTAGACAGGTGCCCGAACAAAATGGTGGGGAGGGAGGGGCAGGGGGAGGTGCACAATCCCACAGACAGGAGGCAATCGTTGCATAAGTGAGGGAGGGCACACCAGCAAACATGGGGAGGGTGGGATGGCTCTGTGAATGGAGAGGGTTAGAGGCTGGTACAATAGAGATATTTAAAAGATTCTTGGACATGCACATGGATACAAGAAAAATAGAGGGTTATGGGAATAAAGTAGGAAAGATTCAGTTTGTTGAGTAGGTTTCTGTCAGTCGATAAAATATCGTGGCTGAAGGGTCTGTTGTGCTATGTTCTCATCGAGCAATTTACTGCCACATGTTTTATATCTGAGTACATCATGCACAAAAAGCAATGTTTCAATGTGTACCACAAATGTTTTCAATTGTCTACTTCCTCAGGAGTTTGCCGAGGAGCTAGTGGAGTTGTTCAAGTGAACCGGTACGGACTTGAAGGGCCGACATGGCCTATTTCCGTGCTGTAAACGGTCATATGGTTATATGGTTATGGAAGGGGGTGGAGAGCTCAAGAAAAGAAGACAGAGGGATGGGGAAGAGAGGGAGAACAAGGAGTAGGCTAGCAGAAATCGGAGAAGTTGATGCGAATTGGGGGGGGAGAGAGGAACTGTATTAGTCTGTTGGTTTGCGGAGGAGCTAGTGGAGTTGTTCAAATGAACCGGTATGGACTAGAAGGGCCGACATGGCCTGTTTCCGTGCTATAAACGGTTATATGGTTATATGGTTAAGGATGGGGGTGGAGAGCTCGAGGAAAGAAGACAGAGGGATGGGGCGAATGCCATCCAATTGGAGAGTGCCAAGATGGGATATTAGGTCTTGCTTCTCCAGTCTTTGGGTGGTTTTGATTTCAGAATCACTTTATTTGTCTTTTTCATACTCCAAAGCCTAAAAATAAACTGTGTTTCCCTGAACAATTCCCAAGCCCAAACCAAAAACAATCTGACAAACAAGACAAAACAAGACTAACCCAGACAGCCCACGTGCCTTTACCACAGAAGCTGCTGCGAATCTACACGCCTGATACGCTCTCAAAGACTAGATAATATCATAAGCGTGTCACAAGACCTGAGCTGGTTCTGGGGGCGTTGCTGCCTTTATTAGGGGAATCGGGGGTGGAGCCACAGGTACAATCAGCAAGAGGCAGGCCAGCCATACAGTATTTACAGTGGTTTCACCACAGCGCCGCCATCATGAGCAAGTAAAACAACAAGCATGAACACCAGACAAAATATAGAACCAAGTCCTAACCTCTCTACTAGCCCAAGAAGCCATTTGACAGTGCAAGGCCATGGACAGACATATCAGCTCAGGAATGGGCCTGCCTGCATTTTGTAGGGAAGGGCTTTCACTTTACGCATACCTTGGTGAAAGGTTCAAGCCTGAAATGTTGGTTTAGTATCTTTATCTTAGCTATATAAAGTACTGCTGTTCAATGTTCCTCCAGAATTGTGTTTTTACTTCAGTCATGATGTCTGCAGACTTTCATGTTTTACTCTGATTGAGTTTTGTTTTGGAGTCTGATCCAAATCAACCAGTCAGATACTGCCATGCCTTCTTCATCCATGGCTTTGGCAGGGATGCACATCTCTCCCCCAGGGTTCACAAACCAAGCAGTCTTTGGAATTGGAACCACTCTTCGTCCATTTTGCCTTGCTGCAGGGAAGTTGGTTCCTTTGGACGTTATTTTGCAAAGGAAGTTCAAAATCAGTGTGTTGCTTCAATGAGACATTTTGGTCGGGATGGATGGTAGAGGCAGAGCACTAGTTTGACATCAATAATGAATGCATGACATAGTCTTAGGCATTGCTCCTCGAGTCCTGGTCAATTCCCTCCCAGCATGAATCATCATTCATTCTGCTCATGATGTTTCTGAGTCTGGATGCTCTCTTGGCACCCCAGTAGAGCATACATCGTCTTCAGCACCAGGTCTTTGAGGTTCACGTCTGTGAATATTGGGGATTGTTAGGAACAGCATTTCTGGCCCAGCCAAACATTCCCTTTCTACCCCTGGCATATTTACCCCTGGCTTCCCTCTACATTATGCTCAGGTGCTCAGGAAGGGATGGATACCATATATCCATGAGCATATATCAGGAGATGCATGAACCAGTCAAGCTAACCTAATGTCACCAGCTGCCATGTCCTTCCCAGTGATTCCCTGTCTCGTTCTATCTCTCCCACCTTCTTCTATCCAAGACACATTTACCTTGGCCCCAACCCCTTCTTTTTCCCCCTCTTTCTACACTTGATGTCTCCCATCCTACTTCAGTCCCAATCCATAACATTGACTGATCATTTCTACCCATGGATCTGCCTGACCCATTGAGTCCTTCCAGCTTCTCCTTGCTCCTGCATGATACTAGTCAATGACTAAGCTTTTTCCATGCTGAAACGAACTATGCAATGGAACATTACTAATCCGTTTTTTTCTGTGAGTGTGTTTCTGAATCTCGTCCTTGTGCAATAGCATTTTTGAATGCCGACTGCCTATGAATTGCAGCCAATCAAGTTCAAATCTGGAGAAGTGTTGAAATAGGTGAATATTTGCACAGATTCGAGGTACACACGTCTTGCGATGCAAATTCACAATCTCCGATCATTTTAGTGGAACCCACATTACTTGTTCTGCACATCAGTTGTTTGTTACAACAAAGATATAACCTAAGTTGCATTACACATTCTGTCCCTGGTGTAAATACCAATATGTTATTTACTTGACCAATATTATTGTCTTTCCATTTTTAAATGAGCAGAAGATGAGTATTTACGTGCATTTCTCTCCTTGGTGATCCTGCCAGTAGATTAGGATTTTATTTTTGCTTCTGCTATTTAAAAATGTCAGTGCTAAAGGTAAAGGTTAGGCTTCTAAGCATTGTG
This sequence comes from Narcine bancroftii, assembly GCF_036971445.1. NCBI lineage: Eukaryota > Metazoa > Chordata > Chondrichthyes > Torpediniformes > Narcinidae > Narcine > Narcine bancroftii. Next base: position 23,150,344 of record NC_091482.1, read on the forward strand.
ACATATAATGAACTGATTTGGATGTCTGTCTTGGCCACATCAATAGTTCAGACTGAATATTTAGAATGCTTATTAATTTAGAATCTCCTTCCCGTAAAGCTAATATTGTTTGTCATATTGTCCCGTTTGCCTAAGGCAGGTGCAATGCAGAATTGAGTTCAGTATGTCACCAAAGACTCTTGAAAATTTCTATCGGTGTACTGTGGAGAGCATTCTGACTGGTTGCATCACTCTCTGGTATGGAGGTGCCAGTGCACAAGACAGCAATGGGCTACACAGGGTTATAAACTCAGCCAGTGCCACCATGGGCATTAATCTTCACTCCATTAAGGACACTGGAGAAATTATAATGGGAGACAAGGAGATGGCAGAGGAACTAAATAAGAATTTTGCATCACTATGGAAAACATCAGCAGTGTGTCAGATGTTGAAGGGTATCAGAGAAGGGAAATGAGTACAGTGACAATTTCAAGGGAGAAGTTGTTCAGAAAGCTGAATGGTCTAAGGGTGGATAAGTCTCCCTGACCAGATGGATTGCACCCTCGAGTCCTGAAGGTTGTCATGGTAGAGATTTGTAATGATCTTTCAGAAATCAATTGTTTCTGGAATGGTTGCAGAGCACTAGAAAATTGCAAATGTCACCCCTTTATTCAAGAAGGGAGTGAGGCAGCAGAAAGGAAATTTTGGGTTGATTAGCCTGAAGTCAGTGGTTGGGAAGATGCAGGAGTCAGTTTTAAAGGATTAGGTTACTAAGTACTTGACAGCATAGTTTCCTAAAGGGAACATTTTGCTTGACAAACCTATTGGAATTCTTCTGAGGAAGTGACAAGCAGGCTGGATAAAGGAGATGCAGTGGATGTTGTGTATTTGGATTTTCAGAAGGCATTTGACAAGGTGCTGCACATGAGGCTACTTAACAAGGTAAGAGCCCATGGTAGAACAGGAAGCAAACAAGCATGGGCAGAGCATTGGCTGATTGGCAAGAAGCAGAGAATTGGAATACAAGGATTATATTCTAATTGGCTGCCAGTTGCTCGTGTTGTCCAACAGAGGTTGTTGTTGGGGCCACTTCTTTTTATGTTTATATATGGATAATTTGGATGATGGAATGAATAGCTTTCTGGCCAAATTTTCAGGTGATATGTAGGTAGGTGGAGGAGCAGGTAGTGTAGAGGAAACATAGAAATGGCAGAAGGATTGAGACAGATTTGGAGAATGGGCAGAGAAGTGGCAAATGGAATATAATGTCAGAAAGTGTACGGGCATGCACTTTGGTCGAAAAAAAATAAACAGGCAGACTATTTTTTAAATGGGGAGAAAATAGAAAATACCCAGATGGACCTGGACGTCCTCATGCAGGATAATCTTACATATTGAGATGATGGTGAAGAAGGAAAATGCAATTCTGCCATTCCTTTCAAGTGGAATAGAATGTAAGAGCAGAGATGTGATGCTGGGGCTTTATAAGGCACTGGTGAGACCTCACTTGGAGTATTGTGAGCAGTTTTAGTCTCCTTCTTTAAGAAAAGATGTTCTAATGTTGGAGAGGTTCAAAGGAGGTTCACCAGGTTGATTCCGGGAATAAAAAGGTTATCATATGAGGAGTGTTTGTTAGCTCTTGGCCTGCATTCGATGGAATTTAGGAAAATGAGGGAACATTTCGTTGAAATATTTTGAAAGTTGAAAGGTGTGGACGGAGTAGATGCAGAAAGGGTGTTTCCCATGGTGGGAGAGTGTAGGACAAGAGCGTACAACTTCAGGATTGAAAGGTGTCCACTTAAAACTGAGATGCCTTGGAATTTCTTCAGCCAGAGGGTGGTAAATCTGTGGAATTTGTTGACACAGGCAGTTGTGGAGGTCAGGTCATTGGGTGTATTTAAGACAGAGATTGATAGGCTCTTGATTAGTCAGGGCATCATACATTTGGGGAGATGGCTGGGCGGTGGGGCTAAGTGGGAAATGGATCAGCTCATGATTAAATAGAGAGCCAGACTTGATGGACTGAATAGTGTATTTCTGTTCCAATGTCTCATGGTCTTATCTTTAAGAGACTGTGCGTCAAGACAGCAGCTTCTCTCCCCAAGGAGCCTCACTACCTCACTGCTACCCTCAGGAAGGAGGTACAGAGCCTGGAAACATACACTCAACATGACAAAACCAGGTCCTTCCCCTCTGCCATCAAATTTTTGAATGGACAATGGACCATTTAACACCACCTCACTTTTGTTTTGCACTAGTTATTTACTTATCTAAAAAAAATGTTGTATTTATAAAATTGTAAGACATAGCAATTTTACATGCTGTTCTGCACAATACTGCTGCCTCAAAGCAATACGTTTTATGACACATGCTCAAGACAATAAACCTGATTCGGATTCTGGAATCAAATTTTGGAAGCAGAAGTACAAGGCTCAGCTGTTGCTCTGATGTACATTAAGCTTAAGTGAATGAAGACAAATGTCATTGTCATGATTTTGATGAAAGGAGGAGCAGGTCTGAAGAGACATGCAGCCTTCTTTGTTTCTTATTTCAAACCCCATGATGGGATTTGAATGGAAGTTCTGACATGGTGTTTTTTGCTGTGAGAGGAGGCAATGCCTCCTTTTCCCAGAGGGTTGTGAATACTGTCTTCGAGGTCCAATGCCCACCTGCAACCATCTTGCTGATGTTGCATTTCAAAGGAAGGTTAGATGATTTCAAAGGAAGGTTAGATGATTTCAACAATCATTGTGACCTCCACCCTCCCAAATGGCCACATCTGCACCAGGTGTACCGAGATGCAGTTACTAAGGGAGCAAATTAGGGAGATGGAGTTGCAGATTGATGACCTGCGGTTTGTAAGGGAGAGTGAGGAGTTAATCGACTCAACTTTCAGGGCGATAAATACTCCAGAACCCGTGTCAGGTAAGTGGGAAACCGTCAAGGGGGGGGGAAGAAAAGGAGGGTGGGCGGAGATGAGCCTATCATCAGATCAGCCACGATCTCATTGAATGGCGGAGAAGGCTCGACGGGCCATACAACCGACTCCTGCTCCTATTTTTTATGTTAGAGAGACTGAGGAGAACTTGCATCGTTTCATCCAAGTAGAGATGCAGGTAGACAGGATGGTGAAGAAGGTTTCATCAGTTAGACCACTGAATACAAGAGTTGGGATGACATGCTGGACTGTCTAAGACACCAGTGAGACTACACTTAGAATATTATGTGCAGTTGTGACACCTAGCTATAGATTCAAGTTCATGTTTATTGTCACGTGTAACAAGGAACGCTGAAAAGCTTCATTTTGTGTGCTATCCAGTAAATCAATAAATAATTACAGAAAATAAAAGTTACAGAGAGAGAAATAAGAGCAATATGATTTTACTAATGTGAAATTCATTCAGGTGTCAGGAGCAAGTGGAAAGATATGAGCACAGGTGACTAATATTTAATGTCAGCCCCCCAACTCTAACTAGCCTTGAATTAAGAGTCAACCATGTTTCTTAAACACAGGTGTCTACCCAATTCCATATTAGAGCCACCAAACACTAGCATTTCAGCTATAAATTAAGGGCCCTAACCACCCACTTTTGCAACAATTGATATGGGATTCTGAATTGAGATGAGCAAATATATTTTACGTTATATTGTAAAGTTTAACACCCATTTCATTCCTGACGAATGACCACAATACGACCGAATAATATCCAGGCTGAGAAACCAAACTACCAAAAACCCGGCTCTTTCCATTAACATCAGGTATTCAGCTCAGTGGAACAGAATGAATTTGAAGTCATCTGATGATAAGGGCACCAGTAGAGCGTCACCAGCAGATAGATGGTGGTTGATAAAAGAGCTTTTGGCCTTCTTAGATCAAAGCATTGAGTTGAGAAATTGGGGTGCTCTACTGAAGTTTCGTAAGACATTGGCGAGGCTGAATTTGGAGTATTGTGTGCAGTTTTAGTCACTTACCTGCAGGAAAGGTATCAATAAGTTTGAAAGAGTGTAGAGAAAATTTACAAGGATGTTGCCGACCATCGACATATGAAACCCTGTGACCAAAAGCAAACTGACTGCACACAGAATTCAGCATGACTCAAAGGCACCTTTGGCTCATGTAGGCTGCATGCCATCAATATGCCAGGAAATGAGAGATTGCCAACCATAAGGACCAGTTGTGCTCCAGCGATTTACTGTAAAACTACACAACACTAGAGTACGGAAATAGGCCCATCTCGCCCATGCTGAACGATTATTCTTCCTAGTCCAATCAACCTGCACCTGAACCATACCCCTCCCATCCTAATTTCAGTATTGAAATCGAACCCACGTTCACCATCGCTTGTTCCATGAAAGGTATCAATAAGTTTGAAAGAGTGTAGAGAAAATTTACAAGGATGTTGCTGTGACTTGAGGAATGGAGTTCCAAGAAATGGTTGAATAGGTTAGCACTTTATTTCCAGGCATGTGGAGAATGAAAGGAGGTTTGATAGAGCTATATAAAATTGCAAAGAGTATAGATAGGGTAAATGCCAGCAGGCTCCTTCCACTGAGGTTTACAAGAATGAGAGGACATGGGTTAAGTGTGTACCTCAGATAAATATTATACAGAAAATTGTGACAAATATGATATATATATGTATAATATCTGAGATGCATCTTAAGAAATGTTTGTTTAAACTTCAATAAAAAATATCTTTTTTTTTAAAAAGGGTAAAAGGTAAAATGTTTAAGGAGAACATTGGGAACTTCTTCACTTAGAGGATGGTGAGCACATGGAACAAGCGATGGTGAACGTGGGTTCGATTTCAATACTGAAATTAGGATGGGAGGGGTATGGTTCAGGTGCAGGTTGATTGGACTAGGAAGAATAATCGTTCAGCATGGGCGAGATGGGCCTATTTCCGTACTCTAGTGTTGTGTAGTTTTACAGTAAATCGCTGGAGCACAACTGGTCCTTATGGTTGGCAATCTCTCATTTCCTGGCATATTGATGGCATGCAGCCTACATGAGCCAAAGGTGCCTTTGAGTCATGCTGAATTCTGTGTGCAGTCAGTTTGCTTTTGGTCACAGGGTTTCATATGTCGATGGTCGGATGCGATTCTTAATGTCCTATATTCCCGTTTTTAAATTCCTTATTTGGTAACCTGGAAGGATGTTAATCGGCCAATTAAACAGAACTATTGTTCCCTGGACAATAGACTGGCAATAAAACCTGTGACCACAAACAGGAAAAAAAATCCAGAATTAGAAAGAGGCTGAATCCAAATGTTGTGATACATTCTCAATGTCCTTTCCTCCCCTTTCCTTTTATTCAGGCTTTCCTTCCATCATAATTTGTCAGAAATCCAGGGGGTTATTCCACCACAAGCCGCCCATTCCTCCATCCTTTGATGGTCAAACAGAAATACACAGTTTCCCATTGAAGGAGCACTAGATATGGGCATTTTCAATGTTCCCTCACCTCACAGAGCAAGAATTCATGAAGGGGAAAAGCCGGATGAAAATTGACTGAATTAGGAAACTAAATCACAGAGACTTTATATTGCCTCTGAGGATGCATCCAGTTTTGAAAGGACCAATTCATCACCATGCAGTATATGAAGATTGCTGCTTTGAGCCAGCTGTTAATTCAGGAAGAACACGAACCATTGATTCACAGCAGGTTTCACTCTTAAAGCACTGTTTACCATCTTTGATAACGTTCCAGCAAGTGCAGGTAACTTTGCTTGTTTTAAAATGCAAGTATTTCATGTTATAATTGAAATATGGTTAAAATTTGATGGGTAGAATTGCTTTGTCCCCAAAACAAAGCCATCTGGTCAAAAGTGTCACATGTCTCCCTGAAGGCATAGCGTTTGTGCTGAATTTTATCTTACAAAATGAAATGCAGCGGCTAAAAATCATCTGTTATTTGCTAATACTTGCTCTCAATGGTGCTGTCATGCATTTTGAAATGAAAGTCACTTCACAGTTGAAGACAATCTTCCCCATCAGGTGAAGTAGCTAACATGCAGGCACCTGAGTCACAGTTAAAAGCAAATAAATGACTGGGTACAACTTGTATTCCAAATAATAGCGAAATACATACCGCAGAGTTAATTCTGCATTCAATGCAATGCTCTCTCCTCATCTAAATATTACTGGGTCAACTTCATGAGAGCAGTGGGGTCATTTTAACATCGTGAATTACTGTAAATGAGTCGATTTGGAATAGTTATTCTCTGCATGTTGCCTCTCCTCAATCTTCCAGTTCACCCAACATCCCCAGCACTCTTAGCATTCCCAGCACCTCTAATTTTCCTGGCAGATTCCTCATTCCCAATTCTCCAACATTTACAGTCATAGCAGTGCCAGAACACCCGTTTGATACAATGAGATAAAGTAGGAAGGATGGACCTGGCGGGGGAGTGATGAGACTGTTTGTCACCTGTTGCAAATGACGAGTGGTGTCTGCTGTAAGAGTTGTTTGCTGTGGTGTTATTTTAATGTATGTTAGACAGGGTTATAACACACTTTCTTGCTTCAATATTTTAAACTTTTGAATTTTGACATAGAGTACGGTAACAGGCCATTTTGGCCCACGAGTCCATGCCACCCAAATTATACCCAATTAACCTACGACTCTGTACGTTTCGAACAGTGGGAGGAAACCAGAGCCCCCGGGGAAAACCCACGCAGACACAGGGGGGAACGTACAACCTCCTTCCAGACAGAGTGGGATTCGAACCCGGGTCCCGATCGCTGGCACTGTAAAGGTGTTGCGCTAACCACTACGCCAACCGGGCCATCTATATAACATTACCATTAATCCAGCTTCCCACACGAAGGTTTCAGTAGAAAAAATATTCAGTGGTAGTAATGTGACAGGATATTAAGGTTTGGATTTTATATTTGGCGTATAAGATGACCCCAGGTTTTGGGGTGAAATACCGTCTTATATGCCGTAATACACAGTTGATCAAATGGCCATTTGAGCCTGCTTCACCAACCAATAAAGATCTTGGTTGATCTGTGGAAAAATAGAGATGCGAGAAATCAGAAAATGCTTGAAGGTCCTTTCATCCTCAAGCACAGAGTGCAAATCTACCATTGGAGGATTGTGACTGAACACCTGGAAGTCAGAATCTTGCCTAAAAGTGTTTCTTTCCACAGATGCCACCTGAGCAGCTGAATAGTTCCAGCATCTGCTGATTTTATTTCATGGCTGATCCAACCTTGTCCTTAATATCAACTCCCAGCCAGCCTCCCGCCACTAACTCCTCTCTATCCCAAAGGCATGTGCGTCACAGCCTCAGATACATTTAGTGATCAAAGATTTGCACCCCTTTAGAAGCTAAATAAACCTTTGTCATTCTCATTTTAATTGTTACTGCTTAATCTACTGAAATGGCCAATTCAGATATTTTCACGTTGCACTCCATCTGACAAGTTGCTGCCCATTCCTTCAGGTTTGCCAAATCTCCTTGAAGTCTCTTTTGACAATTTAATCCAACTGATTGTTCCCAACATTGATCTTAAATTAGCGTCTGTCATTTCATCCTAATTGCACTTACCAGCAAAGAATTACCTTCTGTTAAATATCCTCCTGGTAAACCAATCAATCTAGTTTGCCAAGTACTACTTTCATCTGCTGTTCAATTCCCTGATTTGTATAATTTCTAAAGTAGTAAACTGCCATAGTGCACGGTTTTGTCCAAACTCTATGTGGCCATACGGCCACTGGACTGTCTGCTCCTGCCTGCATTCCTGCCTGGCTACTGCAGGGGGCGACACACTATATCTCAAGGGACGTAACCTGGGAGGCTGAGTCCACCTACTCCCCGCCAATCACTGGCCCTGTATAAAGACTCCCCCACTGGCTCTTGGGTAGGAGGAGACCACATGGAGTCAGAAGGGATACTGAACCTTGTGTGCGTTTTAAGCTAATTAAAGCCTGTAGTACAGCATTTGTAGTTTGAGCATTTTTGTTCACACTGCACCACTCTATCATACCCAAATTGCTCCAACATTGTCCTTATCAAGTTAATTTCAAAGCTCAACTCAAGAACAATTCTACATATTTATGTTGTGCCAATTATATGTAGCTTCATTTTTATGTCGGGTGGCTACCTGAAAGTGGGGAAGCTGTCGGGTGGCTACCTGAAAGTGGAGAACCCGGCCGGAGGAGCACTTACCAGCCGGCGTGGGACATCAAGGCTGGGGGCGGCTGGTGCAGGGCGTCAGGGATGGCATCCCGCGCCGGCCACCCCAGCCCTGACGTCCCGCGCCGGGGGGCTGTCAGGCAGCGGAGAGGGGGGGCTGTCAGACAGCTGCCCCTGCCCCGACTCAGGAGCCGGTGTTTGCTCCGCAGCCCCTCTCCCCACTTCAGACCTTTCAGGTGGCAGAACACCGCGTTCAGTGCTGCCACCTGATCGACGCTTCGCAGAAACCCGCAGCCACTCCGGAGCCACATTCTCCAGGCGATTCGACCTGAAAGCAGTTCTAGAGGGACAAGCTAGCAAGCTTTGGAAGACTGCCTGGTCAGCAGGACACCGGAGTAGCTGTCCTGGAACGAGAAGACTCTCTCTCTGAAAACCAACAAGAACCCTCCTGAGTGGTAACCGTTTACCTGTTAAGCACCAAAGCCTGGTGAACTTTATTAATGCTAACTTCTGTGCACAGTACAAGAATTGCCTGCAACCAGTGAGATTGGACTGTGAACCAAAGGACTTTTCTGAACTTATATACACATTACACACACGTGCGCTTGGAATTAGAGGGGGGGGGGGGTTAAGTAGGTTAAGTAAGATAAGTTAAAGTTTAATTCTGTTTTCATGTTCAAAGATAATTAAAAGCAACTTTTGTATTAGTGCATATCTATTGCTGCTGGGTTTTGGGGTCCTCTGGACTCATGACAGCATCATGTCTGGGATCACAGAAGCTGAGCCAATATGCTCAAGAAATCAAGAGAAGTAAGTAATTTAGATCACCAGTTATATTCTCAGCCCTGACTCGCAAGCAGCATCAAAATCTGGAAATTGGCTCCTTAGTCTTAATTACAGGAGAATCCTTGAAATAGTGGGTGACACTTGGAATACTCATTGTCCCAGTGTGTTTCAGTCAACTGAATCCCCATAGGTTACAGAATATGGGGATTCTACTGTATTTAATCTTAAGAACCAAGTAAGCAAACCCTCATGGCTGTCATATTTTGTTCATTGTGGTATTTTACTGGATTTACTTTCAGATGGTGTATTGGTAAGATAACCACATGACTTAGATTCCCTGGGCATTTCAGTTGGTCCTAAACCTTTGCTAAGCAGGGAACTTTTCGGGCTTCAATCTACAGTCATTTTGCTTCTTTGTATATATTCTATTGGTGGACGGTAATCTCATTTACAAGTACCTAAGCATATATTTTGGTGGATAAGGCGAGACCAATTTCAGTCTGAATTTCATGGTTTTAGCTCATATCAGTGGTATAATTCACCCCTCAAACATACGTGTTGACTGAGCTGGTGCCGTGTTGATGTTTTTGCATATTTTCATGGAAAAGGATGGATGGATGTAAAACTATAGATAGACAATGTGTGGAATAGGCGGCCAGGTGGAATACGCAAGGAACGGAGATTGTTGGTCTGGGATATGCTTCTCAGCCATTTAACTGATAACAATAAAAATAGATAAGCATGAAATAATACTGAGATTGCTGTTATACCAGGTGGTTTGACTGATCTATTGCAACCTCCAGATGGAATAAGCCATTTAAAGATCATGTGCGTGAAGAATGGAGGACGAGCTGATAAATCCTTTACAAAAGGCGGGGCAATGCGAGCTGCATCACCTGATGTGCTGTGTGATTTTGTGACCCAGTCATGGGATAAAGTGAAAGTAGAGCCTGTAATAAAATCTTTCAACGGGTGTGACGTCTCTAGTGCAATGGATGCTACAGAGGATGATTTATTGTGGGACACTGATGAGGAAGCCGAAGCCGACTCACCCGTATGATGACGGTGTAAACAGTGAGACTCTGGATGTGTTTGCCGAGTTCTTTGCCTCAGACGATGATGGTGACACTAATTTTCAAGGATTGTGATGTGTTTATTTTAATTTTACAATTCTTTTATTGCACATTGGTAATGGATTTTAGTGCAAAATAAAAATTGTGTTCACTGCCTCAGCTTTTTTTTAATAACTTAAACATTTGTTAGAAGGTGGGATCTGGGTGAGTTATGAAACCAATCAAGAGAAAATTTTAAGGTCACTGTTTTTGTATCTGGCCTATAGGACAACCCTTTTTTTGGGGGATGTTTTTTTGGTGCTTCAAGTTTCATCTTATCCGCCGAAATATACAGTATTTTTTTAGATAGGGCCTTCTTTCTTTTGGGGTAACAAACATCCCACAATGCACCATCAAGTAAGTGAAGAGGTTGTCTATTGCATTTTCCATATAGTGCTTTGCTGCCTACTGATGGCGACAGCAGTGAACATATTGCCAATATTTAATTGGCTCTCATGAGAACAAGAAAAAGGAGCTACATCAATGCAAGTTATTTCATTAAGGAGAAGAATTTTGACCAAGGGATTGAATGTATGGCCTCGGTGCAGTGGTTCCACGCATTATAGTTTATGATCCCGGTGTACGATGTGCGATTTGTAACAAGTGCACATGACAGCATCGAGTCCACGCTGCTGAAGATCCAGCTGCGCTGGGTGGGTAACGTCTCCAGAATGGAGGACCATCGCCTTCCCAAGATCGTGTTATATGGCAAGCTCTCCACTGGCCACCGTGACAGAGGTGCACCAAAGAAGAGGTACAAGGACTGCCTAAAGAAATCTCTTGGTGCCTGCCACATTGACCACTGCCAGTGGGCTGATATCGCCTCAAACCGTGTATCTTGGCGCCTCACAGTTCGGCGGGCAGCAACCTCCTTCGAAGAAGACCGCAGAGCCCGCTTCACTGACAAAAGACAAAGGAGGAAAAACCCAACACCCAACCCCAACCAACCAATTTTCCCCTGCAACCGCTGCAACCGTGTCTGCCTGTCCCGCATCGGACTTGTCAGCCACAATCGAGCCTGCAGCTGACGTGGACATTTACCCCCTCCATAAATCTTCGTCCGCGAAGCCAAGCCAAAGAAAAAAGAGACATGAGTGGAGAGGGTATCGAATTCAAGTGCCAACATCATAACGGATGTCTGTCACCCTGATCACAACCTCTTCTCACTACTACCTTCGGGCAGAAGGTGCAGAAGCCCAAAAACTAGCTCCTCTAGGTTCAATGACAGATTTGTTCTGACAAGAATCAGGCTCTTGAACCTCCCCTTCGTTCTCCAATCATAGACTGCTTAGACATCACAAAAGGAGAAAGAATGAAGATGTTTTAAGAAAAATGCCAAAGAAACAATGTTCAATGAGAAGAGAAGTTTGCACAATTGCAAGTCGCCCTTTTTTTGCATAAGGATTTCCTTGAATATTTACATCTATTTTATATAATTATTGTATCTTTTAATTTAGACATGCAGCATGGTCGCAGGCCCTTCTGGCCTAGAATCCCATTCACCCAAACATACCAATCAACCCACAATCTCCTTACATTTTTGAAGGGTGGGCTTTAACTGGCAGAGCAGGAGGAGAGCCACACAGTCATGGGGAGATCATACAAACTCCTTATAGACAGTGCTGGATTTGAAACCAGGTTGCTAGTCCTGTAATAGTGTTGAGCTTAACCATGACACCTACAATTTAATTTAATTCAATTAATTTACTTTTTAGAATTTTCTTTACAATTGCCTGTTCGGCTGCAGTAAGTGAGATTTTGGCACATATGTAGAATGTGTATGACATTAAACTCAGCATCTTTTAAAGTATCCTTACAGTGTTCCTGATGGCCCTTGCTCATGTTCTGTTGAAGCAGGATACATATGGAACAACAATAGCTTTCACTGAAGCAGCCTTTCCATCGGTTCCTGGGGAAGTTGTGTAATTTATATATTGTTTAAATAGGAGAGTCCCCCTACAGTCTCCAAAATGTTTGGAAGAATAATTGTTTCTTCCTCTCTTCTGAAAGGAGTTTTGGGAGGAACGTTGACTCTATTACATCTGCAATAATGAAAAATGTTCAAACCATGGATTGTTCATTGTAAGTTTGGAAAAGCAGATGGACAATGCAGAGAAATCTGATAATAGGTCAAATATTTCCGATGCACACAGACATAAGTATGCAACGCTGGGTTGCAATTTGTGTAACAGTCATATCCCATTGTCTGCGTTGCAAACATGTGGCTCTGGGCATTTGAATCTCCTCCCATCATTCTCATCTACATCCTTTATTTGCATTCTCTCTTATTAGGGAAATAAAAACAAATCGAGCTTAACTAAGGCCAGAACAACCCAGTAATCAGCTCACGCGTAAAATTTTATTCAATATTAGGTTGGCATGGTTAGCTTAGTGGCTGGCACAACTCCTTTACAGCGCCAGCAATCTGGACCGTGATTTGAATCTAATGCTGTCTGTAAAGAGTTTGTACATTCTCCCCATGTCTGGGTGGGTTTTTCCCCGGGGGCTCCAGTTTCCTCCCACCATATGAAACGTATGGGGGGGGTGGGTGTTGTAGGCTAATTGGGTGTAAATTGGGTGGCATTGACTCGTGGGCCGAATGTCCTGTTACCGTGCTGTATGTCTAAATTAAAAAAAAAACATCCTGGAAGTATTTTTCACATCAAATTCCTTGAGCTCCCCTTGAGTTCTCAGATGCCTGTCTTGCTCCTTCTCAAAGTCCTTTAATAGAATGCCACATTTTTCCAGGAGTGACGCAGTTTCTAACATAAATTAAACGTGTGGCAGTACGCCATTAGGCAGGCGAACTGCCCCTGCTTGTCACGCACGTGGCGGGGCAGCCGGCCAAAATGGCGCTGTTGGGGGTTTCCTCCCGACCTTGGTACCAGGCTCAGAAGCCCACACTTGAGGACCCACGTGACGCCCCTCTGACATCGGGGCCCCCCAGCACGGTTCTCAGCCAGGTCTGGGCTGGGCGTATAAGACCAGCCAGGCAACCTGCAATAAATCAGTGTTTGCTCATTGAATTCAACCCGCCTGGTTGTGCGATCCTTCAGTTAGCAGTGTAGCCGCCGCTACACATGCTTCTTTTCATTTATATTTAATGCCTTGTATTAACGCCAAAGCTCTTGTCTTTGTCAACCATACAATGTTGGATTAGTGGTCTGGAAATGTCCAGCTAAAAACTCTTTCGGCATACAGATTGTAAAAGGCAGGCTACCATCATCTCAAGGTTGAGCAAGGGTGGGCAGCGGATACTTGTCAATATGTTTTTACTGAGATGCTCCCAGATTTTGTGCCAGCCATGTCACTTTCTCCCCATTAATTTCTGTAATGATCCTTATTACTTGGTCCCACCCAGTTTTCAACATTGAATTTCATCTACTACCCATTTACCCACTCTCCTGCCCTCTGTATTGCTGAACAATTAATCAATTTGATCTCAAGAATCGGCATTCTCTTAAACGTATTTGCGTATCATTTCCACACTGCAAATAAAACAAGTCTCAGAAGGAATCCCTTGGTGCTTCACAGCCCACATCCCACTGAGCTAAATAAAAACTAAATTTGTTTGGTATCCTCTTCATTCTTGACTTTTTTTTGAGTAACACCTTAATCTATGTGAACTCGATATTTGTATCAAACTGTCTACAGTGTGCTATATATATTTTTCATTGGTGCCTGCCACATTGACCACCGCCAGTGGGCTGATATCGCCTCAAACCGTGCATCTTGGCGCTCACAGTTCGGCGGGCAGCAACCTCCTTTGAAGAAGACCCCAGAGCCCACCTCACTGACAAAAGACAAAGGAGGAAAAACCCAACACCCAACCCCAACCAACCAATTTTCCCCTGCAACCGCTGCAACCGTGTCTGCCTGTCCCGCATCGGACTTGTCAGCCACAAACGAGCCTGTAGCTGACGTGGACATTTACCCCTTCATAAATCTTCGTCTGCGAAGCCAAGCCAAAGAAGATAGGAATAAGTAGGTTGCTTAACTTGAATATTTCATGGTCCATTTAGCACATTTCAGAAATACAAAGAGCAGAACAATTCTGTAACATTATTTAAACAAAGCCTCTGGAGTCATTTTTAAGGGTAGGAAAGGTTTTGCTTGCAATGGCAATTTTCAAAAGTCTTCAATGGCGATTTTGTAAGTATAGACTTGGAAAAGTGAACAGTTCACTGAACTCAAAGTTCAGATTTATTGGCAGAGAACATGCATGACATCACATACAGCCCTGAGATTCTTTTTTCCTGCGCGCCAGGCAGAATTTCTATTTAACGGTAGTGCATAAAACTGTACTCAAAGAAAGATACCCATCCAGAAGAGAGAAATGTAAACAAGAATGAAGCGCAAATAAACTAAGGAATGCAGAAAATAAATATTCAATAATAAATAGTCCAAAGTAAGAGTCCTTAAATGAGATTCTGATTGATTTTGTTGTTGAGGAGACTGATGGTGATGGGGTAGCAGCTGTTCCTGAACTTGTTGGTGTGAGTCTAGAGGCACCTAGACCTCTTTTGTGATGGCAACAGCAAGAACCGAGCATGTCCTGGGTGGTGTATATGTTTGATGATTGCTGCTGCTCTCCGATGGGAGTGTTCCATTTTTCTTAATGGCAGCGAGAGTTTTGTCTGTAATCTACTTGGCTACGCCCACTACTTTTTGCCAGGCATTCTGGTCGGAGGCCTTGGTGCTCCATGCCAGGCCTTGATGCAGCCGACCAGCAAACCTTCTACCACACATCTGTAGACGTTTGCCAAGGTTTTCGATGACGTATAGAACATTTGCAAACTCCTGCGAATTTGAGTCATTGACCTGCCTTCTTCATGAATACATTAAGATGGTAGATACAGGAAAGGTCTTCTGAAATAGTAACTCCCAGGAATTTAAATTTTCTCCTCCTCTATTGAACATTGTGACAATAAAGTTGAATTTGAAACTTTCAAGGAAGGCAAGCAGATTTTTTAATTTTAATTTTGAAGCTTGTATCTCCATGCTTTTGAAAACACTTGGTTCCAATGCAACCTGTCCAGGATTTCTCCTTCCCTAAACAGAGCATTCCCCATCTGTAAATGACTTGCCAGCTGGATCTGACGCTGAACTGCAGTGGAATTACACAACCTTGCCAGTGACATTTCAACAGAACTTATTGAAATGTCATCTGCCTATTGCACTAATTTTGTAGGAAATTTATCCTGAAGTTGGACATCCAATTCCTCTGAGGACACCCATCTGATACTGAACATGAAGTTAAGGTTGAAGTAAACAAAGCATAAGCCATGGTCTTTTCTCTCTTTTGTCATGTTGATCAAAGAATTTAAATCACAACAATTGAATTTAGTTCATTTTTATGTAAAGAATAGTCAGATTATTTCGGGGTCTAATGATCTGATATTCACTACCTTAAAGGATATTGAATACAAAATCAATAAATTCCTTCAGAAAGGAATTGAATAAGCAATTGAACAAGAATGATCAACTTACCCATGAAGAATAAATGGGAAAGGGTTGCTTTATAAGGAGTTTAGTAGTTTCGTTTTGTGCTGGCGACTTTTGTGATTCTATTAATCTATGAATTTGCTCTCACTAAAGTAATCATTTATCGATGAGTGCATTCCAGTTGCTTTTCCATGTACTCTGGTATCACACCGATCGTTCTGACTACAATTCTGGAAATATTACCTCTGGGGAACATGACCCAGTCCTCATTGAGGGCTCAGTAGTGGAGAGGGTCAAGAACTTCAAATTCCTGAGTGTCATCATCACTGAGGATCTGCCCTGGAGCCACTACATTGATGCATTCACAAAGAAGGCTCGCCAGTGGCTATACTTCGTGAGGTGTCCGAGAAGATTCGGTATGTCACCAAAGACTCTCGTAAACTTCTGCAGGCGTATCGTGGAGAGCATTCTGGCTGGATGCATCACTGCCTGGTATGGAAGCGCCAACTGTCAGGACAAGAATAAACTCCAGAGGGTTGTTAACTCGGCCTGAGACATCACAGGCACCAGACTTCACTCCATCGAGGACGTCTACATGAGGCAGTGTCTGAAAAAAAGCAGCCTCTCTCCTCAAAGACCCCCACCACCCAGGCCACGTCCTCTTCACTCTGCTACCATCGGGAGAAAGGTACAGGAGCCTAAAGACGAGCACTCAATGGCACAAGGACGGCTTCTTCCCTGGTCCCATCAGATTCCTGAATAATCAATGAACCAAAGACACGGCCTTATTTTTTGTGCACTATTATTTTTAATTTTTATAGTAATGTCATAAGATGGTTATAACATGAATGTTTGCCCTGTGACGCTGCCGCAAAACACCGAACTTCATGACTTGTTCATGACAATAAATCCTGATTCTGATTTTGATTCTGATTATAAAGGCTCACAGTTTTGATCTAACTTTGTGTTCTCTTTTCAGGGTTGAACCGGTCCTGGCCAGAATTAAAGAAGACAGAAAGCGAATAATTCTTCCTTCTATTGACAACATCAAGCACAAAACCTTCGAGGTCCAACGTTATGAGAATAGTGCCCATGGATACAGCTGGGAGCTCTGGTGCATGTACATTAGCCCTCTCAAAGAGTGGTGGGAAAGAGCGGATCCAACATTGCCAATCAGGTCAGTTGTCCATTCAGTTGTATTTAGATTACTGTCCTTTCATAAACAATGTTAAGATCTGGATTATTCTCATTGACTCCTGGGAGATGCTTAAGCTGCAGGACCATCTGCTATTTGTAGAGCCCCCTATAATTTGAAAGGGCAGGCTATCCATTCTCTCACACCGGTGAAGATAAAAGTCTGTTGACTCCTCTTTCATTACCTCTGATCTCCTTCTGCTACCTCTTGGAAATAGTCCTGAAATAAATGGAATGAAGTAAGGGTAAAAATTCACGGGTGGTGGCAAAGTATAAAGTGGCAGAGCCTTGTTTGTGGCATGCAATTAAAATTAAGTCTGCTATAAGTCACACAGGATGAGATTCACACTTGCAAGAAGGAGGGCCTCTTGGCATGTAGCTGTGATGTCAGTTAGCTGGCAATAACATTTGATGTTGGTGCTGAAGTGATAAAAAAACTCTAAAGAAATGCACACCTTTCCATTGAAGCAAGCTGAGTCATGTGCTTCAGCCCAGTATTAATCTGTATATGAATTGATCCTGAAGCTGTAGTTCTGAATCAAGACTGACTGTGTGAATGACATCAATAGCTCACAACAAAGAGCAACAGAGAAAGTATCAGAAACTCTCAGAAGGGTGACGTCAATTTCAAAATCATTGGGTAAAGTAGATCGTGCAATAAGCTACAGATCTAGACACTTCCAAACTCTCTACTGTATAAACAATGCGACAATTTTGCATTTAATTTCTTATAGCCTTACAGAAAGGAAATCCAAGATATTTCCATAGAACCTAACGAAATAAGGGTTGCCTGAACGCAGCTTAAAGTGGAGATGCTTGAGTCATGCATGAACTGGAGAGGCTCAATGCCCGTGGAGAGAAATGGCCAGTCAATGTCTTAGGATGGAACTCTTTTATGAGAGTCTCAAAGAAGAGGCCCGAGCTGGAATGTTGACTGTGTCTTTCTGTCCGTGGATGCCGCCTGACCTGCTCAGTCCTTCCAGCTTCTCTCCTTAATGTGGGCATTGAGGAGTCTATCATAGAAGACAATGATAGATTGGTCTCTGATGGACTGGACTTCTCAGGTGATTTCTTGCTTTTTTGGGAGGGGGAAAAGGAGCCCTGTCCAACACTATTACCAATGAGATGAGTCAAGTATCAGGTGAGCAGTACACCCCAAAATTCTAACATTACTGTAGTATTGCAAATTAACACCACACATTGTTACTGAGAAAGGCACTGCACTTGTGCACCATGCTTTGTGTGTTGTGCCCACACAAATGTCATTCCCTTGTGGCCCTGAATGATTCGACAAGTGGTCCCAAAGGAGCAACAAGGTTTTAGTGGGCATTGGCTCGTGAGGTGCAGTTGTAGGTGAAGATCTCTTCTGTGTAAATGCTGTAATTCCCAAAAGCCTCATTTAGACTGAAACAACAAGGAACCAGGAAGTCACCTGCAAGGTGGAGCAGCCATAACCACCTCAGTGTTGCAACTGAATTATGGACTGATGGGAAGTGGATACACAAACCACCTCGGACACGAGGCTAAAAGAAACTTTCCAGTTATGTCCACTTTCACTGGGATTATTGTATTGGCATTGCTTTAATCAAACGTAGATATCCTTGTGACTCCGCTTTTGCATCTCTTTAACAGTGTTTCAGGAACAGTTTTCAAGTACCACTGCCCACTGTTTTTCATTTGCAGGATTTCAGAACAGATTTTCCCTTTTTTCCCTTTCTCAGAACACCATTATCCAGAGCACAAGGAACTAGGGAAATAGAAGGAGCAGGAGGGAAAAGGGACAAATAAAAGAAGATCTAAACTGTGTTTCATTGTTCTTGAGACCCCTCAACATTGCTCCAGAAACTGGCATCACAAGAGATGAGCAAAATAGGTCAGAGAAACATGCTTCACAGGGAGATACATTACATCCCAGTGGGCTTCTCTCTGAGGCTGGGCTCAGGGATCCCGGTTGTTGGAGGGATGGTCTGGGCATCTGTCCTTGCCCAGGAGACTCAGGTGAAGGCAAGGATACTTTCATGACCAATTATTTGTGCATCCTGGGAACATGGCATCTTCAGGAAATTATTCTCATGATCTGCAATGAGCCATGCATGTGAAAAGGTTGAAAACTTTTCCAATTTATAAAAAGGTTCATGTTGTAAAGAGGAGCCATAATTGCAGCCACTGACAGCTTGCATTTATGACAAGCCAGTGATACTAGGAAATCCCAGGGCTTGAGAACCCACCAGGTCTACATTGAATTCCAAGTAGATTAAATCATCTTTTTATATTCAGATCCTGGGTAGGGTCTCTGATATATTGTGACGTAAATCAGAAGATAGGGCCAGATGAGCTCCAGGAATGATCCATTGGCAGACAGTTGTTAATTATCATGACCTCAACCTCCAAGGAAAGACTAACTCAGACACGACAGCGTGACGAAAGATCTTCCAGCAAGATGTCACTAACGTCAGGGATGAATCAGAAAACTGAGTTTACGAATGCAGAGCACATCGTACAGGATCAGAGAGGATGTACTATCTCTGATGACTCCAGAGAAGAATGCTGTTCACAGATGTGCACACCTGTGCCTTCTGCTCAAAGATCCCATAGCACAGTGAGTAACCAATCTTATCCATAACAAAGCCTCTGGTAATGGAATGTTGCCAGTGATGTCACATCTGATGAAGAAGTCATCTGATAAAGGAATATCTCAGCAGCCAAATTCTATTAAAACAAACCTCTCAGGGCGTGGCAAGATGGCGTAGGGAGCGGACGTGCATTCCCGGTCTCCCCCAGGCAGTTATATAAATACCCGTTTTAAGAATATTTCTTTTCTGTTAAAAGTCTTTGTTTTGTTTATCAATTGTTTTTAGTTTAAAATGGCAACAAAGATTAAGGAAAATAGAGTTCAAATACAGAACAAAACTACACTCTCCGACTTTGGAAGAAACTCGGCCTACTTGCCCAGACAGAACAACGGAGTCAAGGCTGGAATTTTCTTAAGAACGGAGCTCATTAATTGGACTGTCGGATAAGCTGGCCTTGGACACCTCTCTGAAAGATGTTTAAAATGGCAACAAAGATTAAGGAAAATAGAGTTCAAATACAGAACAAAACTACACTCTCCGACTTTAGAAGAAACTCGGCCTACTTGCCCAGACAGAACCACGGAGTCAAGGCTGGAATTTTCTTAAGAACGGAGTTCATTAATTGGACTGTCGGATAAGCTGGCCTTGGACACCTCTCTGAAAGATGTTTAAAATGGCAACAAAGATTAAGGAAAATAGAGTTCAAATACAGAACAAAACTATACTCTCCGACTTTGGAAGAAACTCGGCCTACTTGCCCAGACAGAACCACGGAGTCAAGGCTGGAATTTTCTTAAGAATGGAGCTCATTAATTGGACTGTCGGATAAGCTGGTCTTGGACACCCCTCTGAAAGATGGTGATGAATATTGATTTGAAATGTTTTATGAAGATAAATTGCAGTAATTGGCATTGGTTGCCCGTGAGTTTTAAAAATCCAGATAACATTAAAGTTTATTAGTGATTTTTTTTGGATGGAATATCGGAAGGATGAATTTATTATCTATAAATACAGAACAAAATTACATTCTTTGACTTTGGAAGAAATTTGACCTATTTGCCCAGACAGAACCGGAGTTGGTGCTGGAATTTTCTCAAGAACAGAACTTATTAAAGTTGATTTCGGACTCCTTTTTGAAAGATGGCGACGAATGTTGATTTGAAATATTTGAAATATTTTCTGAAGATGGAACTCCTTGACTTGCAATAAGGTTTATTAGTAATTTTTTTTTGGATGGAATATTGGAAGAGTGAATTTATTATCTGTGAGTATGCATACATTGCAAACAGATTTTAATAGTTTTGAAAAGGTTTTTTTTTAAACTAAACAACAAGATCAGTTTAATATTGAGAAAATTGGAAAAAACGGAAACTTTATTATTAAATTTGGAAATTCAGTAGAAAGAAACTATGAACAAGATTGATGATTTATAAAATTAAAGTCGAAGGAGCAATGTCCAAGAAGAGTTAAAAATTTTGAATAAGTTTTTCTTGAAAATAAACAATAACTTCAACTTAACATTGAGAAGATTGACAAAGTGGAAAATTTGGTATTAAATTGGGAAACACAGAAGAAAGAACTTATGAATAACATTGATGCTTTAGAAGATCAAGACCGAAGGAATTATGTTCAAGAAAATTTTAAAAGATTTGAAAAAAAAAACTTTTTTTGAAAGTAAGCTACAAATTCAACTTGAGACTGAGAAGAATGGAAGATTCGGTATTGAACTGGGATGTTCAGAGGTGTTTTAATTCAGTGGATAAAATTCAGGAAGACTTGAAAAAAAAATTTTTAAAAAAAGCTTTTATTGATTGTAAACAATCCCAAAACTCAGTGTTGGGAGGGTGGAAAGGGTGCAAAATTTAATATCAAGTTTGGATTTTCAAAAAAAAGAGTTTATGAATAAGATTGGTTAAATTGATGGACCGGGGTTTTATGGATATAAGAAATGATGATTTTTCGGTTTATACGTGTATTTTGTCTGCCTGGGGGGGGGGGAGGGAGTGGTAGTTCTCTCCCGAAAGTCATATGCCACTTGTGGTTTATACCACACCCATTTGGGTTTTTGGGAATTAACCACCACAAGGTGGTTTCCTAAGGGGTTAGGGGAGGTGGGGGGGGAGTGAAAATTTGAAAATTATTTAGTATCTATTATGTAATATTATACATTTGAAAATTTGAAATGAATGTATGGAGATACTATAAATAAATTTCGAAAAAAAACCAAAAAATCCTCTCATTTAGTGTCGGTGCTGTCTGTGACGTTGGAGAATGTTTGAGCAGCCTGCAATTGATTATGATGCTGCTTTGTCACGTCACATCAGGTGAGGGTTATTTTAAATATTGAGAGAGGTGACTCCAAGCAGTTCAGCTCAGATCAACAAACCTTCACCCCCTCTATCTAATGGTGTTGTGACAGGCCTCCCTGTCTGTCTGGAATGTGGGCATTGTGGGTGGTCACATTCCAGACAGTCTGAAATTTTTTTGGAAGTCACATCACCTCTCAATAAAGCTTGGACTCTGGCCACCCATTAGTGCACACCTTGCTATTGGCTCCTTTAAATTACCTAGGGTCATTATTGGCTTGGCACCCAGATCAGAACTGCATATAACATCGATGCTTAGCACATTTTTCTCTCTTTGCCCTGCGGTCCAAGCCTCGGACATTGCTCCATGCCAGGTCACCACTGTGGACATTGCTGGAAATGTTGCAGATAAGGTGTGCACTACACTGAAGCTGAGCTGTGGTATTGTGATAGATCAATACTTGCAGAGAGCCACACCTCCATTGGTACAGGGAACTGGGTGTGTGTAAGAGTCCCTGTTTGTAGTGTGTGTACACAAGCATGTGAGTATTTTGCGTATAGGTTCACTATTGTCGGAGTCCAACCGAGGTCCGAGGTGAATGTCTGTATCATTGCTTAAGTGAAATAGTAATTGAGTAATTAAAGTTACGTGTGATTATAACACTTGTGTCCAGACTCGTCTCTCTGTGAACCCACCGTACCTGACAATCTTCCCAACTCAACAGATGGCACCACCACCACTTATGTCATTCGTTCTAATTTGGTCTCTAACCTTGATCAAAAAGTCTTTGTTCTTCCAACCCTTCCCCTTTCAGTGCAAGTTAAGTTTCACTCTGAATCTTTTCCAATTCTAATGAAACATCAGACTGAATTATTAACCATAGTTTTCCCTCTCTGAGGATGTGTCGTGACCTGTTGAGTATTTTTTTGTTTTTAATTCAATTCTCCAATGGCAGTATTTTACTTTCTGACAACCAACAGACTGGTCTGTCCTCTTAAGGGTTATAGTGTAAAGTCCAATTTTATGCCAGTATGGGGAGATTGGATCTATCACAAATATCCACATTGGAAAATAGTCAGGTTTGCTAACATGATTTGCAACCGGAAGCAAACGGTCCATTTCACAATTGCCATGATATCACTCCAGTCCACTCCATGTTATGTCAAAACTGAGTCATGCAAACTTTGAGAAACAAAGAACTATGTAATCCAATTAGTAGACTGATATTGCACATTGAAACTGGACTAGAAGACAGAAGTAGTGCCTTTGATCAAGTTAGGAGGAAGAGATAAACAGAGTAATTTAGAAGCCATAATAATGCACAAATTAATATCCAGTTAGAAAAACATAGATTTATTGGGGACAGTCAGCTAATGCCAAAAAATTAGATTTGACAAATTTAATACAAGTCTTTGAGGTATGTTTGTCAATTAAGATGATTCAATGGATATTGTCCCTGTGCATTTTCAAAATGTGCTTAGAAACATGAGACTTATGCTCAAATGAATGATGGAAGGGAATGAAATTGTGTAGAAAAGGAAGGAGTTATAGGACTGATAATGTTCATTGTAATATACAAAGCCAGTGTGGCTCACTGGCTGCCTGCCCATGGTGCAACAGGCCCAATTTTTTTTCAATTTCCTTCCAAATAGGAGAGGGCAAAATCTTTAAGAGCACTGTTCAATAGAGACTACATCTTAATCCTTTAAAGAGCTTCATAGCAATGTCTGTTTTGTTGCTGTTTTGGAAGATGAACAAATGTCTGCCTACATCAATACCAATTTTCACAAATAATTTGGATAAATAGGCCTTTGCAGTTTAAAGGGTTGCAGTAAATAAACTGCAAGGGCTTTGAGCATAAATGAAACAAATGAACGGAAGGAACAGATAATAAGAATAATGGACCTGCCTGATTGTTTGCAAAGTCAAAGATTTTCAATTGAACAAACATAGTTTCAAAGGCCAGAGAATTTGAAAACCACAACTCCTTTGTCAATGGAAATTAGTTATGATTTAACTTAATTAAGCTCCTGGGATTTCAGTTTTGTGAACGTATCTTATGAGCTCAACATTTCATAGATTTGAAAAGATACCAGCCTTATTTACTTTTTATTTTGTATTCCAATGTCTTGATGGAGGTTGCCAAGCCTGGGGTCAAGGGAATCCTTGTAACCTACAACAATTATGCACTCAGAACAGTGCTCATGGGATACTGATTAAGATGTTTGAAGTAATATTCTGACAGTGGTGCCACGATTGCAAAATTTCTACCATGAAGCTGAGACTGCAATAATTACTTTGGACAGGTGACAGGGAAGAAATAACTTGCACTTAGATGGAGGTTCGATGAGTTGTCTCATTTGGTTGTTTTATTGTGTTCTTTTAGCCCATGCAGCCCAGTGACAAAGAAAAAATACAATTCCCCTGAAAAGTCTTCTGTGCCCTTGGAAACCTCAGAGCAGTTCACAGGCCATGAATTGCTTTTGCCAATGTACAGCAGTGGGATAAGAAAGTGCTGGCTAGTACGTGACAATATCAATTAAAGATTTACGTGTAGGCTAGGAAGTTAGCCAGGGAATTTTTAAAAAAATGTTCATCCATGTACTGTGTACACTTTAAATTCAGGGAAACCAAAACCTGTCTATGAGGCTAATTCTGTTCATCCACTATTCTGCCATCAGAAGTACAGGCTTGGCATTTTCTCTGGGAACTGCTCCATAAAACTTTTATTCTACAATTCATTTCAATTAAATACATGCTCATTATAGTTGACAATCTTTTGTCACTTCAAACATTTGTTTTTTAAATTAAAACAAAATTAATTTAGACATACAGCGCGGTAACAGGCCCTTTCAACCCCTGCCTGTGCTGTCCAATGACACCCAATTGAACAGCAACCCTGGTACGTTTTGAAGGCTGGGGGTGGGGTGGTGGGGGGGTGGGGGGAAACCAGAGGGAGGGAGCAGTCATTATCGTTAGTGGACTAAGTCAGAGTGGTAAAGCATTGGCACAACAGGCTTCTGCGAGATCAGGTGACAGGAAAGAGATAATAAGCGCTGAAGCAAGAAAAGGTATTCAAGGAATAAAAAGGATTCAGCAGGCAGGCTCAGGTAAGGGTAGGTTTTAGATTTTTTTTTCTCCTCTAGCTATAAACAGTAAGATTGGCAGCCAAGGCAGGGGAATACTCCTCTTAGAGAATGTGGGTCATCAGGGAAGCCAGCAGTAGACTTCATCTGCAAGAAGTGCATCCAGCTACAGCTCCTGACAACTCAAGTTAAGGAATTGGAGCAGGAGTTGGATGCACATTCTGGTGGCAGTGGGGATGATAGATAGGAGTTACAGGGACACTATCACACCTAGGATATAGGAGGAGGGTAGATGGGTGACAGACAGGAGAGGGAAAGGTCCAAGCTGTGCCGAGCATCCCTGCAGCTGTTCCCTTCAATATCAAGTATACATTTTGGATACAGTGGGGGGAGAGGGGGTGCTTGCCAGGGACAAGGCATGGCGATCAGATCTCTGGCCTGATCTGGTCCTGCGGCTGAGAAGAGAGGAGAAGAGGTGAGCTGTAATGATAGAGGATTCCATAGTTAAGGGAGCAGATAAGATGTTCTGTGGAAGAGATCGAGTATGCCAGATGGTATGTTACCTCCCTGGTGCCGGGGTCTGAGAAATCTCAGGTCGAGTTCAGGGCATCCTCAGGAAGGAGGGAGAGAGCCATATGTCGTGGTCCATAAAGGGACCAATGATGTGGGTAGGAAGAGTGAGGTCCTGCAAGGGGAGTTCAGGGAGTTAGGCATTAGGTTGAAGGACAGGACCTCCAGGGTTGTGATCTCAGGATAGTTACCCATGCCACATGCTAGTGAGGTGAGAAATGGGGGTAATGCAACTTTACATGTGGCTAAAGATGTGTTAGGAGGGAGGGCTTCAGGTTTCTGGATCATTGGGAAAATGGGACCTGTTCTGACAGGACAGTTTGCATCTGAACTGGAGGTTTGCTTGTGCTGCTCCGGTGGGTTTAAGCTAGATTGGCAGGGGGGTGGGAACCAGAATTCCAGAGCAGACAGAGGAGTAAAGGAAGGAAAAGGTAATGTGAAAAATTGCATGCCCCGTTAGATGTCAACGGATTGCCCGTAGTGAAAACCTTTTCAGGTGCATCTATTTTAATGAACGAATTATTCGCGGAAAGGCAGACAAGCTCAGAACGTGGATTGTCATTTGGCCTTTCAGCAATCTGATGACATTTCTGGTTTTACAAGGGGTAGGATTACTCAAAAGGTGACCTTTTATTGTATATATCTGACTCTGATCGTTCGATTCCAGCTACTTTATCACTCCTTCATCAATTTGGTCAATTTTCCAGATTTAAATTAAATCTCCAAAAATGTGATTATTTGGTCTTAAACTCCTCTAACTCCCTAGATTTTGCTGTTCCTTTTTAAATTGTCAAGAATCAATTTAATCATTTAGCTGTAGCTAAGAATTTCAACAATTTATTTAAGGAGAACTTTCTTACTTTGATGAACCATGTTAAGAAATCCTTAGTTCAGTGGTCTCCTCTTTCAATGTCCCCGATTGGACATATTAATGTTATTAAGATGCCCAAGTTCCTATATTTTTTCAAGCTTTACCTGTCTTTGTTCTCAAAACCTTTTTTTGATTTGTTCATTTCTATTATCTCTTCCTATGTCTGAAGAAATAAACACCCTCGTCTTACTAAAACTTTCCTTCAAAATCCTGAAAACAAAGGAGTTTACTTCTGCCTAATTTTAGCTTACAATTATTGGACAGCTGCTAATATTAGATATATTTAATTTTTGATTCATCATAAGGACAGGCAAGATGCCACCAGTTGGATTATTTTGGAAATTGATTCCCTCACTTGGATAGTATTACCCTTTTCTACTTCTAAATTAACTGATAATTTTATTGTAAAACATACAATGAGGATTTTGTTTTCAATTTAGAAAACATTTTGGATGCCACAGATTTTTATTAATCAGTCGTCTTTTAGCTAATTACTTTTTTTAAAAAACCTTCGTTATAAGATTTCGGTTTTTGTCAATGGTCGGAGTTTGGTTTCCAATATCTCTCTATTGACCAAAATTTGGCCTCTTTTGAACAATTATCTTCTAAATTTAAAATAACTAAACATCATTTTTTTTTTAGATATTTACAGATGAGTGTGATAGTCGCACACCTGTCATGGTACAAAATTTACAACCAAACCACACAGTGCAATTCAAACAGACTTTATTTGAATAACGTGAGCGGGAATGAGCAGTCATTAGTGTTGGGTAGACAAGGTCACCTCACTAAGACTATTTGGTCTCATTCAAAGAACACAGTCACAGGGTACAATATTTAAGGCATTTTCCTGCATACAAATTGGATATCATTTCTTTGAATGCACTGTTACAACTTATGTTTTGGATTTTTCATATCCTCTTCAAAGAGACAGGGAAATGGTTTGTTGTCAATCATTTATTCTTATGTACAAGTCACAAGTCAAGACATCCTTCTTGTATACAAAAAAATCAAAAGATATCTGGAAGGGTTACTCTCAATACACACCAATATCCATTCTCTGCCTGCCTGATTTCTGGTTTCCAATGAACATATGCTAGATTCACTCTAATCTTAAATTATTGAAGTTAACAAAACTTCTGGCAGAACTTTCACACTTGCATCCCAGTAAATCGGCCATTCAGTGTCCTGGGATAGGAATGGAGGTTTGGCCTTCCACATTAGACCATTCCTAACTGGGACGCTGAACGCTTTCACACTTGCATTTGGTCTGTTCTACCTGCAATGTTGCTGCCCATTTCACACTTGCCTGAACTCAACAGCGGCATCGGCAGACACCAGGGATTGTATTAGGGGTCGAGGCTGGCAATCCCCAGCGTGAGCATACATTATCTGACGCTGGCGTTGAGCAGATTTTGCTTTCACACTTGTCATTTTAAAGGCCGATTGGCGTTTGATTCTTGGGATCACTGGCAAGGGACTGAGTGGCGCCCTCAGTGTTTCGGCCTTTGACAACTTACATTGTGTCTGACAGGTAGTAACTCAATTAGCAGCATTTGGGTGGGAAACCAATTTATAAATGGGTTCCCTTTTGACAGCTCATTGGTAGTCAGTTAGCGCTATTGTGTTAAAGATATCAGACAGGCATCAGGATATCTGGAGCCTGGGGTTTCTGTCAAAGAGGTTTGTTAGATTTAAACTTATAACCTGTTCTCTGGAAGCTTTTGACTGAAGTAAAACTTAAAACTGGTTTTATTATGGATTTGTGTAGCTACCTTATAAACACAACCTTCAACATTTCTACATTAAGGAGCTTTATAAATTCCTTGGTGTTAAAACTCCCTCAAGATTTGGAATTAAAGATGATAGAAAAGATTTATAATCTGAAACGCAATACTAAAAAGTTGATATCAGTTCTCTATGAGTTATTATTGATGTCTAGTGGTAATTCACTGGACAAGTCTAAGAAATGATGGGAGCAAGATTTTCATGCTACATGGTATTTTATCTTGAAATTGGTTAATTCATCTTTTCTCTGTGCCCAAAATTCATTATTGCAATTTAAAGTAGTACATCAGAGTTCAATTGGTCAAATTTTATTGTGACTTCTCATCAAACTGTGATAGATGTAAGAATGAAGAAAGTTTTGGTCATGTTCCTTGCTTTCCAGTTATTGGGAAAGTATCTTCCATACCTTATCTTTAGTTCTTGATATTAATTTGGTTCCTAATCCTTTTCTTTCCCTATTTGGAATAAGTAAGTCAGCTGATTTAAATTTGTCTAGGCCTCAATCCCATGGAGTTGCCTTTGCTCTTCTTATTACCAGAAGAGCTATACTTGTGAGATGGAAGGATGCTGCCCCTCCTACACATACCCAGTAGTGATCTAATAGTATGCTTGACCCTGGAAAAAAATAGATGCTCTACTAATGTAATGAGCCTTAATTTTCTAAATTTATGGGATCCTTTCCTTAATTATTTTCAAAATTTATGATTATCGGATCCCATTTGATGGTTTGGTTGACCTTACTTTCATATATTAATGGTACATGTATGCTTAATCATAACTTCACAAGTTAGATTATTAGAATAGTTTTTGGTTTATTAGTTTTTTTGTCTCTTTCATAGATTGTTTACATCTATTTGTTAATATACATTTACTTTGTTAGATAGATATCCTTTTTCTTACCAATATATGAGCATAAACAATAAAAATACTGGAAAGAGCATTGTGGCCATGAGTGAAACTTGGTTGCAGGACTGGCATTTCAATTTACCAGGCTTCTGTTGGTTTTAACATGATAGGACAGGGGGGATGAAAGGCCCAATTAGCCATGGGATTGAGGCCTAGACAAATTTAAATCAGCTGACTTACTTATTCCAAATAGGGAAAGAAAAGGATTAGGAGCCAAATTAATATCAAGAACTAACGACAAGTTACGGAAGATACTTTCCCAATAACTGGAAAGCAAGGAACATGACCAAAATTTTCTTCATTCTTACATCTATCACAGTTTGATGAGAAGTCACAATAAAATTTGACCAATTGAACTTTGATGTACTACTTTAAATTGCAATAATGAATTTTGGGCACAGAGAAAAGATGCATTGTTTGTCAAGGAAAATATCACAGCTAAGTTCAGTGAGGGCCTTTGGTTCACGTAGCAACGACTATTCATAATAAAACCGCTCGGAGGCTAATTGGGCCTTTTACTGTGACAAATTCGAGGAATTCATGACAAAGTCCAGATGAGTTTTAAATGTTTTTTTTTATTAACACAAAAGATTTGTAACGTCTGCAAACTTGGTAATGATAACATAGTAATGTTCTTACTAACATAGTTTTATCACCATTTATAACATCAATCCCTACTCACCCACCGTCTATTCTGCCATTACAGTTAGCTCAGGCTAACTAAAATCCAACTGCGCGAAACCCCCAACCACCCCAGTGAATCGGGCATGTGCACTGGAAGAAAACTAAATGCGCACAGCCTCTGGACCCCAGGATGCAACTGACATCCCCAGCCACAGCTGTGGCATTCAAACAATGCAATCATGTAAATTCTGGCTCCTACAGTTCACAGTCAGCATATGGGGCAAGACCAGTGACATTTGGGGTAATGGTAGCAGGGTGCGAAGAGGAGACTGGCCAAGAGAGGGCAAGTTTGTTTTGCATGCTTTTTAACTGTATGTGAGCCCAAAAAAGCAGAAATATTCCTACCTAGACTTCTCAAAGAACCCTGGTCATTGTTGACCCTGGTTTTGCTGTTGATCTGAGGGAATCTCAATAAAACAGAGGGAAATGCCGGAGAACTCAGTTGGACTGGCAGAATCCATAGGAGCTAAATATATATTACCGACTTTGGGCCTGAGCCCTTCTTCAAGGAATACGCAAAAAACAGGAAGGTGTCAGAATAAAAAAGACTGGCCCGGGGAGGAGCCCAGACCAACAAAAGTTGTTAATTGGATATGATCAGGGAAGGAGAGAATTTATTTCGGCTCTGTGAAAGGAGACAGAGGGAAAAGGGAAGAGAGGGAGAGAGAGGGTTTGGGGAAAAGTGACGGGGGCAAGAAGAAGGTGGGGGGAGGGCTGGCTTAATGGAAACTGGTTGATGTTATTGCCATGCAGTTGGAGGGTTCCCAGATGGAAGATGAGGTGTTGTTCCTCAAATCTGCAGGTGGTCTCTCTGTCTGTCAGAGCATGAGATCATGGACAGACATGTCGGCAAGGGAATGGGATGGGGAAATGAAATGGGTGGCCACTGGGAGATCCAATGCTATTGCAGTGGACAGAGGCCAAGGGCTCAGGCCTAAAACATCGTTAATACCTCCCGCATTTCTGTGTGTGTTTTTACTATATTCACAGTGTCTGCAAACTGCTCGGTTTCACTCAGGAAATCTCAGGCCTGCTATGCACCTTGTTCAATGTGGACCATGCCCTTCAATACCACTCACCTGCAACAGACACCCATGCAAGCATGTAATGGTATCTCTGACCATGATACAGTTTGCAGAAAATTTCCATTCCAATCTAGTTAGCTAGGTAGTTAATCTGCCTGGCTAATGTGGGGGGGGGGGGGGGGAGTTTAGAGATATATTTTCAAGTGAAAAGCTGTTGTTAAATTGTTCTCTGTCCTTGCTCACTGGTCAGCCACTTCTAAACATCTCCTCACTTTTGTTAAAATGATAAAAAGCAAACACAGCACAGAAGCAAACCACTTAACATCTCAACTTGCTTGCACCCCCCACCCATCTTTCTCATCGTATTGAATAAGATATCCAAGTAGTTTAATTGCCTTCCCTTCACTCACAGCCCTGCGTCTTCTCCCTTTTAGTTTATATGCAATTTCATTTTGTAAATCTTTTATAGATCCCCCCCCCCCCATATCCTCTCAGGCAGTGCTTTCCAGATCAAAAGTGGCAACAGAGAGAGAAAAAAAATCTCCTCATCCTAAATAGGATTATTTTCCCCATTTACTGAAATGAAGTCCACCCTCTGGTTATTGAATGCAGCGCTAATTTAAGAACACTTCTCCTTATTTAGTCAATAAAAGCTCTTCACGATTAACCTTTTGAATTCTATCATCTGAGTCCTCCGCAAGATGCCTGAACGTCAAATAATGGTTGGTATCTTGTCATTCCTGGAACCTCCTGTAACCCTCCTCCCTCAGTTTTCAACATTACGCTCTATAACTCCTTGCAGTGCCAAACGCACATGCAGTATACAAAGGGATCCCAACTCAAAACGCTGCCTTTAATCTTATACCAGAATTCATTCTGAGTACATCGAAGCGTGCAAATGAAAAAAGTTCTCCTTCATTACTTTGCAATTTCTTCAGGGGATGAGATTATTCCAATATCCTTCTGGGGAAATAGAGAATCGTTCTTTTCATTCAGTTATTAATTCAAGTTTTAATTTACTGTTGGATAACTGACATGATTTTGTTCCCGAGTTATGAATATAGGCAACTTACAGCAGGGTCAACTCATTAATGAGTAACACTGGACAATGAAGATTTTGCTTCCTGAACACTCTTGGTTTTATTTTATGGATTTTTGGCTGCTGATCACAGATATCACCTTAACATGATCCTATTCACGCACCATTTCTTTTTAGATATAACCTATTTTTGTGATTTCCTGTTATATTTTAAGTCTACTCATGTACGGCCTACAAAGCAAGGTGTTTGGTCAGTTCAAGCATGCCTGGACATGAATAAAGTGCAGATGCTATCCAAATGCAGTCTTAGGCCTGGGGATGCTTAGTCAGGGTAGGTGCAGACTGGCTGTAAAAGTAGCTCCCATATACAGATACAATGCATTACATTGATATAGATTGAACACATGTTGATGCACACATTCTGCAAGCAATAGTACTGTGAGTGTACTTAACAATAGCATTTATTGTCTTCAGGAAGATTCAATCGAGCAGAAGTGTCTCCTCAATGTTGCAACAGCTGGAATACATTCTGTTAAATATGTGGCGATTTTACGCTTCAGGCTAAAAGACGCAGCCCAACTGCATTAATTAAGAAAGCCTATGAGATCTACTTCTGTTGTAAAATTGGTGAGCAAGACAAACCCTGGGCTCCTCGCATTTGTTGTGCAACATGTGCAGTCAACCTGAGAGCTTGGCTCAGAGGTACATGACATGATTAAACATGCTAAATTCAATAAAAGTTAATTTAACATTTCTCCAACTCCCTACGTGATTCAGCAAATCTGAAATTATCTTTGTGTTCATCTTGTCTAACATAATCCCCAATTTTCTTTATCAGGAAGCAAACCTTTTGAAAAAAAATTGTTGTCCAGTGTTATCTACGCTTCGAGAGAAAAGTTCAAGGTCCAGAGGAATCAAAAAAAAGTCACTGATAGATATTGAAATACAGTAAAAACCTATTATCCAGATTTCAAACCACTAGCAGTCTCAAGCAAAGGGCAAAAAAAATTGCAGATAATAAATAGATCAAAAATTTGGAAGTTTAATAATGGTACGCCTCACTGTTAATTTGCCAATCAATCAAAATGAGAATCAAGATTTATTGTCATGAACAAGTCGCAAAATTCAGTGTTTTATGGCATCATCACAGTCCAAACATTCATATTATAACCACCTTACAACAATAATTTTTTTAAAATAGTGCGTGAAAAATAAGGCAGTGACTTTGGTTCATTGATTATTCAGGAATCTGATGGCAGTGTGGAAGAAGCTGTCCTTGTGCCATTGAGTGCTTGTCTTTAGGCTCCGGTACCTTTTCCCCAATGGTATTAGATAAAGAGGGCATGGCCTGGGTGGTGGGGGTCTTTGAGGTTAGAGGCTGCTTTTTTAAGACACCGCCTCATGTAGATGTCCTCGATGGGGTGAAGTCTGGCGCTTGTGATGTCGTAGGCCGATTTAACAAATCTCTGGAGTTTATTCTTGTCCTGAGAGTTGGCACTTCTGTACCAGGCAGTGATGCAACCATCCAGAATGCTCTCCATGGCATACCTGTAGAGGTTTACGAGAGTCTTCGGTGACATATGGAACATCCTCAGACACCTCACAAAGTATAGCCACTGGTGACCCTTCTTTGTGATTGTATCAACATGAAGGCTCCAGGACAGATCCTCAGAGATGTTGACACCCAGGAATTTAAGTTTTTTGACCCTCTCCACTATTTACCCCGCGATGATGACTGGGTCATTGTTCCCCTGACTTCCTTCTGAAGTCCACTATCATCTCCTTGGTTTTACTGATGTTGAGCGCATGGTTGTCATTACACCATTCAATGAGTTGATCCATCTCCCTCGTGTACACTTCCTCATTGCTGTTTGTAATTCTGACAACAACTGTGGTGTCATCAGCAAACTTGTGGATATCATTGGAATTGTGTCTGGCCACACAGTTGTGCGTGTATGACAAGTAGAGCAGTGTGTTAAGCCTGCATCTTTGAGGTGCACCCTTGTTGATGATCAGTGAGGAGGAGATATTGTTTCCAATTTGTACTGACTGTGGTTTTCTGATGAGAAAGCCAAGGATCTTGTGGCAGGGGGTGGGGGGGGGGGGGGGGGGGGGGCGGAGGGTACAGAGGCCTAGAGTTTGTAGCATCTTGACCAGCACTGAGGGAATAATGGTGTTGAAGGCCAAGCTGAGGCGGTATGAATTGCTTATCCAGAGCTGAGAGAAGAGCCAGCAATAGGGCGTCAGTCGTGGAGCAATTGTGATTATAGATGAATTGCAGCGGGTCCAGATCCACGACCAGCCTCTCAAAGCAATCGAGCAAATGCAATCTCAAGGAACCAGAAAATTCACTTATCTGGTATCTTCTGATATCTCTACGTGCTGGATGACAAGGCTTTTACTTTACTCCGGTTTATGAATTTAACAAAGTCAGTTACCAAAGCTTTAAAATTAGTGCTGATGTTAAGGCACATGGTGGGGGAGAATGGTAATTTGGCTCAAACTAGCGTGCGGGATTACGGTACTTTTTAAAATAATTGCTCTGTGCAGTGTGGTTATGTACCCATTTTCCAGCAGGGACACCAAAACTGGAGGTGGTTGGGATCTCTCCCTTTTAAAGGGGAGGTGAAGTGTGACTGCAAGATGGGAGACAAAGGATTAGGCATTTTCTAAGATGATCATTTGAGAAATGGCTGAAGATCTGAGAATACAAATGCGTAGGTTTTCTACCAATACACTAGCAGGATGTATTGTGCCCTCCGTATGTTTAAGTGGCGCTGGAAAGAAATCACAAAACAGATGAGTTCCAAGAATGCGCTTTAAGAACAGAGGGAAGACCTCAGCCATCTCACCTGCTTGGTCATGATGAGTGAGTTCTTCAATTAATATGTCACATTATCTACATCTGTCGGTTCAATTATACGCCGATCATTCACCTCTGAACAATCAGTGCCCAAACCTACAATTCATATGTTTCATCACGTTTTTGGGTCTCATTCACAGAGTTGTCAGCGCTCAGCTCACGCAGGCTGGCAGCTTTTTGGGAATGACATTCACAGCACGTAAACCATAATGGATAAATTCTTCTGTGCTCTTACTTTAAATTAGATGTGCTGCAGATGAGTTGGAAACAGCATAGAACTGGAAGAAAACAAGTGTCGTTGAATAGATTTGAATCCATGGAAGGGGCAGTATTGGGCCTTTTGAGAAGTGCATTATGGAGACCAGTCTGACTACCACTAGGTTCATAAAGGCTTTAAATGGCCTGTAACTGGAGCTGACAATAGTTTTTTTTAAGTATACTGCGTCCGCGGGGTCTGCGCCCAAGATGGTGGCAACTATAATCGTCAGCAGGACTCCAGGGAAGCAGAGGAGCGGTACAGAAAACAGAGAGACTCCCCCTCACCCCCCATTTGAGAAGGAGAAGCAGAGGAGACGACCTACGGGATGGCGATCACAGCGGAGCAGTGAGAGAAACCAATGCTGCTGGCGACTCCAGTCGAGGGATTCACGCCAGGCTGCGGACTGCCGGAGACCGGCTCGAGACTGGCCAAATAGGTATGAGATATCGGAACTGTGATGCGAGAGGGTGCCGAGGGCGCTGAAGGTTTCCTGATCATATTGGAGGTTCAGATCTGGAGCTTGGTCTGCTGATGGTTTGTATTGGACTCTGTGGCTGTGGGAGCTTTGGCAGGATTGGAGGCAGATCCACAGACACTGAAGGGACTCTGAAGGGACCCTCTTTTGCTTCACCTTCTCTGACTGTAAAAGGTGCTTCTGGCGACTTCTGCTCATGGTAGATCTGTCTGCCTTACATCAGACAAAAACAAATATAGTGTAGTATTGCACTGTCTGTGTTACATGACAATATAACCATAACCATATAACAATTTACAGTACGGAAACAGGCCATATCGGCTCTTCTAGTCCGCACCAAGCTACATGAAACTCCACTTATTTCCACTTACCCACTCCCATGCCCATAACCCTCCAATCCCCTCACATCCATGTACTCATCTAATCTCTTCTTAAATGACAGAATTGACCCTGCCGCAACTACTCTTTCCCCTCAGCCACCACTCTCTGAGTGAAGAAGCATCCTCTTATATTACTCCTAAAGTTTTGCCCCCTAACCTTTAACATGACCCCTTGTTCCAATCTCCCCTACCCTCAGGGGAAAGAGCCTATTCACATCTACTCTATCATTTCCCTTCATAATTTTAAATACCTCGATCAAATCCCCTCTCAACCTTCTACACTCCAATGAATAAAGACCCAGTCTACTCAATCTTTCTCCATATTCTAGATACTGCAATCCAGGCAACATTTTAGTAAATCTTCTCTGCACCCTCTCTACCTTATTGATATCCTTCCTATAATTTGGAGACCAGAACTGCACACAATACTCCAAACTTGGCCTCACCAATGCCTTAAACAGTCTCAACATCACCTCCCAGCTCCTATATTCTATACTATGATTTATAAAGGCCAGCATTCCAAAAGCCTTCTTCACCACCCTATCTACATGGGAATCCACCTTCAAGGAATGCTGAACCGTTATTCCAAGATCCCTCTATTCTCTTTGCACTTTCCTCTCAGATGCACAACATGTGAAGGCTGTAAGCACAAATTTCTTAATTATTTTTCTTTTCTAACCATATCCTTGTCCGTTCTGAATACACAAGAGCTAGAATCTTCCCAATCAGGGAAGGAATAGAGGAAGAAGTTGAAGATGAATAGGTGCCACCAGCTGGTTTCACACTCACAGCCACCTGCTCAGAGAGAGAAGCCACATGTGCTATAGATTCTACGTTAGAGGAGGATTTGGACCTGGTGGGACATCAGGCACATACGTACAAGGAGTCAGGCCATGGGAGTGAAGGCTAAAGAGTATGAAATCAGGCTTAAAGGCACTTTCATCCCCACAGTCCTGAATTAACCCCATAACAGTGCTCTCATTGAACTTCCTTTTCATTGGGATCCTCTACTCTGTGAATTGTGCTCTATACCCAGCTGTGCAGAATGTTAGAGTTTGCAGAAGAACCTTTCTTGGAAGTTCGGATCTAGAACTTGGGTTGCCAGTGGTTTGGACTAGACTCAGAGGCTGCAGAAGTAAATCTATGGACACTTGGTGATTCTGGGGGGGAGGGTGGGGGGAAGAGGGGACAACTCTGTTTTGCTTCTCTTTCATTGACTGTAAAAAATGTAAGAGGTGCCTCGGCAATTTCTGCTGGTGGCGAATCTGTTTGCCTTTCAGCAGGCAAAAGGGAATTTCATGTAATAGGACACTTTTATTTCTATGGCAATTAACTGAATCTTGATAACCAAGGATGGCTCTAGAGAACCAAATACTCAGTATGTGTATGTTACCACAAAATGTGTAGGAATTCCTAACCAACTTTTCAAGGATTTTTTCTGAGACCCATCCTTTCCAATAGCAGCTCAGCAGTGGAACCCTCCAGGGTGCCGCTTGTAATGGACAATGTTTGTTCACTGGATGCATCAAAGATTGCCTCCATTGCAGAATGAACATTTTAATACTGGTTAATATTGCATGGGAATTAAAAAAGTACATAGAAAATAGGCAAAGAGGGTTTGAGTTCATTTTGTGTGCATTACTTGATGAGCCATTTCACCAAATTAGATGAGGATACATAACGTGACATGAAAGACCCAATAGTATAAATGCAAACAAAACCAAACAAGTTCGCCAATACTTATCCTCAGATAACATTGTTAAAAACTATTATTTGGATTTTGAAACATTATTCTTTGTGTGAGGTTTTGGCTGTGAACCCAACATTACAACTGTTAGGTAGATTCCTTGATGAACTGCTCAGGCCCCAAAAAAATTGATTTATCCTTTACCTCCTGTAGACGCTGTATTGCATGCTGAGTTTATCCAGCAGTTTTGTATATTACACTACAATCACAGTGTCTGCAGACTCTCTTGTTAAATTTCTTTAAATTTAGATGTAACACGCCCTTATGGCCCACGGCCCATGATGCCCAATTACACCCAATTGAACTATACTCCCCCGATACGTTTTGAATGCTGGGAGTAAACTGGAGCACCCGGAGGAAGCACACACAGACACGGGGAGAATGTACGAACTCCTTACGGACAGTGTTGGATAAGAATCCCGATCGCTAATGCTGTAAAAACGTTGCGCTAACAGTGCCTTATAAACAGTCCTCTTATAAAAAAGATGTTGCTATATCCTAAATGTACCATGTAATGTTTCTAAAATTAATCATTTATTAAAATGTTTCGCTGGACATGCACTTGATAATCCCATTGTGCCAAAGCCATTCTCTGTCCAACACCGAGAGTGTTGCCCAACAATCTTCATTGTAACCTTCTTGTTTCTAGCCTTATAATCTGATTTTCTTTACCATTTATGTTTTATTATATATCAGTGAGCTTATCTACACTGTGAAAACATTGCAGAGCTAGTTTCCTGAGATTATATTTAGCACTGAAGGTTAAAGCACTGAAGAATCATAAGGTAGTGGTCATGGGAGATTTTAACTTCCCTCACATTGATTGGGATACGCATACAGTTAGAGGGCTGGATGGACTAGAGTTCGTTAAATGTGTTCAAGATTGTTTTCTAAATCAATTAGTAGAAGAACCGACTCGGGACGGTGTAATACTGGATCTCCTGTTAGGGAATGAGCTAGGTCAGGTATCGGACATTAATGTTGGAGAACAAATTGGGTCTAGTGATCATAACTCTGTTAGTTTTCGGGTAGTTTTAGGGCAGAGCAAGGAGGGGCATAAAATTGAGGTTCTGGATTGGAGAAGAGCAAATTTCAAAGGAATAAAAAGGGATTTGGGGAGTATTGAGTGGGACAGGATATTTTCAGGTAAGGATGTTAATGAAAAATGGAGGATATTCAAAAAATAAATTTTGCAGGTACAGAGTAGATATGTCCCAGTGAGGATCAAAGGAAAGACTGGAAGTCATAGGGAGGCTTGGTTTTCAAGGAATATTGGAAATTTGGTTAGGAAAAAAAGGGAGGTGTACAAGAGGTATAAAGAGCAGGGAGCTGAGAGTTTGAAGGAGGACTACAAGGAGTGTAGAAGGAATCTTAAGAAAGAAATTAGAAAGGCCAAAAAAAGGCATGAAGAGGCTTTGGCAGACAGAGTAAAAATAAATCCAAAGGGTTTCTATAGGTACATTAAAAGTAAAAGATTAGTGAGGGATAAAATTGGACCCCTTGTAGATAGCGAGGGTAGGCTGAGTGAGAAGTCAGAGGAAATGGAGGAAATTTTGAATGATTTCTTTGCCTCGGTATTCACTAGGGAAAAAAATATTGAACCAGTTGAAGTAAAGAAAAATAGTGGGGAGGTCATGAAGCATATAAGGATAACCGAGGAGGTAGTGATGGCTGTGTTGGAAAAAATAAAGGTGGATAAATCTCCGGGACCGGACAAAATATTCCTAAGGACACTCAGGGAGGCTTGTGGCCATTAACAGAGATGTTTAGGATGT
Organism: Narcine bancroftii; assembly: GCF_036971445.1. Classification (NCBI taxonomy): domain Eukaryota; kingdom Metazoa; phylum Chordata; class Chondrichthyes; order Torpediniformes; family Narcinidae; genus Narcine; species Narcine bancroftii. The sequence goes on from NC_091482.1 coordinate 23,189,353, forward strand.
CACTGGTCACGGGGGTAGTGCCAAAGGATTGGAGGGTGGCACATGTGGTTCCGCTGTTTAAGAAAGGGTCCAAATGTAAACCTGGGAATTATAGGCCCGTGAGTCTGATGTCTGTGGTGGGTAAGTTGATGGAAAGTGTTCTGAGGGATGGTATTTACAAATATTTGGAGGTACAGGGAATGATAGGGAGTAATCAGCATGGTTTTGTCAAGGGTAGATCATGCTTGACAAACCTGATTGAGTTTTTCGAGGGGGTTACAAAAAAGGTTGATGATGGGAAAGCTGTGGATGTTGTCTATTTAGACTTTAGTAAAGCTTTTGACAAAGTTCCCCACAGGAGGTTAGGAAAAAAGGTGGAGGCATTAGGTATAAGTAAGGAGGTAGTGCAATGTATTCAGCAATGGTTGGATGGGAGGTGTCAGAGGGTAGTGGTGGAAAATTGTTTGTCCAATTGGAGGCCGGTGACTAGTGGAGTTCCTCAGGGATCAGTCCTAGGTCCACTATTGTTTGTTATATATATTAACGATCTGGAAGTAGGGGTGGAGAATTGGATAAGCAAGTTTGCGGATGATACAAAGATTGGTGGTGTTGTGGACGGTGAGGAAGATTACCGTAGATTAAAAGGTGATTTAGGAAGGCTGGAGGTGTGGGCTGAGAAATGGCTGATGGAATTTAATACAGATAAGTGTGAGGTGTTACATTTTGGAAAGGCAAATCTAAATAGGTCATATGCATTAAATGGTTGGCTATTGAGATGTGCAGAGCAACAAAGGGATTTAGGAGTGATGGTAAATAGTACCCTCAAGGCTGATACTCAGGTAGATGGTGTGGTGAAGAGGGCATTTGGAATGTTGGCCTTCATAAATCGGAGTATTGAATTCAAGAGTAGGGAGGTTATGATGAAATTGTACAAGGCATTGGTGAGGCTAAATTTGGAGTTCTGTGTACAGTTTTGGTCACCAAATTATAGGAAAGATATAAACAAAATAGAGAGAGTACAGAGAAGGTTCACAAGAATGTTGACAGGATTTCAAGGTTTGAGTTACAGGGAAAGGTGGTGCAGACTAAAGCTTTTTTCTCTGGAGCATAGAAGATTGAGGGGGGACTTGATAGAGGTGTTTAAGATTTTAAAAGGGACAGACAGAGTAAATGTGGATAGGCTTTTCAATTAAGAGTGGGGGAGATTCAAACTAGAGGGCATGGTTTAAGATTGAAGGGGGAAAATTATAAGGAGAACATGAGGGGAAATTTCTTTATGCAAAGGGTGGTAGGGATGTGGAATGAGCTTCCGACAGACGTGGTCGAGGCAGGATCATTGGTTACATTTAAGGAAAGACTGGATAGTTACATGGAGAGGAGAGGACTGGAGGGGTATGGACCGGGTGCTGGTCAGTGGGACTAGGAGGGTGGGAATTTGTTACGGCATGGACTAGTAGGGCCAAACTGGCCTGTTCTGTGCTGTATATGGTTATATGGTTAAATGGGGCTTGCATAATTGAGAAGTTCCCTCCAGTAGGATGGGTTAGTTGTACCTTGGGTAGACAATCCACTCGTGGAAATTGCACATTGAGCTAAGATGTGAAATAAAATGGCCAATATCAAGATTTTACACTGTTGGTGCAAAAGATTTTCTGTTTACAGAAAATTGCCTCAAAGCTGCTGCAGTGGCTTTGATCTTGGGAGACAATATTAATAACATTTTAATTATTAAAAAAACACCTTGAATTGCTTGAATTACAGAAAGAAAATCAAATATTTGAAATCCACACCAACTGAATGGTTGTTCGATCACAAAATATAATTTTTCATTCTGAAATATTTATCCTCATTTTTAGTTAATTGTCATGAATTTAAAATGTGAAATTAACACAAGTAGTATCTATTTGAATGATATATTGACACCTATTACCAGCCTTTTGGATGTGCAATGCAATATTATTTTCTATAATAAAAGTCAGATTTTCAGTAAAATCTGCACTTTCATTCATATCCAAGCTAGATTCAAAAAGTTTTAAATTTATTGTCAGAGTATATACATGACATCACAATAACCCTGAGATTTTTCTCCAGGCAGAATTTCTACTTCTCAGTAGTGCTGCACTCAATAAAAAGATAGGTATACAAAAGAGAGAAATGTAAACAAACTGACTGCAGATACAAAAACAGTAAATATTCAATAATAAATAATGGGCAAAGTAAGATTTCTTAAATGAGTCTCTGAATGAGTTTGTCGCTTAGATATGGGTGCAGATGGTAGCAATTGTTCTTGAACCTAGGGGTACGAGTCTTATGACAACTATACCTCTTTCCTGATGGCAGCAATGAGGATAGAGTATGTCCTGGGTGGTGTGGATCTTTGAAGATAGCTGCCTTTCTTCGATGGAAGCGTTCCGTATAGATTTGAGGAAGAGTTTTGCCTGGGGCTAGGCTGTGTTCACTACCTTTTGCAGGGCTTTGCATACAGAGGTATTGATGCCCCCATATCCAGGCCTAGATGCAGCTGGTCAGCACACTTTGTACTTTTTAAAGTGGCAGCACTTGTGTTTGGCAGTGGAGCACGAGAGAACAGGTCCAACCCCCTTCCCTCCCGCTCCCTGCTGGGAGAGGACCCTACAGGGAAGGAGCCTACATCAGTGAACAGTGAACCAGCAAGGGGCTCTGAGGCTGCGCACTCCTGGAGAAAGGCTTTTAAGAACCAGAATTCATCAGGGTGCCGGCGGTGAGGAAGGCACCCCAAGGGCTTTGCCTGTCAACAGCTTCCTAATCGTATCAGGGGTTTGGAATTTGAACCCCCCTCCCCCCCCCCCCCGGGTCACCACTGGAGCGAACAGGAGGCCATGCGGCTGCAGAAGTTATGGGAGCGCAGGAGGTGAATTCGTGGCTATTCGGTGACTGAAGGGATTCTCTTCTGCTTTCCTTTCACTTATTGGTGGGTCACTGAGCTAGTGGTATCTCTTTGTGCCTTTCCACCAAACAAAAGTCAATACAACTTGTGTATTCTGTGCATGACAAAAAAAAGGAATGTTGAATCTTAATGGAAATTGTGCTTCATTTATTTAAATTGATTAACACCCTTTTTTAAAAGGAAACCAAGTGTTTCCAGGATGTTTTTTTCTTCCTGACTAAAATCACACAGCAATCTTTAGGCTTATGTTACTTTGGCTTCTAATCTCCTTGAAGCAGAAACGAAGGATGGCGTCAGAGCGTCATCACAAATCATCCATTTTTTAATGTCCCCAATGATAAAAAGGTCATAAATCAACTTTTTGAGCGATCGAGGTGTTTATTCCTATTAAAATATTATGCGTGAGAAGATGTGAACAGTTCAGAAGTAATTGAGCTCAGTAGTTTTACAGAATGCAGTTGATTAGTGGTTAGAGTGCAGCTCAATAAGTCTGAGAGCACAACAAAGACTTGCTTTTGGACAGTGGTTCTCAACCTTTATCTTTCCACACGCATGTCACCTTACTAATCACTCAGGTGACTATTAGACTTCAATTCACTTGAGAACATAACATATCCCTACTGTTCGTTTGTCCTGCACTGAGTTGCAGGGGGCTGTGGAACAGTCATCTTTATACAGGAGCCACAGGTACAACTGGCCAATAGGTGTGCGTGACCAAATAATTATATATTACAGTGACTACAGAACACTTCTGGCATAAGGTAGGTATGTGAGTGGAAAGGAGAACCATTGGTTTAGGATATTATTCGTACTTTGCCAAGGACTTCATATGTTGGAAAGGAGAACCATTGGTTTAGGATATTATTCGTACTTTGCCAAGGACTTCATATGTTGGAAAGGAGAACCATTGGTTTAGGATATTATTCGTACTTTGCCAAGGACTTCATATGTTGGAAAGGAGAACCATTGGTTTAGGATATTATTCGTACTTTGCCAAGGACTTCATATGTTGGCAGGATTACCTTATTTTGTGAACCATGATATGTTTTAATTTCTTCAACATGTGCACACACAATATTTGTATTATAGGAATTAAGCTTGTTCTAAGCTTAGTTATTTTAACATCATTTGTAAGAATTTTTTCTTTCAGACTCCATGGCCCATCTTTGCATTGGAATGCAGATGTTGGGGGCAGTTTTTGAAAGACCTTCACTCCTCCAAGTCCTCTCCCAATATAGATGGGACTAACCCATTCCTGATGCTACTGATGCAGGCAGAATGCTTCGTTCTGTTGCTAATCACCATGGAGCTTTCAACTTGAATAGTGATACTGCGTATGTTTCAGCAATATTGTGACTAGCTTGCAGCTTGCCCAATGTGAACCTATCCAATATGGTCCTGGAAGCTTTGCTGGAGGACAGCTCATTCTCCGATGGAGACGAGCCTCCTTGAAGACTCTTGTTAATTCAGTAGGATCAGACCCTTGAGTCACTTAAGGATATGTCGTATCTCAAGCATCTGGATGCAAAAGACTTCATGTCCAAACATATGGCCAGAGTCTGTGCAGTTTGCCCTCACTTGTTTTACCAGCCTCGACCATTGCTCAGTGAACACACAATTAACCAGGGCATCATGCATCGAACAGCCAACCGGCAATTCAGCCCGAGTGTGCATAGTTCTACCTCATTCTCACACACAAACCAAGATCCGCAGTAAGTTGGAGGGGCAACACCTGACTTTCTGTCCTGGCCACTCTCCAGTGGGATGGCATTAACATAGACTTCTCCAGTTTCTGCTAGCCCACTCCCAGTCCTCCCCTATCCCTCTCTCTCCTTTCCTCCAGCTCTCTAACCCCCTTCCCTCTCCATTCACCCTCCCCTTGTTTGCTGATGTGCCCTCCCTCCCTGATTACCTCCTGCTCATCTCCTTGCCTCCTCTACCACCATTTTATTTGTTCAGGCACCAGACCACATTTTCCTCATACCTTGGTAAAGGGTTTAAGCCCAAATCATTGATTATGTAACTTCTTCTTTGCCATGTAAAGTATGACGGTTAACCTGCTGAGTTTCTCCAGCATTGTATTTTTACACTTCAAGTTGCTCCAATTACACACTAACAACTTAAAGCTTATAGATGTTGCCACTTGATTTTGAGACTCCACCGACATCTCTCTTCCTCCCTTTCAGGACAAAGTAATGCGTAGCCAGAAGCAGCTTGATCGAACTACTGGCTGGATGCCCTTATCCCCCTTGAGGAGATTCTATCCACCTTCATTGAAACAGCCATTGTTGAGGCCTTGACCAGCGTCAAGACTAAAATGACATGTTGCTTCCTCAAAGTCAACCCTTCTTAGATGGCAATAGCTCTCTCCATTCCAGTATTCCTTCTTATTTCCATCCTGAAGCTGACCAGTTGGAAGAAGAACTTGGAGAGCAGCTTTTATTATTTTATTGCTCAGAAATTGTAATCTGAACTTCATGTTTAACCAGCACAGAAAATGTTTTCCACCCAGTAACGTGATTCACAAAAAAATACTTTGGAAAATCTAATTTAAAAATGTGTTGCAAATGGACAGCAATTTTAATCATAAATTTAGAGATTCAGAACGGTAACAGGCCCTTCTGGCTCACAAACACAGGTCGCCCAAATACACCAAATGACTTACAAAAAAAAGCAGCACTGTTGGTGTAGAGGCAGCGCATTTGGCATTGTAATTGGCGGAACGCCTTTACAGCACCACCGATCGAGACTGGGGTTCAAATCCCACATTGTGTGTAAGGAATTTATACGCTCTCCCCGTGCCTGTGTCGGGTTTCCCTGGGGGCTCTGGTTTCCTCCCACTGTTCAAAATGTACCAGGGGATAATTGGGTGTAAATTGGCCATCACAGACTCGTGTCTAAATCACGGACTGTCTGTCTAATATTTTTTAAATCCCTGTACATTTTTGGAGGCTGGGTGGAAAACCAGACACCCGGAGGAAACCTACACAGATACAGGGAGAATGGACAAACTCCTTACAGACAGTGCCGGATTTGTACCCTGGTCACTGGCACGGTAATAGCGTTGCACTAACTGCTTTGCTAACCATTGCCAGCATACCAATAGTAAATGTGCTCATTTGTTTGTTGAACAGGTTGATATTGCATGAACAGCAGCTTTCAGGTGGCCAGAATGCCCCAACGTAGAGCCGCCTAAAATACCCGAATGCGGCTGTTGGGAGGCCACCTGCAAGTGGAGAACCTTGACCCAAGGAGTGCTTACCCAACCCTTCTCGGGTAGGTGTATTCTCCACTTCCGCGCGCTCCCCCTAGGCACCTGAAAGCGGACGGGAGTATGGCCACAGTCGACGTTTGCTCCACGGCGCCTCTCCCCGCTGCAGACCTTTCAGGTGTCAGAACAGCGCTGCCACCTGAATGTCGCTTCGTGCACGTCCGCAGCTGGCTCCGGAGCCACATTTTCCCAACTATTCCACCTGAAAGCGGCTAATTTTTCTGTCACCTTTATGGCCGCAGAGAAGAAAGAGAGAGTAACAAAAGAATGCCCAGAGCAATTTGATGCCAAATGGTGCGTGAATGACCCAATGGTTCATTGTGTATTTGGGAGGAGTATTATAAAATATTTCTTTGAATTTCATCGAATCACCCAAAATTCCATCATGGCAGAAGAAAAACTGCAAAATGAACCTTCTGACTTTTTCAGACGTTGATGGTGAAAGGTGAGGCTTTCTCTCAGCCATTTGCTTCCAACAAGAAAGCAGTGGTGAGACATGCAGAACGGCAATTAGGTCCCAGCATCTGCAGTCTCTTGTGTCTCTAGGCAATTAGTATTGTCATATGTCATGATGCATTGTTCTGATCCAATTTTACTCAATGTCAAAGGGTCAGGGATGATGTACTGTATTTAATGATGCCATGGCTACTGCCTTAGAAAATTTGGAGCAGTTACCCTGTCAGATCAATATCAAGATGCATTGCCACAGAAAAGAGGGCATTAATTACAGGTGCAATGAAATGCACTGTTGATTGTAAGCAAACTGAAGATCTTCATTGGGATGGTCCTTCACTTTCCGTTATGAATTGCTGTCTTTGAATTAGAACGGATGGCACAGTTAGCGAAGCGGTTATCACAACACTGTTACAGCGCCAGTGACTGGGTTTCAAGTCTGACGCTGTCCATAAGGAGTTTGTACGTTCTCCCCACGACGGTGTGGGTGTCCTCCAGGTGCTCCGGTTTCCTGCCGCCACTCAAAATAGAGAGGGGTTGTTGGCCAATTGGATTTAATTGGGCAGCATGGGCTGAAAGGGCCTGTTACCATGCTGTTTGTCTATAAACTTCAACTGAATTCTCTCACCCTCCACTGATGGCACAGGGCTATGATTTGCCTTTCGTGCTAAAGGCAAAATAGATGGGACACAGCGATGTCCCTCCAAAACAATCATCCGGAGACTGGGGTGGGTGCGAAGTGTCCAGAGAACCCAGCAACTAGAGTCCACATGAAAAATCATTCAGCGTCCAGTTGGAAGACCCAGTCATTTGTCAGGTAGCGTCGGTTCCCTCTGTAAACATTTCCGCGAGCGGACGGCGGAACTGAGCTGAGTTCATCCGGTGATGTCTGACCAGCGGGTGGGGATATTATTGCAACTGCATGGACCTTACCAAGCTGGCTTCCATTTTGGCTGAACCGCCTCCGCCCACCCACTTCTCTTTCTGTTTCGGAATCTATTGCTGCTGACTGACCTGGTGAAAAATGAAGGAGAATTCAATGAGCATCATTTTGTCACCCAAATAGTTTCAGGATTCCTGTTACACAGCTGCAACGGGCACTGCTGGAAAAATGAAGGTCCGTCTCTGCATCCTCAAGCAATGATTGTTCTTAGACACAAATTTAACATTTTTGCTATTATTCATTATATATATTTTCTCCAAATTATCTTTGCAAACCCGAAGCTGCAACCTTGAAAAGACTGGAAAGTCTTTTGTGTATCTAATGTTAATGCTGTGGCATTAAAAATGAAGAAAGAGTGACAAATGCTCACAGCATGTCAGAAGTCAGTCAGACAGACTGAAGTAACAGCTTCATTCACAGGTTCCATTTAATTTGATTTTGGCCCAACCTTCATTGCAAAATGTATTAACCATTTCTTTACTAAAATTAGTATTCAGGGTAAGCATCGGAAGTGAATTTACAAATTCACTCCTTGGTACAGGGTTTTTACCCGTCAGAACTTACCCAGCAATGGTTATAGTAGCAGTCAGTGCACCACTGTTTCAGTACCAGTGACCTGAGTTTGAATCTGGTGCTGTCTGTAAGGAGTTTGTACGCTCTCTCCGTGTCTGCGTGGGTTTCGCCCGGGTGCTCCGGTTTCCTCCCACCCTTAAAAACATATGGAGATTGTAGGTTAATTGGGTGTTATCGGGCGACACGGTCTCGTTGGCCAGAAGGGCCTGTTACTATGCCATATGTCTAAAACTAAATTTTGGTACATCATCAGAAATATTTCAAGAATAAAATCCACATTATTATTAAATTTCTAATCTGCAAAATCTGATCTTTTTTTTCATTTGGATCAGGATGGGGTGGGGTTGACATTAATTATTCTAATTGCTGTTCACATTGGGCGTAACCTTTAAGCCTTTTTGTCCCAGTCTGTCCTCGACTGTTAGAAGTGGCGACATTTCCCTCCAACTCAGTATTATTTAGAGTTATCTTTCTTAAGCTCTTCGCAAACAAAGCTTTTAATCGAAGTCCGTCTAACCCTTTGACCATTCTCAGTGACTGAATCTGGCATTCATCACGGATGCAAATTAGATAACAGTGCGAATGAATTTAAATTATTCTGATCCGGAATATGCATTAAAATCCCTGTAGATCACTTCCTTTTCTCTCAAGTGGCTGTGAGTTGGTTCAGAAAAGTTACTTTCTGCAAAACAATAATTGTTCTTTTCCAAAGAATTCCAACCTTTTAGGGAGTACAGAGAGGATGAGATGAAATCATTGCAGTCTGGTGTGTGGGACAGACTCGGTTCTCAACATGTTCAAGTTTCCCCTCATGCACTGAATTTCCTGGGACTGTATTTACCTATTTCTCAGTGTGGCTACTGAATGATAACATGCTAACGAGGTGGCAGGAGTAAGGTGACAGCATGGAGGCAGAAAATCCGATGAAAGAGGTGTAAATCGCAAGGAAAGTGTTGGATCTGTGCCTTTGTCATGTTGTTCAGTAGGAATACCAGAGCTTTCTAGTGTCTAGATTAGTTTAAAATAGACCCAAGTCAATAAGAATTATCCAAGTGTTTAAAGAGAATTAACAATTAAATAATTACTGAACAATGGAGCAAATCATGAAGGACCCTTTGGCTGGAGGTGTGAGAGAAAAGTCAATAGGGGGGAGGGAGGTAAAGAAGAAATTAAAAGAGAGAGGGGAGGGAGTTCCCTGAAACGAGGACAATTGTCATTCTAATTTCATGTTGGGTGAATATTTTTTCAACCTGTGAGTTCAGTTCGGCTCCAAAAAAATTTTGGATAAATAAGGATTTCTGATTTGTTTCGGATATCCTCCTTTATCTGAATTTTTTTTTAAAATTTAGATAAATGAGGATTTCGGAGAATCCGATTTTGGATAATCGGAGTCGTACTGCATATGGTGAAACCTGAACAAAATGGTTCTTGGATTCATCTGGTGGAATGGGCTGCCAATGGTCACATGTCTCAATTCTAGATTGATTAACCCCATTGAGATAACGCATGATAGATTTTCATCTGAACGACTGACAATGCATCCACAAGACTAATTTACTGCATTTGGTGCTCCCTTTGTGGCCTTCTCTAAATCAGACTGGGAGATGGCCTTGCTGAGCACCTTTGCTTTGTCCGCACCAATGATAGGGACTCTCAGTATCCAATTATTTCAGTTCTGCATCTCACTCCCAAGCTCACAAGTCTGTCCATGGCCTCATGCACTATGTCACCAAGATCATGGGTAAATTTGAGAAACACCACCTGATTTTCCGCCTGGGCGTTCTCCAACCAGATGGCATTAACGTTGACTTCTCCAGTTTCTGTTAACCTACTCTTCTTTTCTCCCTCTCTTCCTTCCCCCGTCTTCTTTCCCTCTGCTCTCTACTCACTTCTGTCTCTATTCACCTAGCCATCCCTCCTCCCCCTGCTTGCTGCTATGCACTCCCTCCCTTCTCCACCTATCACTTCCTGCCTTTGTGCTTCCTAATGTGCTCTTCCCACCCCCACTCCACCCCTTTACCTTTTGTTTGGATGCCTGCCGACATTTTCCAAAACCTTGATGAAGGGCTCAAGCCTGAAACATCAGTTATGTTTCTTTATCTTTGTTTGTAAAGTACACTATTTAAACTGCTGAGTTTCTCCAGCGTTACATTTTAACTTCAACCGCGGTTCTACAGATTTTCATGTTTAACTTCTACCTTGGCCATGGTTTCTTTCATTAAATGTTAGGCTACTGTCTCATTTTCGAGGATGAAATGGTTAAAAGATGATTCAGCTTTAATGGTGGCAATGGCAATGACTCATCAAGAGGAAAACACAAAAGTGAAGACTTTATGGTATTGTTGTATTGGGTAGGTTTGTGGCTGTCACGTGACAGCACTGCCCCACCTCAGTCAGAGGGCATATCAGCTGCCAATTAAGGTTTGGTCCCACCCCACCCATCACTGCACACTTTGTCACTGATCCCATGTAAATTGACAGGACCCTCCAGCCTTCCTGTACTGGGCTTTGGGCCTTTGCTGTTGTAATTGGATTAACTCTCCTGGTACTGAGCCATTGGCTGCTGCCAATAACCTGGGATGGACCTTTCAGCATGATAAAGGTGCCATGTGTTGTTTGTTCTTTCTCTTTGCCAGCTGGAGCCACCCTGCTTCACTCCAGGCCTAGAAAGGTGGACAGGTGCTGGAGAAACTGTTGGTAAGATGTGCATTGTTAAAAGGGTTGGGAGTGTTTAATTAGTGCCCCTAAGCAGTATAGAGCTGTGCTTGGACTGAGTCAAAGTGTGCTGGGACATTGCAGTGAATTTTCCTTGATCATTGTATGTGCCCAGTGTGTTGACTGAGTACTTTGTTTCCATATTTGTTATTGTATGTGTTTCGGTGTTGCTGTAACTTTTTCCCCATTACCATTATTAAGTTGTTCCATCGTCACCACTATTTTCCCAACAATCTCCCATATTTTGCCTTCTCTAAATAAAATCCTTTACTCCCAAAACTGTGTCTGGAGTTCTTGCCTTTGAGACCCACTCACTCACAATAGTTCTTTGGCCACCAAAGATCTCAACTGAACAATCAAGCCCACTAATAAGATACTGGGAGAGAGAGAGATTTGAAACGTAAGATGTATCCCACCTTCCCCACACCGAGATGATAAACGGTTTTTAAATGACTGAAGTGTTGGTAGCCTTGTGGAGAGGCATTCACTGCCTACTCTACAGAAATGATAAAAGCAGCTTCTCGGATTCCATGTAGAATTTCAGTTGCGGGAAGGAGAAAGGTTAAGAAGGGCCTTGACCCAACAAACACCTGCATTGCTTTCAGCCGTACAGGAGCCAGGGTTGACGAGACAGCCACAGTTCAATGTTTGCAAATACTGTGGTAAATATCAATGGCAAGAATTGTGAGAAGTCATGTCACGAACAAAAATAAAACTCACCGATTGTTCCAAATGCAGCCCAAATTCAAACTGTTGCAAAAGTTGACAGCAGTTTCAGTGAAATGTTTGAAAGGATACGAGATCAGAGTCATAACACTGAACCTGGGCAAAGAGGAATTCGAACAAGTGAACAGAGTAGAGGGGATCAACGATACAATGAAGATCTGTGCTACTGTACAGATTTCTGTACAGCCATTAGAAAAACTTGCAAGGAAGTCTGAAGAGGCAAAATAAGTTCTACTGATATCCAACTGCTCCATTCTTGTACCATTGCACAAATGCAACCTAAAATGCAGGCTTTAAAGATGTAAAGAGCAATAAAGCAGGATTTGTGGTCCATGAAGAGAAATGGATGCTAATTTTGGTGGCCCTGAAGCCAGAAAATAGAACTGAGATACTAGCTGCAACAGGTATAATGTCTGCATTCAACAAAAAGCAGCTGTGAGACAAATTTGATTTACTAACCACCTAACGTGAGCTCAGCTAGAGGTACATGCTCCAAAACCATTTTCCTACAACTCCTGAAGAGAAACAGATTGTTATCTGACAAAGATGCCAGTTGTGTGTGGGGAAAGTCAAACATCCTGAGAATCCATTTGAATCATCATAATCTGACAAAGGCCCTGAAGAGGAATCATTATCCAATGGAGATGGTTGAAAATATTCTGCCAGATCTTAGCGGAGCCAAAGTCTTCAGTGAGTTAGATGCTGAGAATATATTTTGGCATGGGGAACTCAACAATGGCAGTTTATTTCTCTCACCTTGGACACACCCTTTGGGAGATATTGGAGATATTTGGAGATGACTTTGTGGGATCGAGTGACACACCAATAGGCATGGTGATAATTAGATCAGGCACTTGCTGGTGCAAAGAGCTTAATGGAGAAAGATAATTGCTGACCTTGACAAGAAGATACTTTAATGAATAAATACAGAGAAATGATTGAAGTGCAATGTACAGAACGTTAAAACAGAAGGATATTAGTAAAGTCTTTCCTCATTTGAACTGGGCATGTGAACCACCAGTGCATACAATGAGGGAAGATGTTGAATAGTGTTGGAAGGATGATGAAGAGAAAGCAATCCAACAAATCAAAGAAAATGCACAGCAGAAGATGCTTTCAGGCAAGGTTGTAAATCAGTAGTGCACAGAAATGGATGCCAAATGAGACAAGTTCAAGCTGGAAAGGGCTTGAGCATCTGGATCTGACATGTTCTACCAGCACAGACATGAAAGATGTGATCACAAACCCTTTTGAATGAATCTCCACCAAGTTCCAAAGAGACTACAACTGTTCCAGAATTGCAGAATCATTTGACACTGTCTGTCACAGAATTCTGCACATCTTCTTGATAGAAGGATACTTGGCCAACAAACAGAGCTGGATCACAGATGTATCTGGCAAGAGCAAATCTTTTGATGGAAGAAGCTACCATCAAGGCTCATCACCAGGTGCAAGAATTGTTGGTGTGTCAGGACAATTAAGTCTCTGTCACAACCCCGCCTGGTACCTCCACGCTTCAGACAAATTCAACATTACTGAGTAACTGCACCAAAATACCAGTACCAGAATACAGGCATTAATTAAATCAAGAGGAGAGAGAGCTTGTGGATCAATGTACTGGCCAGGAATTATCATTGGAGTGAAAGTATGATGTGTCCAGATATTTGAAGATCTATTGCTGGTTGCAGGGCTACCAAAACTAGCACCTATTCCTCTTCAAGTACAACAAATCCAGCTTTAGAGGTCTTTCCATCCATATATCCTCCTCCGTGGCCCTCTCTGCTTATTTCGCCAAATTCTATGGATTGGTGTCCAAGCACAGATACAAGCAGGTCCTCCTTCTCTCATGACCACAGATCTGGACGTCATGCTCCATGACCTGCCATGGATCTCCCATACATCTTCTTCTGCCGGATGCATATGTTGAACCGTCCATTCTCTACCCTTGGAGTCTATTGGAAGCTTCCTTCCCTGGAGATGGCTGCCTCTGTGATCTCTGACTAGGGTAGGCACTTCGGCTCCAGCTGCCCGCAGTTTGCAGGCCTGAATACTCCGACGCTAACCTTGGTTGTGGAAGCTCCTGATGCCTCTGCTTCTGTCCCCAGCCCAGTCTGTCCACAGTCCGGAGCCCCCAACGCCTATGCTGCTGAACCCAGCCCCAGCTGCCCACAAGCTGGAGCCACTGGTGCCTCCATCAATGCAGGTACTTACCCAGGTTCTCACCAACCATGTTCCATCATACCCAGAATTCCTACTCCAGTTCCCACACCAATCTCAGCCTCCAAGGGTGTCGCCTTGGATACCTCTGTTGCTAGATCCCACTGCCCTTCCCTCTACCGCTCCATCATTACACTTTATCCTTCCATATTCCATCAAACCTCTCCCTACTCACAACCCATCTACCCCTTTCTCCCTACCCCTAATCCTCTTACAATTTTGTTTCCCCTCTGACCCCAACAATCTACTTCTTGGCCTCCCCAATCTCTTGCCTGTTGGCCTTTGTTCATACATACCCCATGCTCCTTTTTATTCAGGTTTATATCCATTTGCTTTCAATAGATCCTGCACGACCTGCTGAAGTTCTCCAGCACTTTTGTGTATTGCACTCAATCACAGCATCTGCAGATTTTCCTGTTTAATTCCACTTTCAGTTTGCATTTGAGCAATGGTAGGGGAGTCAGAATGTGATCATAAAAGACCCTTGGCAAAGATAGTAGTTGATGTGTTTCCAGTGGCAGATTAACCATCAGGCTGAGTAGGCCTGAGCCTAGGGGCCTGGAAGGGAGGGAGCCCTTGGGCAGGAGTGGGGATGTCAGGGTCACAGGCAGGAGCAGGGATGTCAGGTTCCTGGGCAGCAGTGGGGACCTCAGGCTTTACAATTCTTTCGACCCCAAAAGTTCAATCAACTCCAGAGTGTTTATTGACACGCTTTTGACCCCATGACATTTTTCTGACTCCTTGGATCATCCCATCCACCCCCCCCCCACCCCCCAGGGTTGATTTTGACCATCTTAGAGACCCCTAAAGGTCAGATGGGGGCCTTACTAAAGCTCAGCCTTGGGGCCCGGGTGGTAGTTAATCCACCTCTGTCTGTTTCACAATTGAGGCGAGAAGCTATCTGGTCATGAATAATTTTTTTACCCATCTTCTGAGAAATTGATACTCTCAATTCAGCCGTACCTTTTTAGCTGTCAATCATAAGCTCGAACTCGATTTACCAGATAGTTTCAGGACAGGTTGTAAAAGGAAACACACCACAATTTACTATAGACAAGTTTACAACATTTGCCGCTATGTGGGAATTCATTCTTACAACTGTCACCACATGAGTGGAAATGAGGTGTGGCCAAGTCGCTTCTGAAATGGTACAAGAAAAACATACCTCAGTTTCTTGGCAACAGTAGGACATTCATGTTAGATGTCTGCACTAACCTTACCGGGCATAATGGACTGCTGAACCAGAACAATGCTATCAACAGCAACAAGCTGTGAGATGAAGGGTGAGAATTGATTTTGGTTCTGTGAAAGGAGACAGGATGAAAAAGGAAGAGGGACAATACTAGAGGGAAGAAGACAAGTAAAGGGGGGACACTTTTAACAAACTGTTTTTGAGAATGTCCATGTGAAATTGTTCCTGATTTTTTTTCTCGTCGTGGTGCTTTGGGGAGGACTTCCCAGAATGTAGATCAGAAATGATAAAGAAATGTACTATATATCCACATCAGAATCATTCACAACTTATTCTGCTTTGCTCTTCCAGTCCTTCAGTACTTCCATGATTGATTGATCTGCCTGAATATCTGGTTTGGGAGACTGAAGTTGGTGATAGGTTGATCTGTGTTCCAGAGCATAAACACTACAACTCAGCCAGGTGATTTTTGGATAACCAGCAATGAGACAAGATCTACCAGATGTCATGGACCTTGTGATGGAATAGATAGGCATGTATTCATGTCTTTGGATTAAAAACATGTTGAAATCTTCTGCTGACGGCATAATGGTTTGTGTTGATAGTTTGTTTAAATTTCAAGTCATGAATGCATGTAAATTTTTCTTTTAAAAATTTTTTAAATTGAATTTAACAAAGGAAACGTTAGTTAATGATCAGCAGTCCTGAAGATTGTTAGAGAGCCTGAAATGAATTTATTCATGTATTTAGACCAACACTGGCCATTGACCGTGATTGAGTGGAATATAATTACAGTGATTTTAATTACAGTATACTTCATTGGTTGAAGCTTTGGCATTGAAGGATAGAATTTTGAAGTGCAGAGTTTGGTGTGTTTGGGAGAGGGAAAAATAAACTTGTGTAATAACTTTGAAGGGTTGAATTTCCCTTACTCCTTCCAGTTGGATACATACCTATTGGGTATTAAGAGTCAATGGTAAAATAATGAACTAGAATTTGCTTTTTTTTTAAAAAAAATAATCCTTGGACATTCTGGTAATTTTGGCACTGCATGCGCAAGATAAGAATGGTCCATGAATAATTTAGTTACATTTCAAATGCTGAGAACTAAATTAATAACCTTGAATTATCCTGAAGGCTTCAGAGGTCACAAGCAACATGTGTTAAACAAGAAAATCTGCAGATTCTGGGATCAGTTGCAAGACATAGGTCTTGCAGCATCCATGGGAAGTAAAGGGTTACCAATGTTTCGGGACTGATGAATCCTTCCTGATGAAGGGCCCAGGCTCGAAACATTGGCTACCTATTATGGATGCTTCTTGACCTGCTGAGTTTCTCCGGCAAGTTTGGGGACTTCAGATGCAACTGAACTTTACTTTTGGAGAGTTAAGGCTTGCATGATGGACCATTGACCACATTTCACTGTCGGTCTGTACGTGGACTCAGAACAAATGTATGAACCACACAAAATAGATCTGGCCACAATAGATTTAAGGTAATAATGTGTTGCATACAAATATTCCATGACGCTGAAGAAATTGTAGCCCAAGGCATACCAAGCTAATGCAGACTGAATGACAAAAGCAAATAAAAATAGAACAGGAAGGAAGAATTATAACAAATGCCATGTAATTGAAAAATTTAATGCAGTTGACAGAGTAAGGTGAGGGCAATGGTTGCTGAGACCTTGACCTCCCAAGAGCGAAACAATCCAGGCCAATGAATGATGCTCTGTGGTCACAGATTATAATAAGGACAAGGAATGCAGTAAAGCTGCTGTTTACAAGTGTTGGCAATCCTAACCTCCGATGATGTCTGTGTGGAGTTTGCATGGGCTTCCTCAAGTTTCGTCTCAGATCCCGAAAATATGCAGGTTAGAAGCTTAGCTGACCACTGTAATTTTGAGTTTGCTGTGAATTTTGGGAGAATAGTTAGAGAGAATGAGACCGGGATTCCTCTTGGAGCAGGCATAGACTCAACGGGCCATATAGCCTCCTTGTGTGTTGCGCAGAAACATGGACTGTTGATTCTTTAAACAGTGCAGTTTTGAAGCGTTAGTGAAAGCTGCTTGTTATGAATTAATAACAACCGTGTTTTCAGACTAATGAGGTAAAAAATGTGTTGACGTTAAATTGCACTTGTGCAGGCATCACTTGGGTGGATGTTGAACATGGAATAGCACAGGAAGAAGAACAGCCTCAACGGGAGAACAGATTGTTTCTAGATGATATAAATCTTATGTTTAATATTTGACTGTCTTCATTTGGCAAAGATAAACATACAACCCATGGTTAATTAAAGCACCCATTCTCAACATAGTTACGATTCTAGAATCTTCCCAAATTCTATGGGCCACACCATCTCTAAAAGTTTTAAAGGAATTACATGGTGTTGCTATAGAAGTAAAAGTGTGCTATTGATTTTAGCAAGTTGATTTCTGCAGGTTTTTATTGTTAAGGGACAGAGCATTGCATAGAAAAGCAATACTGAGCAGGGGAATAATTTAATGAAGCTCCAATTATATATCTTCCAGTTGGCCAACAGAGATTAAAATCAACAAAGTGTAGAGAAAATGAACAGTCATAAGGAAGATGACTTCTATTTGCAAAAGAATGTGTGAATTTGGTGGATTGGTGCAAAAAATATAAACAGGGATGCAGTTGGGGATTGAAAAATGAAAATAAATGCCTTGAAATTAGATTGCAAAGGTAATGGTGAGGGAATTTGTTTTAAAATTGGTTCATGAATTGTGAGCAGCAGTTTCAAGGAAATATTTGTCATTTATTCAGAATTGTGCTGCAAAAGCTGATGAGGGACTTTCTCTTTGAATTGTGACAATGGTGCTCCCACAAGAAGGAGATCAAGAGAATATCAACCGAATAGCAACGTAAGGATGGTTTATGCAGGATTGGGCTGGTGGATGACAGTGAAGTAATGTTGTTTTAGAGCAGTCCTGTACATGCGGACTGTAGTGAGAGCTCCTTGGAAATCACACACCTCCTCCCTCACCACTATTCAGGGCCCCAGACTGTCCTTCCCAGTGAAGCAACACTACATTTGTGAATCTGCCGGGGTCATCTACTGCACCCGATGCTCCTGCTGTGGTCTCCTCTCCATCAGAGAGACTGGGTGCAGACTGGAAGATCGCTTTGTTCACCACCTCGGCTCTGTCTGATGCAATAGTGTGGATCTCCCAATGGCCATCCATTTCAGTTCCCCATCCCATTCCCTTGCTCATGGTCTCTTGAGCTGCCAGACTGAGACCACCTGCAAACTGGAGGAGCAACACCCCATCTTCCATCTGGGTACCCTCCAACCGGATGGCATCAGTATCAAATTCTCCAGTTTGTCCCCTGTTTACTTGTCTTCTTCCCTCTAGTATTGTCTCTCTCTTCCTTTTTTGTCCTGTCTCCTTTCACAGAGCCAAAATCAATTCTCACCCTTCATCTCATCACATCCAATTAACACCTTTTGGCTGTTAGGTCTGGACTCCACCCCTCCTATTCTTTCCCCTTAATCGCTAGACCAGTGGTTCTCAACCTTTTTCTTTCCACTCACACGTCAATTTAAGTAATCCCTATGCCATAGGTGCTCTGTGATTAGTAAGGAATTGCTTAATGTGGTATGGTGTTGGAAATAAAAAGTTTGAAAACCACTGTTTTAATCGTACCTAATTGACTTGTTATATGCACGGTTTCATAACTCCAAAGGAAATGGGCCAGTGACAATTTTTCTCAAGCAAAATATTTCGGTAGCAATTGGGTCTAGAGCAGTGGTTCTCAATCTTCCCACTCACAAGCAAACTCTTACTAATCACAGAGCACCAATGGCATAGGGATTACTTACAGTGCCATGAAAGACCTCAACAATGAAGACACTGTTTACATCCGGTACCGCACAGATGGCAGTCTCTTCAATCTGAGGCACCTGCAAGCTCACACCAAGACACAAGAGCAACTTGTCCGTGAACTACTCTTTGCAGACAATGACGCTTTAGTTGCCCATTCAGAGCCAGCTCTTCAGCGCTTGACTTCCTGTTTTGCGGAAACTGCCAAAATGTTTGGCCTGGAAGTCAGCCTGAAGAAAACAGAGGTCCTCCATCAGCCAGCTCCCCACCATGACTCCCAACCCGCCCACATCTCCATCGGGCACACAAAACTCAAAATGGTTAACCAGTTTACCTATCTCGGCTGCACCATTTCATCGGATGCAAGAATCGACAACGATAGACAACAGACTCGCCAAGGCAAATAGCGCCTTTGGAAGACTACACAAAAGAGTCTGGAAAAACAACCAACTGAAAACCTCACAAAGATTAGCGTATACAGAGCCGTTGTCATACCCATACTCCTGTTCAGCTCCGAATCATGGTCCCTCTACCGGCATCACCTACGGCATCACCTACGGCTCTTAGAACGCTTCCACCAGCGTTGTCTTCGCTCCATCCTCAACATTCATTGGAGCGACTTCATCTCCAACATTGAAGTACTCGACATGGCAGAGGCCGACAGCATTGAATCCACGCTGCTGAAGATCCAGCTGCGCTGGGTGGGTCACGTCTCCAGAATGGAGGACCATCGCCTTCCCAAGATTGTGTTATATGGCGAGCTCTCTCCTGGCCACCATGACAGAGGTGCACCAAAGAAGAGGTACAAGGACTGCCTAAAGAAATCTCTTGGTGCCTGCCACATTGACCACCGCCAGTGGGCTGATATCGCCTCCAACCGTGCATCTTCGCGCCTCACAGTTCGGCGGGCAGCAACCTCCTTTGAAGAAGACCGCAGAGCCCACCTCACTGACAAAAGACAAAGGAGGAAAAACCCAACACCCAACCAATCAATTTTCCCTTGCAACCGCTGCAACTGCGTCTGCCTGTCCCGCATTGGACTTGTCAGCCACAAATGAGCCTGTAGCTGACGTGGACATTACCCCTCCATAAATCTTCATCTGCGAAGCCAAGCCAAAGAATATGAGTGGAAAGCAAAAAGTTGAGAACCATGGTGCTAGACTTCAATTAAGATGTCTGCCTGCTTTTTGCTTGTGCCTTGAGGAAGGGTTCAGGCCCAAAATATTGGTAATATATTGTTATCTCCTATGGACACTGAGACCTGCTGAATTCTTCCAGCATTTGAGCGTTTTTACAACAATCCAGCCTATCCTGTTAATTGGTTCATGATTTAATCCGGAAAAACACCGATAACATCTGAACATTCCAAACAGACCCTGAAACACTGATTCTTGAACATAGTCAAGGGATTTGTTTCACAAACTTTAGCAAGTAAGGGTTTATTTTACAACTCAGTTTTGTGGAATCTTCCAAGATTTTATGCAAAATAAAAGAAAGCTTGTGATGCGCTATCGAGCAGAAAGCAGATACAAAACATAAAGTCTGTTCAACAGGCTTTATTCTATGTAAACTTCCACAGAGCTGGCTGTGAGAGTGCTGTGCAAGCTCTGGCACTGACCTCGAGGGGCCAGGTCTAGCTTGTATCCTGGAGGGTGAATGGCAGCCAACAGAGTGGGGCTTGGTCCATTCAGGTCGGCTGATTGACAGCCGGCCAGGTGTTGCCTTGTCCTCCGTGCTCTTCTGCAGGTACACAGGTTGGCCCCTGCAGTTGGCTAGTGGTGGATCACCACAAAGCTACAATTGCTATAAATGTGAAATAAAACAGAAAATTCTTGGAACACACAGCAGATCAGGCAACATCTGTGGAAAGAGAAACATCTGAAAGCATTTCATAGCTGAGATCTGTTCACCAGTTCTGATGAAGGGTTTCACACTTGAAATGCTAACTGTTTCTCTTTCCACAGATGCAGTTGCCCTGCTAAGTGTTTCCAGCATGTTCTGTTTCTTTTTCCAGATTGCCTTTCACATACATCTTTGGCCCATAGTCAAATTTAAAGCGCAGTATTTATGATCCGTCAATTGACCTCATAAAGAGAAGACCTTCAGCTAAAAGTTATATTCACATAGTGCATTGTCACCTTGAAGTGTGCCCAGTGCAACGTATCTTGATCAACATTGCTATTTTGTGCCAAATGTACCTTCGAGTACCTTTGTTATGGTATTCTCTAGACATATTTGAATTGAAATTCACTTAAGTTTCAGTATCTAAAGAATGATTAATGTCCATAGCCAGTGTTTCTAATCAAGCAATTACTTCTGGGTAATGCCCTTGCAGTGCCAGCGATCGGGACCAGACCTAGGTTCGAATCCCACACTGTCTGTAAAGAGTTTGTACGTTCTCCCCGTGCCTGTGTGGGTTTTCTCCGGTGTCTTCAGTTTCCTCCCACTCATCAAAAACTCTTAGGGCCGAATTGGCCTTTTAAAGTGCTGCATGTCTAATTTAAAATTTAGAATTCTGGAACAGTGTATGTTTTGTGCCATCTAGTACTTTGCCATGGGCTTCATTCAGGCAGCAGGTGTTGGACTCCTCAGCTACAGTGAAAGCCTCTGGGGTCTGGAGATGGTCCTCTGCTTTTGTTTGCTTGTGAAGTCTGCTGAGTTTGTGAAGAAGCAGTCCAAAAATGGCTCAGATTGTCTAATTTAATCATAGCTTCGTAATTTCCCCAGAGCTACTTCTTTTCCAGAGCCAGGACAAGCAAGCTTGCAAAGGCACAGGGCTTAAGTGCTGCAAGCCAGTTCTAGGCCATTGGCCAACCAACCATGTAAAAACTGAGCAGAAATTTTGCAGGTTCTTCAAAATGGGCTGTGATACTGAATCACGTCTACCTGAAGTCAGGAATACATTGCAGGTTTTATTGGAACAACCAATTTTCCTCTGGTTAAAGTAGATTTAAATAATAGAAGTTGTGCCAGATATTTTCTTTATTCAGAATCTCGATGAATGGGATCTTAGAACATAGAACATTACAACACATGATGTTGTACTGACCCATATGCAGTATACCAAACCCTCCCTACCTCAACCCTCCGTGTGCCTGCCTAAGAGTCTTAAATGGCCCAATTGTTCCAGCCTGCACCACCACCCTTTCAGGCACCACCATTCCAGGCACCCACAACTCTGCGTAGAAAAATTACACTGATGTTTCCCTAAACTTTCCTCCCTTCACTTTGTACAAATGTCCTCTGGTGTTTGCTATTCCTGCCCTGGGGGGAGAAAGGTGCTGACTCTCTACCTTATCTGGGCCTCTCATAATCTTAACATACATAACATAACATAACAATTACAGCACGGAAACAGGCCATTAGGCCCTTCTAGTCCGCACCGAACCAAACACCCCTTTCTAGTCCCACCTCCCTGCACAATGCCCATAACCCTCCATCTTCTTCTCATCCATATACCTGTCCAACCTTTTCTTAAATAATACAATTGACTCCGCCGCCACTATTAGTGCTTTTCTTTGTAACTGTATTTAGTTCTCCACATTGGTTTTCCTTAACTTGTGCCAGCTTTTAACAGAAATATGACAACCCTAATTTGATTTGAAACAGCAATAATTTATCTGGTGTTGCAGGTTTTGCAATTTGATTAGGTTTTTGCTAGCTCACAGCTTTTTAATGACCTGATCAATGAATGACAGCAGCTTCCTTTGTACTTGGGATTTTCAATGCATGTGAATCCCTGTAACAGAAAAAGGATGAGTAACTGCCAGACATTGCTTATTGTGGAGGAAGATCTCCTTTCTAAATCAGTAATTACAGAACTGCCACTGTTAAATGTTAAAAATTGACCCATGGTGTAATACAAAACCAGGAGGCCATTTGGCCTGTCTATTAAGTACCAACCTTTTGAAAGAGCCATGCCTGAGATTGACTGATCTCAGAAGCTAATCAGAAACAGCTGGTCAGTACTTGGAAGGGAGACAGCCAAGGAACACCAGGTTTCTGTGAGGGGCGCTGGACAAAGTGGCAATTCTCTGCCTTACATAAAGCATTTCATGTATGTTATATTCTAAATGTAGCATTACATGACGACCTTTATTGCCCAGCTCATGCGCAGTGGCCTCGACGCACTTTCTTGAACCATGGAAATCCCTGCCCATATTCAACAATTTAATCTGTGTTTTCTGTTCACTTCCTGCCATCACTATAACCAAATTATGTTGAGTTCACGACATCTGGAAAAGCACCAACAGAGACACAAATTGTTGGTCTAACCTCTTTCTTGAATGCCAGGAGGAAATGTCTTGATTGAAAATCTTGTAGACACATTAGGAAATTCCTTCGAGTGAAACACTAAAGTCTCCTTTTCTGACCCTTATTACCATGTTTACTGAATTTATATAAATCTATAATAAAAGAAAAGAATGAAAAATCTCAGAAGGCAATGGTTGTGTATTCTACAGGGAGCGAAGAAATGCTGAAAAACAATTCGGTGAGTCGTCTCTTTTTCTACGCCCTATGCAAACCCGTTACACTTGGGCTAAAAGTCTCCAGCAATAATCTCATCTATCTTCTATTCATTGTTTCATTGGTAATAAAATTTTCCAAAGGAGCAGCTTTCCTTTGGTTATTTTATTCAAATCAAATCGATACAGATCAAAAACAATCGAATGCATCCTTTTAAAATAGAACTATTAAAACATCCACAATCAATGCAAGCTCAATCCTTTCCATTTTCTCAGTGCCTCCCATTCATGATTTCTTGCTGACCACTATTCACATCCATTCCTGGCCTTGTTTGAGCCACTTGAACCATGTTTTTGTTCATGCAGCCATGTTATAATCCCATGTGGCAGCTTGTGCCTGCAGCTCATCAACCTGATTAGTTACACTGCACACATTGACGTAGATGCAACTTAATACCTTTTTTTTCACTTCCGTTACGTTCCTCAATCTGGTCCCAGCAAATTTTGGTCTATTTATAGTTTTACTGCTATTTATACTGCTCTCCCCTGCAATTTTATTTTGATCTCTTCTGCTATCTTGTGGTTTACCTCCTTCAAGATGGGATTGAACTGTTTTGATGAAGAGTTATGATGAAGTGTACGGAAAAGGAAGGTTGCTGGATTTGCAATTAGTTCAAGGTGGCCCGGGGTGAATTGATGATACAGGAGTAACTAAAAGTTGCACTCTACTTCCTCACTGAATGATGAGAGTCTAACTCAAAATTTGTCACCAAGTGTGTAAGGAGGTAGAGGGAATTGCTTTCTGGAGAAGGTTTTGGGAATGCATAACCACATTGAATGATTTAAGCACAGACAATGGTATCTTTCAATGAGAAAATAGTTATTTCGCTGAGAATAAAACACATACTGACCGGGCACAGTATGGGGTAGTTTCAAATGCCCTAGTAAAGACTTATACATGCATAATCAACTAAATATGCTCCATCTGTTTTGTAAATATTTCTGATTCTATTATCTTTGGGGGGCTATTTTTGAGTTAACTGCATTTTGAGGAAAGGTGTCAGAAGCTCCCAAGCATTAGTGTTTACCAAGTTGGTTTCCTCATCCCCATGCATATTTATTCTCCTGTTCAACAAGGCTGCATTTGAATTGTCAGCCTTTTTCTCGGCATGAGTGTCCTTTCCAAGGCTTTCGATCAACTTTAGTTAGTTTATTGGTTTGCGATGCATCGGTTTGCCTGCCTTAATTTTCAAATGAATCAAACATGATGTTCAACTCAGTGTGAGTTGATAGTGAATTACGTTATCAGGATGAAACATATGGTTGAATGAATTATTTTCATAGATTGTCATTAATTAAGACATCAAGGTCTTAATTGGATAGGAGTGTATTAGCGATAAGGCAATGCTGGACAATTGGATTGGAATGTATTATTGGACGTGCTTGGAATCTTTTACTTGGAGCATCAGAGTCCGAGGGGCAACCTATTGGAAGTTTTTTAAATTACGAGGTGCGTAAATTGGGTAGATTTCAAGGTGGGAATGTCAAATACCACAGGGCATAGATTTGAGGAAGCCATTGTCAACGGGGACCATATAACCCTACCCCTCCTCCCCCTCTGGGTTGGGCCACAGCAGTCCGCAATCAATTTTTTAAAATGTATTTATGCAGTCGACAAGAAAACAGTACGGAAGAAACCAACTAAATGACTGCTTTACGAAATTGGGCCCATAAACTTTGAGCAGAGTCCTGAGGAGGCAATAGCCAAAATAATTAACTGGTTTAGAGGAGATTTTGGTCATGTGGGTGTATTTGGGCTCATGAGCCAACAGCTCCTGTTACCGTGCTGTATCTCTAAATTTAAAAAAAAAATTCTTTTTACACAGAGGGTGGTAGATGTTTGGAATAAATGCTAGGGAGAGGATAGAAATACTTAAGGTAGCAAAAATTAAAGGCATTTTAGATGGCCACCTAATCAGGCAGGGAATAGAGAGAGATATACCATATGCAGGCAGGTTAACTGCATTTCAATGTGTTATGACTGTAAGAAATGATTGATAGATGAGTGAGTCCATCAATAAAAGAGAAATAAGGTCTGGCAATTACACTGGACAAGAATATTTTTTGAAATGTTTCCTTCCTGAAAGAAAATTGGGGATTATGATAGACCACAAAGATAATTTCAGATTTGCTGAATCACGTAGCAAGTTGGAAAAACATTAATTTAACTTTTATTGAATTCAGCATGTTTAATCACGTCATGTACCTCTGAGCCAAGCTCTCAGGTTGACTGCACATGTTGCACACCAAATGCGAGGAGCCCAGGGTTTGTCTTGGTCACCAATTTTACAACCAAGGTAGAGCTCCTACGCTTCCTGAATTAATGCAGTCATGCTGTATCTTTGAGCCATAAGCGCATACTCACCACAACATTCTTTCCATCATCTGTCAGATTCTTGAACTTCCCCTTTGTACATTAATCACTGGATAGTGGGACAGCACAAAAGTACATGCTGCATTGTTGCGTCACTTTTTTGCACTCGGATTAAGATAAATATTTATTATTTATCTAAAGTATTTATTGTCCCTTTTAATTTAATCCAATTAGTTTAGAATATAGAACACATCATGACAGCACAATACGAATCCTTCAGTGCACGATATTGTCTTGATCCATATCTATGTATCTACCACCAAAAAAAAAACCGAGCCCTCCTTACCTCTTAACCCTCTTTTTCTTTCATCCTTGAACCTATCTCTTTAATTCCCCCAATATTCCAGCTTCCACTACCACCCCTGGGCCATGCATTTGAGGCACCCACTTTTTTTAAAAAGTCCTTACCCCTGAAGGTTCCCCTAAACTTTCCTCTCATTACTTTGCCCTCTAGCACTGGTAAATGTCCTCTGCACCCTCTCCATAGCTTTCACACCCTTCCTATAATGAGGTGACCAGAACTGAACACCATATTCTAAGTGTGGTCTCACCATCGATTTAGAGATCTGCAATATTATCTCCCAACTCCTTGAACTTGATACCATAGGTGTTCTATCAACCTGCTTGGCGACCTTGAGAGATCTATGGATTTGGACCCCAGGGTCCCTCTGTTCTTCCACACTTTTAAGTATCTTCTCATTAACCATGTACTCTGCCTTCAAGTTTGACCAACCAAAATGCATCACCTCGCTTATCTGGATTGAATTCCATTTGCCACTTCTCCACCCAACTCTACATCCCGTCTATGTCCTGTTTGCTAATTATAGTTTTTCTTTACAAGTACC
This sequence comes from Narcine bancroftii, assembly GCF_036971445.1. NCBI lineage: Eukaryota > Metazoa > Chordata > Chondrichthyes > Torpediniformes > Narcinidae > Narcine > Narcine bancroftii. The sequence continues at coordinate 23,215,940 of NC_091482.1, forward strand.
TGTTCAGCTGCTGTAAGTAAGAATGTGTACATTGCATGAGGCTGAGTAATGTTCAAGGGATCTCTTAACAGCGTTCACAGTTTACTTTTCGATCTTCTTTTTTTTTCCATGACCTTTGCATCACTGGCAAGCCAGCAGTTATTGTCCAATCTTAGCTGCCCTTGAAGGTGGTGATAGTCAGTCACCTTGCAATCTTTCTCCATAGGTAATCCCAAGCTCAATGACTATGAAGGACCAAGAATGTACTTGCACGACTTCGATGGGAACCGGCAGGGGAGAGCATTCCCAAGGGTCTGCTGCCCCATGTCTTCTTGATGATAGAGATCATGGGTTTAGGAGCTATTGTCAGATTAGATGAGCAACTTCAGTGGGTTTTGTTCTGCTGCTTAGCGAGGCAGATGATCAATGATCAGGATTTGTAGATGGCGCGCCAGTGAGGAAACTGGGGTGGTAGCAGCTGGAGGGGATGGAAGCAAGAAATTTCGAATAGAGGAAGAAAATCCGGAAGAGGAGGATTTTAATGGCACATGGCTCACCTGAACCATGGGGCAGGCCCGACAGACTGGAGTGAGTTTTGCTATTGTTACTGAGCTAGCTGATTGGATCGGGAGGGTGTAATCAGAGCCCGAATCAAATTTGGAAGACATTTATAAAGCAGTGAAAATTGCAGAAGAAACTACAAGTATTTTACTAAAGAAGTGACCTAACAATGGCTTTATAAATAAAACATTTGGCATGTTGTATTCCTTGCATGTTAATAATACTGACCCGAATTCACAGCCTTTTGATTCAGGTTGTGCTCTTAAGTAAATAGTTTTATCATTACACATGCAGCACATGATGGGGTGGATCACAGTTGAAGTGTTGGGTTCAGTATTCTTGCTGATGAGAGTTTCAGCACCAAAGATGCATCAACATTGCAAAACATGTTTTGAATCTGGAGTAAAGCACTATTCTGCATTATCAAACAAACAAACTAATTTTCTATAATCCAATTTCCATCAGTGACACATAAGGGAAGGATTTTTTTTTTCTGTTCAGAAATCTTAGTGATCATTTTCTCTGGAGATGCGGGAATTATTTTCTTTTTCCCTCTGGTCACCTTTGTTAGATTGGGAAAATATAATTTACTTTTATCTTCCTGTGTATGGCACAGTGAACTTGCTTAACAGCAGAAATGATCTCCCATTGAAATCCAAGTGCATCTCAACCTGTCAAAAGCCCTGAATTATACGAGCTTAATGCAATTTTATTTTTACACGTGGGTGGGTGAATGGATCACTGTCCAACCAGCTTCCTTCTCTACTTCTCCCAACCGCCCCCCCTCATCTGTAAAATCCAAGAATGCATTTTAATTGGTGTTTAAACATTGATTCCAGATGATCCTAGAGGATCAGTAGCACTCCAATTTATTTTTGATTGTTACTGGTTTGGAAGTTCTTCAGCAATAAAAATGTATTCTTTGGTGTTGGCACTAAATACACTTCGAAGTAATGACTACACATTCTACAATTAACACTCACCATGTCGGGCAGCATCTGTTGAGGGTACAAAGATAAAGTTGCAGGTCAAATAATCTTCGTAAATGTGGTGGTACACCACTGGCCTACTGCAGGGGGCAACCTCTGTACCTGCAGAAGAGCACGGAGACAAGACCACACCTGGCCGGCTGTCAATCAGCCAACCTGAATGGACCAAGCCCCACCCGGCTGGGTATCCATCACCCTCCAGGATATAAGCCAGAGCCGGCCCTTCGAAGACACACTCAGAGCTTGCAGCAGGTCTCCTCACAGCCGGCTCTGTGGGAGTTTGTCGAGTAAAGCCTGTTGAACAGACTTTGTTTTGTGTTTGCTTCTGTCCGATAGTGTACCACAGTGAGTTCAGCCTCTTTAAATCCTGCATAAAGTTATACTTGCAGCACATTCTACTCTGGTTTTGAAATTCATTGAAACACATTTAGTTCTTGGTTTTGTTATACCATTTTCTGATTCCATTTCAAATGTTCAGCTCACTAATAATGCTGTATCATAGTTTATAAGATCTGCATGAGATTTTGTTTTCTTAAAAATCTACATGAAGGATAAAGTGATCAATATATTTATAAGTCTCTCATAACTACCTCAAACTTGGTGTAAAATGAAATGACTTGAAGATGCTTTATTGTAACAGTCGAGTTATCCAGAGCAAGATTCCCATTAACAGCAGTTAAGTTAATATACAAGATGAACAAGATTGGGTGATGGAGTCCTTGGGGACAATTTCAGTACAGGAGGAAATCATTTGGCCTATCTACCCTGCACAGTTAGGAATTAATTTCATTTTGTCTAATTTTCTGTCTTTTCTCCAATTACTTTTCTTAATGAAAACCTCTGTTAATTGTTGAAATTAATGTGGAATTGATCATTCGGAACAAAGGTTTCCATCTTACAAGGTATATGGACAGGAAGGATTTGGAAGGATATGAGTCACTTTGTTTGCTGCAAAATACTTCAGGGTACTGAGAGGTTTGAAAGTTGATTTTTTTTTAAATATAAATCCAATTCTTATTTTTGTACATTTGTTGCTGATACATAATGCTTACAAAATGGCACGGCTATTTGAGGATACACAGCATATAAATTGTGTCACCCAATGGCTTGAAGATTTGTTAAGCATTAAACCTCCAAATAAATCAGACGCATAATGCTTGGCAAACGTTGACAGATGCAAAATGAGACGTCAAGGCTGCTTTAGGCATAAACAAATTCTATTTGATTGAATGAGATTTGGAAGGAAATGCTGAGTTCTGCCTGAGGTCCCATTCCATTTATTTTTTCCATGAAGACCGAAGCATTTAACAAATGCTCAGATGCAGATACCTACAGGCAACCCAGGACTCTCTGCTCACCAGTCTGATGCCTCTAAACCAAATATTAGATGAGTGACACATCTTAAGAGTCAGGCATCTCAGATCCAGTGGAAGTTGTGATGAAGGTACATTGCACCGAGAAAATGCTATAATGGACTTATTTAGCTCAAGTGAATGCTGTTGCTCCCTGAAGTACAACAGCAAGGGATTTATTGTGAATAATGATGGTATTTTGAGTCACAAGGACTCTCAGATTCTATTATTGAAATTGCTCCAAGATTGTGCGATACTCAAGCAGGGTAACATCAGTGGTCACCTGACCAGGGAGACTGATCAAAATGCATTGATGCAATTAGCTGAGTAGGACAGGTGCATTAATCCTCAAGAATATGATGATATGGACAAATGTTACCTGCTCCCATCTTCATGCTTATATGGGAATTTCACTGTACCTGAGTACCTGCCCATTCTCAGTCCTCTGCTTCCACCATCAGGGTGCAGCAAGCCCCACTTTCTGGGACTGCCTCCTTGTGCCCCACGATGAATCCACTGCTGTTCAAGCTTTTCAGTTCCTAAGTAGACTTGAAGGTACAACACCTGAGCATGACTGCACCTGGAGTATCCTTGTGCCATTTTAGTCTCCTTACCAACAAAAGGAATCTTTTTTTTCCCGCAAAGGGAGTGCAACCAGACTTGTTCCAGGGATGGCGAGTTTGCTGTGTAAAAAGAGATTGATTAATATTCAAAGGTTTAAAAGAATGAGGGGAAACTCTTTGCAGCTTAGAAAGAATTTCCAGAAGCTGACAGGGTCCAGAACCAGAGATAGGAGAGTAACAACTGGACCATTTAGGATGAAGGTAATGAGAGGATACTTCATGCGGTACCTGGAGAATTTAGCTTTTTTTTTTCCTCTCTCTCAGGACTGGACGCTCAGTCATTGAGTTCACTCACAACAGGGTTCGAGAGATTTCAGGATATCCAAGGTATCAATGGATAAGAGTGCTGGAAAATGGCATTGTGTTAGATCAGCCATGATCTTGCTGAATTATATCACAGGCTCAAAGGGGCAAGTGGCCTACTTCTGCCTCAAATTCTGATACTCTTGTCATCATTCCAATCTGTTTCAATGAAGACTTCAGCCTCCTCAATCTCCCAAAAAGACAATTTTCTTGAGGTCTCTTCACACGTTTTGCTTCAAAGATGTTGCCAGCTTTTGTGATTCCAAGCGTTCGAATTGCATTTCCGCTTGAATTTTTGAATCTATGCAAATTGTATCTAAAAAAGAAGTTGGAGGAGGATGAAATGAGGGTGTACCGAGTGCGGCAAGCAGGCATGAAATATGGCTCCCGAGCTAGTAGGTTGCGTGAGCAGAGAAAAGGCTGTGAATCGTCAGAGAAAGACTTCAAATGGTCATTTTCTTCTTAGACGGGCTGTTGTGAAAAGATCCTTCAGATGTTGGAAATCTGAAATAACAAAATGTTGGAAACTTTTTAAGAGGATCGGGTAATCTCTCTTGGAAGAGAAGTAATATTAACATTTCAGTTAAATGACCTTTCATCAGAGCTAGGTGAAGTCATGAGATAAATCTAATTTAAAGGGGAATGCAAAGGGTGAATGGAGAAAACATCAGAGGAAAAGTGTTTAATGAGATAGATGGAAGGAGAAATAACAGGAAAAAGAGGGCCAGATGAAAAAGCAAGGTAATGTGACAAGTAAATAAGCAGCAGGTGTAAATGAGAGATGTAGAGAATGATCTAAAATGGGTAAATTTTAAGCTCAGGAATTTCATTCCCATGTAGCTGCTCTCACTTCCCTGATTGCTAAATGGGCCATATTGATGAGATGGAAAGATGCTGCCCCTCTCACTCACACTCAACGGTTGTCCGAGATGATGGCAGAAACTAGATGTTCCACTACTGAAATTAATCTTAATTTTGTTTCTTTATGGGTTTTTTCTCAATTATTTTCAAAATTTATAAGATGAACCATTAACCCCATTGGTTACCTTTTTTTATTAACAGTGGTGGTCTGTTTGTGGTAAGTCGATAGCTTCTGTAGTTAGTAAGTAGAATTGTAGTTTAGTGTTTTTTTAAACACTTTTTAAGGTAACAGAATAATACAGATGGTATTGTAACCTATAAGATTTGTTAATATTCAATTATATTCTCATGAACCTATGTAACATTTATACAATGAAACTAATAAAAATATTGAAAGAGGAAATCATTCCTGTCTTACAGTAAAAACACCCTATATTGGCAATAATTTGCTGCATTAAACCTCAAATATATTGTGGAAAGAATTTCAGAAACCATATATTATATTGTGCCATTATATTATATATTTGGCATTACCAGCAGGAGTTAATATCCAGCCAAAGTTGGAGATAAGGAAAGTACATGCTGGAATTTATTATCTGAAAGTAACTTCAACATCATTGAATCATAAGGACTGTGATTCCCTATGTCAGAAGATGAGATTCCTTGAGTTTACATCGTTTCACGACTACAGTGCGAGAGATTGAGGACAGAGAGGTTAGGACAGGAGATGGATGGAATAGTAAAGTGACAGGCTCAGAGTTAAGTTTGCGTTCTGAACAAGTGTTCCTCAAAGCAGTCACAGTTTGCTTCTGGTCTTTCTGTGATACAGATGACCAGGTTGTGAGCAGTGAATCTAGTACACTAAAAGGAAAGAAATATTCTTATATCCCTGCATCTCCTGGAAAGCAGGTTTGTAGCCCAGAAGTAAAAGGGAAGGTGTCCTCCCTCTTGCAACTGAACAGAAAATACCATGGGAAGGCAGGTGGACAGAGGAGTAAATTAGAGTGCCCAGGTCATTTGGAAGTATATATCTGATGAAAGATGATTTGTGGAGACTGGTGAGTGAAAGGTGAACCTGGGCTCCAAAAGTCTGATTTTTGCTATTTATTATGTGCATTATTTTATTTCAAGACATTCAATTGACATGCATGCTACTAAAATGTGCACTGAGTTTTTCCATCGGCAACTAAGAAAATGTGTGCTTAAAGCGCTGATCCTTTCCTCTGTTCTGGGTGAATTGCATGTGGTCTTGAACTTGGCAAAAAGTTAGTTCAGTCAGCAACACTTGGGAGATGCAACTGTGAATGCATGTGAAATCACACTTTTAAGTATGAATCACGAAGTACTCAAGGGCTCGGTTGCAAATGGGATCTGAGTTTGATGTGTAATTCCAGTTTACCCTATTTGCCAACCCCAGGCAGCTGTCATTCAGCATTGCAAAATGCACTTTTGCATGGTTTTTCTATGGATGTTCACATTATTTTGGTTTTAAAAAAAATCAAACTCTCTTGAAATCAAAATTGTGAGTTAACTGTTATATGATTGAAGAAGGGTTGCTGCCATTTAGTAATTGAAATCTCTGATCAGATATCCAGTAAATTTTACAAATGGATTGAAATCATTAACAAAAATGGTCTGAATGAAGTAAAAATGCAGATTGAATTCAACCCCTCATGTTTTGTCTTATTTTGTGATGTCTGTGTAGAGAGAGAGAGAGAGAGAAATTCTACGAAGTTACACAACCACATGCAAGCAGGAATCTCAGAGTGATTATAATAAAAAGAGAAACTAAATGGCCCATTTTCCATAGTCTCTTTATGCAAGATTACTGAAGTTAGCCCTTTCTCCATATCCGTATAGCTATAATTAAATCTATTCATTTCCTTTTGAATGTTATACTCTGGATAGTGGATTCCAGGTCTAACCACTAATTTTATGAAGAAAAATAAATGCCTCTTGGTTTTGGATTTTTAGCTAATCATCTTCCTTCTGTATCCCATGTTTCTTGGTTCTTCTGCCAAAGAGAACGCTACCTTCTCTGTCTACACCCTTCATAGTTCTATCAGATTTCCTTGCTGCCTCCTTTGCAAGATTAAAAATTTTTAGATAAATCTCAGGAAAATTAAATTATTTTGTTTTAACTAAATATTTATAAAAGTTATCAAAAAACAGCACTCTCAAATTTCGAGGTATTGCAAAATGATGCACCAGAAGATGTTGGAATTTGCAAGATAGAGCGGGAGGTTTGAGCTAGTGGAGCTGTTCTCGTGAACCAGTGAGGACTCGAAAGGCCTGTTTCCGCTCCGTAAGTGGTTATATGGAATGATATGAGCAGGGTGGAGTCATGAGAAGATCTCTTGTGTTTTGAAAGCACACTGCACAGTTTGTGTTGTTTCCATTGTTACTTTTGCACTGACAGCAGGGTGTGTGGCAGTATCTTGAAGGAGGCTCCAATACTCTTGGGTTTTTGTTCCTATTGAAGAACAATCTTAGTTTAGAGATCAAACTGGATTTAGAAAATGAAATGCAGATTGCTTAATATATATGCAATATAATTTGTAACATTTTATAATTTAGACATACAGCATGGTAACAGATCCTTCCGCCCACACACCACTTACCTCAATTAACCTACAACCCCCGTACATTTTGAAGTTTGGGATGAAACTGGAGTGTCTAGATGAAACCATGCAAATGCAGGGAGAACATACAAACTCCTTTCAAACAGTGCCAGGTCACTAGCAGTATAATTCTTCTTTGGCTTGGCTTCGCGGACGAAGATTTATGGAGGGGTAATGTCCACGTCAGCTTCAGGCTCGGTTTTGGCTGACAAGTCCGATGCGGGACAGGTAGACACGGTTGCAAGGGAAAATTGGTTGGTTGGGGTTGGCAGTATAATAGCATTGTGCTAACTGCTATGCCAGTTGTGCTGTCACTTGCAGAGAGATGTGAAGTTAATGATCCTGGTTAATCATCTTCAGTATTTTGCTGCTTGGTTAAGAAACTAGCTCGAAGCACATTTTAAATTTTGATGTTTAATTTTAAACAATCGTATAACTCGAGGCTTCCTGCTGTTCCTGTCTGCAGATTAAACTGTGAATGGAGAATGTGTACAGAACCCCTCTCCTAATGAAAAATATTGAAATAATTCTTCTGATCCTATGGCATAACCTCAGACGCTGCATTCAACATTACAGGCTATCAAAGCTTGTGTTGACAAGTAGTTTCTTTGAGGCACTTAACATTCTTATGCTGTTAACACAGTTGAAGATAAGAATATGTGGGGGAAAAAAAGCTGTCAAACTCTGCCATTCAATTAGACCATAGATGATCTGGACAGGTTAACTCAATTTCTCTGCCTGTTTTCCAGCACTGTTTTCTGTGGTAGATAGATTTTTGAAACTATCGCAGAATCTATTTGCCATGATCCTGAATATAATCAATGATTGCAAGCTCGATAGCTGTCTGGTATACAGAATCTCAAAAGTTAATGAGTCTGAAAGGAGAAATTTAAATGAGGAGTAGACAAGGAATTACTGGAGGTCAGACAAAAATGGTCAGATAGAAATGGTCAGTCAACATATCAGGTTTGGGCCCTTGATCAAGACAGGGAAGGGGAGATATTTTGTATATAAGGAGAGGGGCTCAGAAGTGATAGGACAAAAGGTGTGAGAAGTGGAGAGGCAGGTGAAATGAAAAAAAATTTAGGAAGGGGGTGGGGAAACCAATTTTTTTTTTTAAAAACTAGATATATCAAGAAGGAATGGAAACAGTGAACCAAGTTAAAAGTGCAGGATACCCAAAGTTAGAACAATGAATGGTTGTGCCATTAGTTTGATGGTTGTCCAGGAGGAATGTGAGGTGCTGTTTCTCGATTATGTTTGGCTTCACCTTGACAATAGATAAGACCAAGGACAGACAGTCCAGGCAATGAAAGATATTTATGTCTGCTTGAGATTTCAGCATCTGCAGCTTTTGTGTTTCTAAACGGAAATGAGGAGCTGCGTTTACACTCAGAACAGCCATGATCTCATTAAATGGCAAAGGAAGACTGCTGATATATTAGCTTGTTCCTCCTTGATAAAACACAGTTGAAGATAAGAATATGTGGGGAAAAATCTGTAAGGGAGCACTCCTTAGATCAGGATCTTGCAATCCAGCTACTGGGAGAAAAGTACTTTGTGAGCGCTGAAGATCTCAGTACCATGTGCATAAAACAGTGGGGGGAAATAACGCCAGTGTTTGGTGAATCAGAACAGAATGTGTCTGGTCTAATTTTCCAGTGGGTAGGACTTTCAGCAAGAATGGGCACAAACACTTCAAACCATGAATACGATGTGATATGCCAAACCTGTTTGCGTTTTGACCAGTAGATTGGACAATAGCTTTGATCTACAACTCCCAGTTGGCAATCATTTCAATCACCCTTCATTAGCAATGGGTGCCATTTGGAATGGATTATCCTACATCTCTCTGTTGGCACCATCCTACCCCCCACCATTACCCTGTGTTTCTTTTATCCCACCTTTCCTTGGACCTGGGCTCTGAAGGTTTTTCTGGCATTGATTATGTTGCTAAGTGTCATTTCCACTGCTACTTCCCACAGCAGCACAGACCTGTGGGCTGGAAGGCCCATTCTATCTCCCAAAAAATCTGCAACCTGTTCCTTGACACACAGGGCTTCTGGAGCTGAAAGCAACTGCACTGGTAACTCTCAGATTGCTGTTGTATGAAGGAGCTGCACGATTTTTTAATTAAAAAAAAAAACTAGACAAACATGACTGTTACAGGCCAATTCCGCCCTATGAGTCCGTGCCGCCCAATTTACACCTCATTAATCTACACCCCGGTACGTTTTTGAAGGGTGAGAGGAAACCAGAAGCCCCCCCCCAGAGAAAACCCACGTGGTCACGGGGAGAACGTACAAGCTCCTTACAGACAGCACCGAGTTCGAACCCAGGTCTGGTCCCGATTGATGGTGCTGTAAAGATGTTGCCAAACCGCGCCATCTTTATAACCAGTATTTGCTGGCCTGGAGTTACAAAATGGCTTTGAAATGCAGTATTGCTCAATGCTAATATTTAATGTTTAATATCACACCAGCAAAATAGTTGGATGCCATAAGTTGATTGTTAATGCAAATCCAGCTGGAGATGCTAATAGTTGCTGGAACAGTCCTGCTCTTCACTGAGTCCAACACCTACTCAGCTATTAATTAGATTTGTACAAAGAAAGATCTTTGGTTGAGCGCAGAGCATTCAATGCGATATGCTGTTAGAATTTATTAAACCGACAACTAATTTATGTTTGTCCCTTTGCTACTTTAAAAGCTATTAACCCTCTAAAACTGTTTTCTATTTCCACATTATTGATTCTGTCCTTTTCTACCCATTCTGTCTTCTCTGGCAATGCCTTCAGTTGGAATGGGACCTTCTGCAGTAATTCACCCACAGCACGTTGACTGTGAGTCAGCAAATTTGGGATCCTGAAGTTCTGGGGGGACTGATGGAGGTGGCAAGGCTAAGGATGAAAGAAGGCCAAAGACATAATGTAGCAACTGAATTTCATTTATCCCCTTTCCACAGGATATAAAAGTTCTTGTTTGGTTTGGAGTCATCAAGATTCAGGATTTCTTTTATTGTCATGTGTAATATTACACAAAATTGCCTTCTGCCTGTTGTAAGGCAGACAAAGATTTGCCTTCAGAGTCATCTACCACTCCTTACGGTACAAGAGAAAGTGAACCAAAAAATGTCCCTTGAGAGTCATTGTATGTCCGTGGATTCGCCTTCAGCAGCTCCTGTAGCCACCGACTCCTGTTCGATCCATTGGCAACCCGAGTACCAGATCCAAACCTCCAACACGTTCAGAAAGCCTCCAGCAGCCGGCACCTTTGGGAAGCTCTACTTTTCCCTCAGCGCCCTCTCCAATCAAAGTTCTGATACCTGGTTCCCCTGAGCATTGGCCCAGCAGCATGTGTGGGTCCATCAGCCGCTGAGCCCCTGCTAGTCTGCTGCTCTCGGTCTGTCCTGTAGGGCCATCTCCTATGCTTCTCCTTCTTAAGGGCGGGTGGTTCTTCCCATTTCCTGTACGCTCTGCCAGTCCGCTGCTCCTATAGATCTGCAACTCTTCGTGGCCACAGGGTTTAACATCCTTTCAGTTCCTTTAATAGACTGCTCGACTCCTGAACGGAACTGCCAGTTTGGGTGGGGTGGCTGAACCCTTTGGAGCAGCGCTGTGTTTCCGCTTTCCTTGACCCACACCAGTGGCAGTGGTGTGATTGCAGCACGTTATCTGGTAATAGTCAGGACAGAGATAAAATCTGTGGCTTATGAATCCTCCGAATCATTGATATGCCATTCATGCAAAATGGCACATAACACATTGGGGATGCCTGGTGTTGAAAGTGGCAAGGTTGCCAGTAACTTGCGAACATGGGAACATGTATTGTTATCAAGATGGTCTTCTGAGTGACTTATTCAGCTTTTCTGCAATTGGAGTTTCTTTTAAAGCATCAGCAAGTTATGATCAACATTTGAGAAGAGACTGCGGAAGGTGAGGGGGGTGTAATATTGAAAATAACTGACCATTGTAATGTGCGTCGAAAGAACCAAAGACTTGTTGATCCAAACCAAGGCTTTTATTAACTAAAAGATTGGAGCATGTCACATGTAGGCCAACCAGTCCAGAATGACCTGGTCTGGCTAGGAGCCATCCTTTAAGACCTGCCAGTAGGTGTGGCTACACTCTCAGCCAATCACAGTCATCCTACACTCCCATCTGTTCATAGACACATTAGTGATAGAATCTGTACTATTACAAACATCCATTGATGTGTCACTGCAATCTGGTGAGACGTGGACAGAACAATTGGTCTGGTGCCAAGACCCACAGTCCATTCAATCAGCATTTAAAATACATCACCAGTCATTGGAAATGTTCATGCAGCAGATCTTCACTTCCTAAATTAAAGCTGACCTTGTTTCCAAGGATGTTTAAAGCAACGCTCTCATAATTTAGTGGGTCCATTGTCGAGATCAGATTTCAAAGTCTCATAAAAGCTTAGAGTTCTGCATTGATCCATTGAACTGAATCTCCAGTGTTGTCACACAGTAAATGAAAAATAGGGGTGATGTATCACTGTAGCTGTGGTTTTACCCATAGATTAATCTGGGGCAGGATGAATAAGAGACCAAAGTGATTTTGTGTACCTGCAGAGGATATCTTCAAGATTTGATTTATTGTCATGTAATAAAACAGTTTCATATTACAAGAAGTTGCTTTTGCCTGCTGTAAGGCAGACAGATTTGCCATCGACAGAAATTGCAAGAACCTCTTGCAGAGAAAGTAGCAAATAGAGTCTCCCCCACCCCACCAACCCCCCAGAGTCAGAGTGTCTGTAGATTCGCCTCCAGTGCTTCCGCAGCCACATGGAGTCCAGTCCACACTATTGGCAACCCGAGCTCCAGATCAGAACCTTTGATAAGATCACGAACCATTCAGTGCCTTCGGCACCCCCGTGCATCCTGGTTCCGATGCTTTGAACCCCTTCAGCCATTTTCGAGCCAGTCTCCAGCAGTCCGCAGCCCAGCGCGAGTCCCCTGACAGCAGCCCCCATCCTTCGTGGGTTTTTCGCCTCGAGTCGCCAGCAGCTCGCCGCATGTCTGGGTCTTTCAGCCACAGAGCCTCACCCCCCCCGCATTGTGGTCACCGTCCCCGTGGACTGTCTCCTGTGCTTCTTCTCAGTCTCCCTGCTTTCTAGTGCCCTGCTCCAGTCCTTCGCTTCCCTGGAGTCTGCAATGCCTCTTGACTGCCACCAATCATAGGCGCTGCCATCTTGGGCGGAGATCAATAAAACTGCCATCGGCTCCTTTAGCGGGCCATTCAAAGCCTGTGCAGAGCTGACGGCAGTTGCCTGGGCAGTTGGATCCCAGGGGAGTGCTGTGCTTCCACTCTCACTCTTCGTAGGCCTGCACCGCGGCAGGAATGCTGTTACAACGGCTCCGGCAATGACACCATTTACATTCAGCTAAATCTCATCAGGTAGCATAGACATCAAAACTATGATCGAGCTAACATTAGAAATATGATGCTATTACAGTCTAGGTGACAATAATTTTATTTTAAATGTATTGGTAAAACAGCGACAGATCGCAAAAAATCCATATTGATTGCAGTGTTGAAGATGATTAAGAAAATGACAAGCATAACACACCATCATCCATCTCTATCAGATCAATATGACTTACTGCTGCCAAAGGTCATTCAATTTCAAGTTTTATTTCAAGAATTGCGGCCAGCATCTGATACTTAAAAGCCTCACTGTGGTGAATTAGATCAGTGTGGTTGGGCAAACGTGAGGATATTGCAGGGCTATTTGGTCTTTTTATTTTTAAACTGGTGGTGATGGGGATGAATTAAAGGACTTAAATCCTAGGTTTTACATTTTAGAACTTAATTGGCCAAGGTTTAGCAGTTGTTAATCTGTCTGGGGGGGAAAAAAAGATGGTAACTGGTCTAAATGACTATTGCCCTGTGATCTTGAAACGCTTGAGGTGCACCTTCCAGCAACATTGGGCCCATTCCTGTTTGCCTACCGTCCAACTGGTCCACAGTTGTTGCTATAGCCTTGACCTGTTCTGACCCACTTAAAAAAAATGATGCCTCATATGCCCAGCTGTTGTTCATTGACCAGCTCAGAGGCTGGTGGATAAACTCTCCTTGCTAGGACTCGACTGGAACTGGATTCTGAACTTCTTAACTGATAGACCATAGTCAGTTTGGGTTGGTTGCAAAAACTCCAGTCCCATCGCGCTGAACACTGGTGCCCCTCAGGGGTGTGTGCACAGCCACTACAGTTCAAGCTTCTAACTCACGACCGCGCTGCCAGATTCATTTCAAACAGAATAATCAAATAGTTGGCCTCATCGGCAACAATGAAGAATCAGCTTCCAGAGGGGAGGTTGAGCAGCATGTAAAATGGTGCGAGAACCTGAGTCTCAAAATAGATGAGGAGATGTATGACAAAGGTCGAGCATACTGTGAAGAACAAAAAGGTCCTTAGTGTGGATATAAAGGACAACTATCCTGGATCCACAACAGCTCCTCAGTAGTCAGGAAGGTGCAGCGGCACCTATACTTCCCTGGATCACGATTGAGAATGTCCTGGCTGGTTGCATCATTCTGTGTGTGGTAGCTGCAAAGCATCAGTATTGAGGATCATTAAAACAGCCAAGAAGACCATTGGGGTCTCCCTTTCCTCAACTGATGACATTTATGGGGACCGTTGCTTAAAATAAGCTCAAAGAATATTGAGGACCCTTTCCATCCAGCATACAGTATCTTTAACCCACTTCTATCATCAAGGAGGTACAGGAGGGTCCAAATCAGATCAGATCAGATCTTGTTGTGAAATAGCTTCTTCCCAAAGGCTTTGAGATTGATGAACAGTATCCTGTAACCCAGTAAATATAAATATTTTGGGAATATTTAATATAAATAATATCTCTATGTCTGTGATTATTGTGTGCACTGTCGTCTGGAGAAACACTGTTTTGTCAGGTTGCATATGTACAGTCAGATGACAATAAATTTGATCTTGAAAATATCCCAAAACTAAATGTTTTTTTAAAAAGTGTTGTAAATACCAAGCAGGTCAGATGTCACTTGTGGTGAGAGAAACTGAGTTTCCATTCGTGGTTAGAGACCTTCCTGAAACATGTTTTCGATGTATTGGAAGATTTTTACAAAAATATGGCAAATTTAGACATCCAGCCCAGTAACAGGCCCTTCCAGCTCACGGGTTCCATGTTGGCCAAAGATGCCAATTAACCTACAAACCACACTCGTGTCTCTTTGAAGGATGGGAGGAAACTGGGGGAACTTGAGGAAACCCACACAGACGTGGGGAGAACGTGCAAACTCCTTACAGAATGCAGGTCATTGGCACTGTAATGGCATTGCACTAACCATGGCATGATCATGAGTTTATTGTCATACTCATTGCAGAATGTAATTATGCACCAAAATCCTTACTCGCTGCAGCCGAACAGGTAATTGTAAAGAAAATTCATAATAGTAAACAAATTAAATTAAAAGAGACAATAAATACATAAGACATATATAATATGCAAAAATAACAGTCCCTTAGAGCTTTAGGGACAGTCTTTGATTCATGGATCAAGGGGATGTTCAAGAGCCCAACAGCTGTAGGAAAGAAACTGTTTTTGAACCTGGAGGTACTGATTTTCAGGCCTCTGTGCTTTCTGCCACAAGGTGGCAGTGAGCAGAGGTTGCGACCAGAGTGATGGGGAGGTCCTTTCAGATGTTGGCTGTCTTCCTGAGGCAGCTCTCCCCCAGAGGAATCTGGTGAATCAGGAGGATATGGTCATGAAAGGTTTTATTTTTGTGAATGGCTGGCAGGTATAGTGTTACTGGAACAGGGCGCTGGCAACATCTGATATGGTATTGTAACTCTTCAAGCTCATCCTCCTACAGGTACCACAAGACCTTAGCTGGCTATCAATAATTGCGTGCTCTTCCCATAAGTGAAAACTCATCTCCTGCCCTGAAATGGAAGAGAAGAAAAAGAATGCACAACCCTCTCAATTTGTCCTAAGGTATTTTGCAGCTCATGGCCTTGCAGTCAATCTTGTAATTAGGAAATGCTGTGGCAAGTTTCCAGTGTGATCGCGATCAGAGTATGCCTTTTTAATAATGTTCATTGACGTTTGCAAGGAGATTGAGGATAACTACCCCACTGGTATTTGAAACAGTAAAAGCGTGGCTCTTCGTAGTCATTGAGATAGACAGCATGGGAACAAGTGCTGTGGTCCAACTAATCCACCCTGACCAGGCTGCCTACCTATCGTTCAGTGACCAGAACTGCACACAATGCTCCATGTGTGATGTCATCCACATTTAGTACAGTTGAAAATTATGTCCCAGCTTTTGTATATAATATTATTGATTCAGTGTATTCTCAGGAAGATGTTTAAATGCTTTGGATTGATGCACTTGTCTCATCAAGTAAGTCTTCGATGAAGTGGCTTGGCAAGGTTAAGTCGGTCAGCATTCTGTTGGCAAGAGGTGTTGAATGCCTCCATTGCTCTACCTGATCCAGTTGATGGCTCTTTCACACAACAGCAATTTGATGAAAGCCATTGATTGATCTTTAAGCATTAGAGCTCTACTTCTTGCAAGCAACGTGACGTTTGCACTTCTGACAAAGGCCAAACAGCCTAGCTATAAGACACTTCAGACAGGGTGTTTCAGTCCATGGACGACGGAAGCGTCACCACGGGAAGATGGTGCACTTGGGTTCTCCAGCTTGCCTCATGTTCAGCATAAAGAAAGATTTTCCATTTTTGTGATTGGTTTTCGGATTATTGAAGAGTTTTACAAACTAAAGCTTCCTTTGAGTACCATGGAGAAGTGCTCTCTCAGGCTCAGCTTTCCAATGAAAATAGGTTTGTATTTTGTTGTATCAATTCAATTTCATATGAGGATCAACGCTACTGAGTTTTGGTGGAAAAAATAATTATAAAATTTCTTCAAGCCACTTAGCTGAAGAAATTTTAAACCCTGAAAGGGTTTTTTTTTTAATTTAATATTTTCAAAACAAAAACTTTTACAAAGTCCATAATATAAAAATGAAAACTACAACTAGCTCACCCCCTTCCACCCACCCTCAGCAAACCCCACAAGGGAAGCATAAGAAAATAAAAAACACATACAGCTGTTTTAAGATATTACTAAACTCATACATTTCAAATAAGGCGACCACTTCTTAACAAGAAAAAGTCATAATTATCATGTAAATTATATGTTATTTTCTCCATATAAATGCAGGACCTCAACTCATTATGCCAACAATTTACATTTATCTCAACTTCGTCTTTCCAAGAAATCGCAACACATTTACATGCTACAGCTAATGCTAAACACAAAAATGCTGTCTGAAACTAACCCCAAATCCATAAATGGAGCAGTATAACCCAACAAAATTATTTTTGGATCTAACAAAAATTGGATTTTAAACAAATTTTGAAGAAATTCCCTAATTTTATGCCAAAATTATTGAACTATATTACAAAGCCAAACAGAATGTAAAAATGTTCCTACACATAATCCACATCTAAAGCACGACTCTGAATTACTAAATCCATATTTTCTCAATTTCTCAGGGGTTAGATATAACTGATGCAAAAAAAAATTATAATTAATCATACCCAGAGAACATAATCAATCTAAACACTGGGAATTAATTTTAATTCAGATTGTAATTAGGCTCATAGAACCTGTTAAGTATTATTATCAAGATTCACTAAAATGGTTTACTCTGCAGTCAAGTGATATCTGGTCCGACAGGCAAATGGAACCAATGGTGTTCATCATGTATTCAATGTAGTGCCAAATCCCAAAATATGGGAAAGATTACTTTCTTTCGGTATGAATAATAGAGAAGGTTGACCAAAGGTGGTTGACACACCTTTCAAGGAAACCTCGGTCAAATTGCTTGCTCAGAGGGAAAGGAACACATTTTCCCTTATTTTAAAAAAAGGAGTTAGGAATTAAGAATATGTTAGTATTTTTGTTTTTGTCAATCATCTCCAATCTGTTCTTTAGCAGTTCCTGGGGAGGGGGGTCCCTTTCAGGGCACGAGTATCTTTCCAAATGCTCCTTCTTGGCTTTGATCTGACCTGAGCTAGAAGTTCCCTGGAGCTGTGGGAATGTTACACTTCTGCAAGGAGGTCAGAAAATTTGATGTCAGGGATGCAAATGATTTGCCCGGCTTGCATCCGTACATATCATTAGGACACATCCTCTCACAAGGGCACAATAGGAACAAGAGTTGCCCACCTCGCCCGTCAAGCCTACCCCACCATCAATATGATCGTTCATTTATTTTCACACCTACCGAGGAAGTTTGTTTTGAGAGCAATTCCAGATAGTCAACTTATACATCGTACAGCATACAAGTCTGCAGGACAGATTGCAGAGTTACGGAGAGAGATCAGCTTGAAAAGAACAAAGGAAATGTTTTATTTGTGCGAGGTTCATTGAGGAGTCATCTAACAGCAGGAGCGAAAAGGTCATTGAATGTGGTGATGATTGATCTACGTCAACCTCAACTCCTCTTCTGTGCCAGTTCCCCATGGCCCTCAATTCTTCGGTCCTTCAAATATTGATCAATCTCTATTTTAAAAATATAGAATAAGAAGAACTCTTAATGGACCTCAGTTTTAAATGACTGGTCCCGTAGTTTGCAACTATGTTCCCATGTTCGTGACTCTTCCATTAATGGAAGCATGTCAACATCTACCTCTTTACGATCTTACATGTTTGAATATGGTCAAATACAGATCCAAACTGTCTATCTCTCTTAATTGGACAATCCTCTCATGCCAGGAATTAGCCTGATGAACCTCCTTTGATTTGCTTCCAATTTCCCCCATATCTTCCCCAGGTGACTTCACGTACATGCTGTCTAATTGGAACAAAACCTCCTGTTCTGAAACTCCAACCCTTTTGCTTGAAGGCCAACATGGTGCTTGTCTTCTCAACAGGTTAGGTTTACTTATTCCCTCAAGAAGGGCTCAGGCCTGAAACGTCAGCGATATATCTTTGCCTTGTCTGGACACTGACCAGCCGGCTGAGTTCCTCCAGTATTTCGGTATGTTTTTATTGAAATCTCAGCGTCTGCAGACTTTTGTGTTTCACTTAGTTTTTGGACCTGCCTGCTAACGTTTGTGAGTCATGCACTAGAATACTTGGATCTCTCTGAACTTTGCTTTGTTTGCCCTCTCTCCCATTTCCCATCATTTCCTCACCAAGGACTGGAATCGAGTTTTGCGCGATGTTTAATCAGGGGTACTGCATCCCAATTACACTCTGATTATAGTCACTTGACTCCCTGACAGACCCTTCTGGTTCCCTTTGCCCTCTGTGAACCAGAGTTGGGATCACATGAATAATTTAAATACAAGCCACAGTTCCATTGTCATTTTTTTTTAAAGGAACTTTCTGACTTTGTTCAATAAAGCTTTGTACCAGATCTCATACAATCAATGTTATTATTTTTCCATACAACTGCAGTTTAATTATTTTCAATTAGCAGAAATGCATCTCCCAGTGATATAGTCACATCAAAGCAGACGGAGTAAATTTTGGAGACAGGACACATTGCATTAATTCATTTCCCAGCAAAGATTTACATGCTGTCAACAAAATAAAATGTGTCACAGCTGTCAATCATGTGCAGCTGGGCTGCAAGTGTATTTCTATACCCCAGGCTGAAATCATTTAAAATCCCCAGGGTATCATTTAATTTTCCAAATTTTTCTCATACATTTTGGGGTATCAATCATGTTGCAATTGGTCTAACATGGTTCTTGGTTCAAGAAAAGTTTGCATCTGGCGCAATTTCCTTCCTTTTGTAAATAGACTGTAAATTAACTTTGCTGGACAATCATCAGATGTTAAATGTCCTGCTTTCAGGTTTTGTCTGATTCAATATGAAGTAAATAGGACATTGCATGTAAATGTACAAGAGATTGACGGGACCGGACGGCTGCTGTTCGGAATCGACCAGATTTCGGAGTCATTTTGATTGCTGTCCCTTTAAGCCCGCCAGAGTTGCGCTACTGTCTCCACCTCCTGCCCGAGTCATGCTGCCGTTGCTCCACCTCGCCCGCCCAAGTCATGCTGCTCTCTCCCTCCCTCCCCGCCCCCTGCTATTACTAGTGCTATACCTTCTTGGTTTCCCTGCTCCACGATGCTGGGCGGGCATCAGGATACAGTGATTCGCAGGCACTTATACAGTAGTGGAACGTGATGGGTTATGAGGGAATTGAGCGAGAGTCCCATCGGGTCACGTTTGGTGCCAAACTCCATCTTTGATGAGCAGATGTCATCTACCAAAAAATGTGCCAATTTTTGGAGGTTGCGGTTTTCAAAATTCCGGATATAAGGTTAGCCACCTGAATCACAGTGTTGTTTGTGAGAGGAACAAAAATCGATGCAGGTGTTTCTGTAGCTTGCCCTGTGAATTCCATCCATCCAGAGACATGTTCTACACCATTCAACAACTTCAGATAAAAGGCAGGGAGCAGCTGGCCTTTTTAACCTCCATGGTGCTTTTGCCCTAACCAATCAGGGGGAACTGTAGAAACTTCTTCTCAAATTCAACTCTTGACAAAAATTCATCTCCTTTTTACATTTGTTCCACCATGACTAACCATAAAATATACGACATAACCCATCGCATGAAGACCACAGAACCAGAGTGAAAAGCATCAACCTTGATACCATTATAAGACATAGGAACAGAATTAGGCCATTTAGCCCATCGAACCTGCTCCACCTTTTCAATGAGGACTGGTGTGTTTTAGATCCAAAGGAGGCGCCCAAGAAGATGTGTTCCTTAATCAATTCCTGGCACTTGCTTGCAGTTGGAATAAGAACCAGGACGCCTGCTGCAAATTGGCAAAGAGGATGTGAAGATAAAATTTCATGCAAAGAAAACAAGAACAGATTGTTTGAAAAGAAAAACAATTTGAGTAAAACCTGAAGATTTTCCTGGCAATCACATTGATGATTTGAGGTACTCATGGCTTTGCTGAGAATTGCGGTGGGTAAATCCGAGTGAATATTGGCAGGTGTGGGACCAGACACTGGGAGGGAAAACAGTGCTGCTAGGTGAATGCTTCATGCAATGAGCAGTTTTTGTGGTGGGGGGGGGGGAGGGGGGGAAGCAAGATATGATGTGTCCAGTTGTTAAATTCAAGTGGTTTGTTTGCATTGGGATAAAAGCGTTTCTGATGGTGCCAACAGAGAAGGATGATATCGTGAAAGATGCTGAAGTCAATATGGTGATTCAATGAATGCAGTAATTAAACGAGCATTAAAACAACAATAAACTTTCCACAATCACATCTGATGTGATAGTTAAAACCTTAATCCTGACAGCACTGGGAGCATAAAATAGCTGTTGGTTAAAATGGCAGCCTCGGGTATATGATCAGAATGTGTGGAAATAGATCTTAAACTATTGTGAAACTGTTCATTATGTGAGAATGTACGTCCATAAAACAATGCCGCGCAAGAGACCAAGAAAGTCAATTTCTTCCAGCAAAGCATCTGATGCCGCAAAAACCTGAGATATTTAGTTTTACAAAGTAGGACCGATTATTACAGGATCAGAAACTCTTACAATGAGAGCTGAAAGCAAGAAGGATGTATATTCTTGGCATCCTAGTGGTGCAAAATAGTAAAGCAAAGCAACTCATCAAAGAAAGGTTGTCAAAGAGCAAGTCTGTATGATATTGAACTGGGAGAGAACCTGTGGAGAATGGGCATCGACACCATTTCCACCTCTATCAGGAATGTTGAGAAACAGGACGTTTACAAGGTTTTAAGCTCTCTGTGTATCGACATGGTAGAAGATTCTCAATTATGTGTAAGATTTGATGCGTGTTTAGTCACAGACATCAACAAGTAGTTATACTAGGACAAGCCAGAGTGACGAGGCATCACCAATTGTACATAAAGTGGAGAGAACTGTTGATCTGTCCAGTCAGTACCTAGATGCTGAACCAGGCAGATGAAGACAGACAGCATCTACTTTGTAGAATCTGCAAGTGGAATTGGCAGGAACCAAGCTACATCTGCATGCAAATGTCCAACTGAAAGTGAAAAATGGTAGCAATAGGTGACAAATGACACACAAGGGATTGTGCTTGTACACAAACTGCCTTTTGATGCAAAATTATCTCTGAAGACTCGAAAGGCTAAATTCAATTATAATTTAATGAGAAAGTGGAAAGAAAACAGCTAAAAATCTGAAGCGAGGTACTAATAATATCGTAGAGCTTGTTCGTTAATGTTCCCTAATGAATGTGATATGTAGAAATTGAATTTTGGAATGATCATGGCAATGAGCAATTACACAGAGATTTCTTGTGAAAGCAGGAGAATTAGAAAGGACAGAGGTGATTATGGAAAAATCGATGTTTGATGTGATAAGGAACATTTTCCAGAAGGTGATCCAATGGAGCCAGTGGAGGAAATGGTACGTTCTAATTAGAATAACAGCTCCCTCCAATCAAGAAATGCATAACAATTCTATATCAAATTTATTCAAAAAAAAGGTTTTTAAAAATTTAACAAAGTTTGTATTTCTAAATCACTCCAATCCAATTTTTCAGGACCTAGGCATTATTGGCAAAGTCAACATTTATTGCCCATTCTTAATTGTTTTACTAAGATGATGAGGAGATTTCTTCTTGAACCATTTCAGTCCTTCTGGTGAAGTTACTCCCACAATGGTTTAGGGAAGAAATTCAAAGACTTACATCGATCAAGTAATGAGGAAATATTAAGTTAGGGTGATGTGTGACTTAGAAACATTCAGGCAAGCATTTATGTGTTTGCCATTCTTGGTTTTGGGAGTCATGAGTTTGGGAGTTGCTTTCAGAGAAGCCTGGGTTAGTATTGATTACAGTGTGGCCAGTGGTGACCCTCAGGGTGTAGATGGTAGGGAACTCAACGATGCTGTTGAATGTCAAGGATGAGGTTTACTGCTGCAGATGGTTCTTGCCTGGCACTCCTGTACTTCACGTGTTATTTGTCATGTCCCTTGTCAACCCATACCTGAATATAGTCTAGGTCTTGCAGAATACAAGGATGGATTGCTTCATTTGCTGAGTAGTTGCAAATGGAATTGAACATGATGAGCATCCCACCACTGACCTTATGATGGAAAGAAGGTCATTGATGAGGAATTTGAAAATAGTTATATCTTGGAGAATGTTTTGAGACTGCAGAGATATCCTGAGTCTGTGTGAGGGATGACTCCAGTCATCGATGTTTTTACCTTGATTCTCATTGGCCACTTATACCAAGCCTCCTTGACGCTGCACTCTGACAAAGCAAAATCACTCTTGCCTCCGAATTTCAAAAAGATGCATGTTTTATCAGTTCTCTATAGTCTGAGTGATTTAATATTTTCCTGCAACAAGAACCACAATATATTGTAATGATATGTATTTTTATTTATTTTTTCAATGAGCAGAGGGAATATAGCAAGTGATGCAACTTCTCCCAATAAACACAGGTTAAATTCTTCAGAAGAGTGAAGCAAGTTGATGGAGAGTGACATTTAAATTACATGCATAAATTAATATGAATCGCTTATAGCGGTGTTCTCACCACATTTAATTGGGATGTTACCTAATCTGTATTACTTTGGTTAGGAAGAGCATTATTTTATAGATTTGCATCAGAACAATGACCACAGGACTGTCAACTTCAAAATCTGTTTGGCCAGTAGTCATGCTATAAACGAGTTAAAAATAATTCTTCGTGGAGTTAATGAGAAATTATTCAGTCTCAGTGTATCCTTTGGTTACGATTTCAAAGTCAGAAGTGGAAAATTTGAATTTATATCTTTCAAAAGCTTCAGAATTTCTTTTGAAATGATTTGAATCTCGGCGACAGAACCTAGTTTCAAGTTGAGGATCACATTTGGTCAGAATTTATTTAAATTTGGTACTGAAGATGAAACAATTAATGAACTAATCAAATCGCTCCACATTATTTTCTAAAATACTTCCATTCATCCAGTTTATTTCTCATGAGCAAAAGTTCAAAGTAAAATTCTTCACATTGTCCAATAATATTTAAATTTTCTTTCCAACGCACAGTTATATGTATCATTTTCTCTGACTCCCTCTGGAAGGTCTCTACATGCAGTATCAAGACATGGCTTAGATGACCATGCATTTTTAAACACATATTATCAATTACTACTCATTTTTATGCATAATTAATTTCTTTTGCAAGAATTATTTTTTCCTCTGTAATTCTACACGTAAGGGGTATAACTAATGACTATTCCAGAACTAATTCAGGCATTTTAATTGTTGGCCCACCAACTAAGCAATGTCGATGTAAAGGAAATTGATCCCTGAGCTCTTTCATGGTTGTAGATCAATCATTGTTTGTTTTGGTGATTCAATTGATTCCAAGCATGTATATTCCTGATTGAAATTAAAACTGACAATTCACAGGGAAATCCAAGTCTTGATGGTTTTATTTTTTGGATACTAACATCATTCCTAATCTATTCCTTTCAAATGGGTTATTGTTGGTGTTCATTTTAATATGAGGTTCAAACTCTTTGAAGACAAGCTTCCAATTAACCCACATTCCACACTCTGTATCTGGCTCAGAAATGATAAGACATGCAAAAATCTAGTTCCTTCGATTAAAATATTGCTCTATTCAAAATCATTTCACAACATACCGACACGGGCTTCATAATGTTGCAGCTGCCTTGATTTTATATTGGTTATAAAAGAGCTTCCTCTTTGAGACATACCTTCGGTGTTTTTGTAAAGTGCAAGGTGACCGAGGGTGTAAGTATTTCAATATTGCAGTCTTCGGGAAGGTCAGGATAAGGTCACCTCTAAGAATCGAGAGTCTGCAAGAATGTCGATTTCATCACAATTAGAGGGTAGATTTCTCTGAGGTTATATGTTACAAAACAATTTGTCTATAAAAATTTGAGAATAAAGGCTTTAGTAATTGACATTTTAACAAAGGTAAAGATTAATCTAATCAAGAATGGAAGGAGGTAATTGTGGTAAATTATTAATGATAATTGGTTAAGAAGGACAGCCAGATCTTAGAGAGGATGATCATGGATTTAGGGATTAGCTATTCTGCCTTAAAATGTCTCCACACAAGCTTTATTAAATTGCCTGAGGTTTAAAGGCTCACCATGTGAATCAACTGGTCCCAAGCAGAATAAAAAAGAAGGGTTCTTTTCATCTGTGGGTCAGGTTTTTTTTAGATATTCTGTTCCAACATGGTTTTCACGTGAGCTGTCAGCAATAGTTATCTTAAACTCTGTGAGAAACACTCATAAAATACCTCCTCCACTTTATTCCATTTTCTTGCTGAAATCTAATCTGCTCAGATAAACTCTTTATTCAATGGTTCCTTTACTTTTTCCCAAGACAGTAGGAATCTTGATATTTTAATCTAAAAGGCTTCTCTTTTTTAAGCCCCACACCATTGACAAATGTGGAGGCTAAACTGACGCACACTGAAGCATTGAGGGAAACCTCTTCTTTGGACGGTCTGCAAGATGAAGAAGCTGTCTGCACCTTGTGGCAGTTGGCATGGATGTGAGGATGACCGCGGGATGAAGCACAGTGAAGGGTTCACCAAACGTTCAGTTTTGAAACCACAGTTTCATCAAAAAAGCAACTTATTGGTCGCTTTGTTGCTTGAGGGAATGTGCGCTTTGTGACCACTGTTGGGATAGGGAAGCAGCTCTGGGATTTGATAAGCTTCTGGAGAATAAGAGAGTTTAAAATCAAATAATTCCCAATCCCATTGAGCTTTTCTGTGACTTCATTCAAAGACGAAAGAATAAAATGAAACGCAATGAAGAATGTTACATTATGGATGCTTAGAGAGCCATTCATATTTTATCCTTTGTGTACATAGCTTTAATTTCTTCCTGTAGACTTACTCTATTTATGTTGTGTACTCTTTTGTCATGTAATTTGGAAATGATTCCCTCTTTGGTTTAGGTTTCACTAACTTAATTTGAATGTGTTAACGGGATAACTCATGAGCTCAATAATCCATAGGAACTCTGTGTACAGTTGGACCGGTTTTATAGTGCTCAGTGACCAAACCGGCTCTGCCACCAACCTTGCCTGGTGCGGAGGGTGGGCTAGGCATCCTGCAGGATGAAAAACAAGACCTGTCGAAGGGCGGACATACCCTTTCGTCGGGTCAACAGCCATCTAGCAAATCACGTGCCATGAGGCACGGAAAGGGTATCCCTGGCATCGAAGCTTGGTCTGGTCATTCACTGCAACAGAACTTGGCCCAGCCATTTTGGACCTCGCCATGCCGCTGGATCTGGGAGAGGGTGTCGAGAGGGTGGGTCTAGACCTGTGCAACCCCCTACTTACCTAAATCTATTTATGCACACGCTGTTCCTTTCTGAGGAGTGGGGTGTCCTCGTATCAAATCGCACAAACCGACTGAAAGAAACCATCATCATCTTGTGGAATGGATAGCAAGAAGAATGGCCAGAAGTGAATCTGAAATGGGACTGGAAAGCAAGAACAAAAGTTGAGCAACTAATATTGGATCCAGCAATATAATATTATTATCACCTGAATTAAATATAATTAAGTTTATATATAATACAATGAAGTTTATGCCAAGATGCAATATAACCATTTATAAAAGGCTTGCATTCTTGGAATATGTTCCATAAAGTGACATAGAAAAATCTGGGCAAAATGTTTAATGGGCACCATGGTAAAATGTGTTCCTGTGTAGGGAGTGGAGAGGAGAATTTGTAAATTGAAAACATGGACCCCAAAGGATCGATGGCTCTGCAATTAACATTCATAAATAGGATGTGTAGCAATGGAGGAGCATCTAAGGCCAGAGGAGTTTAAAATCAGTTCTGGGAGATGAGTATGCACCTGGCCAGAAATATTACAATTTAATTGATCTGAAAATCAAGGTTGTGATCCATACAGTTTGGATGAAGTGAATGATATGAGAAAACATTCTTGCTCAGATCAGCCATCCATGAATGAAGCTGCCTAGAAGGTACCCTATTTATATTCTTCCCACATTCCCATAAACTTCACCCAGATTCTACTACAGGTGCTCCTCAACTTACAATGGGATTGTGTTCCATTGAAAAAAAATCATGTCTAAAAATAATACAGGTTACCTTGTTTAACACTGACAGCCCTTTATCATTCCCAATACTGATCCCACTGCCCCACTCTCCCCTGATAGCGCTGTATCAGTCCCCACGCTGATCCCACAGCCCTGCTCTCCGCCAACAACTCTCTATCAGTCCCCACTCTGATTCCACTGCCCCACTCTCCCCTGACAGCGCTGTATCAGTCCCCACACTGATCCCACAGCCCTGCTCTCCACCAACAACTCTCTATCAGTCCCCACTCTGATTCCACTGTCCCACTCTCTCCCCACAACTCTTTATCATTCCCAACACTGATCCCACAGCCCTACTCTCCGCCAACAACACTCTATCAGTCCCCACTCTGATTCCACTGTCCTGCTCTTCCCATGACAGCGCTGTATCAGTCCCCACACTGATCCCACTGTCTCATTCTCTCCCCACAACTCTTTATCATTCCCAACACTTATCCCACTCTCCCCTGACAGCGCTGTATCAATCCCCACACTGATCCCACTGCACTGCTCCCTCCCCACAGCTTTTCATTATTCCCAACACTGATTCCACAGCCCTATCTTCCACGACAGCATCCACAAGGCTTTAAGTATTTATTGCCTCAGTGTTATTGGTTCATCACCTTTGAGCACAGGAATCGATAGTTTCCTTTTTACAACCAATAGCTACATTCCAAAGTGGAGAAGGGCTCCCAAATGTGGGCCATTAAAAGAAAAAATCTGTGCGATGGATTCCACTGGACAATGAAGACTTTTCTTCCTGAAGACTTTTGGGTAATAATGGATTTTGGGCTCTTGATCATGAAAATTACCTTTTTTTTCCCCCCTGTCACATAATTTTTTTAGATATGACCTATTTTTTGTGATTTCTTGTCATATTTTAATTCAACTAGTACATTGCCCACAAAACAAGCTGTTTGATCAGTCCAAGGATGCCTGGGCATGCACTCAGTATTCAGATATTATCTTCGGCTTGAACATGCTTGGAAGGCATTTAAAGATGTTGCTGAGAATTTTTTTGGCAACCACAGAGCACCTAACTACATTCATCTGATTGACAACATGCATCAAGCATCCAAAACCATGCCATTGAAAATTCATTTTCTGAATTTGCACCTGACTTCTTTCCCGCCGATCCTGGTGCAGTCGGTGACGAATATGGTGAAAGGTTTCACCAGGACATTTGACCATGGAAAAGTGGTATCAGGGCAACTGGAATCCATCAATGCTGGCCAAATATGGTTGGAAAATGACACAAGAAATATCAGATACTGAGGACAAATGAAAATCAGCGGCAAAACATTTTTAGGTCAGTTGAATTAATGCAATGTGTGAGCATCATTAAGCTAAATTCAATAAAAGTTCATTTGATGTTTCTCCGACTTCCTATGTGATACAGCAAATCTGAAATCATCTTTGTGTTCAGTTTGTTCTCTATCATAATTCCCATTTTTTTTCAGGAAACAAACCTTTTGAAAAAAGTTGTTGTCCAGTGTTTTCTGCCACTTTGTATGAGTCTAATTCTCAGCACCTAGGCTGAACCAATTTATTTCCCGCTAGCTTCCCACAACAATCAGGGAGCTTCAAAATAGCTTGTGTCATGGAGTGTGGATAATGACACCTACCTGTTGGACCACAAGTGGGAGGAAGTCCACTCATGTATCTAGCAGAGCTGCTCCCTCAGAACTCCAGTTACATAAATTCTCTCCTGGCCTCCAGAGTGGAGTATATTGAACTTGCTTGTTCACCCTGTGACCACATGATGCCCTCTGGGTGCAAAAGTGACCTCTCACATGTGGGCTGGTAGGTTCATTGACCACAGTAATTTGCCTTTGGTGTGGAGATGAACACAGGTTCTCCCCTACTTACGATGGTCCGACTTACAATTTTTCAAAGTTAAGATGGTACAATAGCGTGACTGCCATTATTTACTTTTGTGTTATACGTTAAAGTAAGGTCATCGCAAGCTCGTTGATTTTTACAATAAACATTGATAATTCCTCTATGATGACTTCTTGGTGGCCTCCTTGGTCAATCACTTTTAGTTCAGTCAGAAAACTTGCTGTGGGTGGGGGGCGGGGGGCAGTGTGATCAATGTTGGGAATGATAAAGAGTTGTGGGGAGAGAGTGGGTCCATGGGATCAGTGTGGGGACTGATACAGCGCTGTCATGGAAAGAGCAGGACAGTGGAATCAGAGTGGGGACTGATAGAGTGTTGTTGGCAGAGAGCAGGGCTGTGGGATCAGTGTTGGGAATAATGAAAAGCTGTGAAGGGAGCAGTGCAGTGGGATCAGTGTGGGGACTGATACAGTGCTGTCAGGGGAGAGAGGGGCAATGGGATCAGTGTTGGGAATGATAAGGGGCTGTCAGTGTTAAACAAGGTAATCTGTATTCTTTTTAGACATGATTTTTTTCGTCGGAACACAATCCCATTGTAAGTTGAGGAGCACCTGTAGTAGGATCTGGGTGAATTTTATGGGAATGTGGGAAGAATAAAATAGAATTAATGTGGAGTCAGTGTTAATGGGTGCGTGGTGGTCAGTGTGGATTTGGTGTCGCCAGAAGTTGAGTTTCCATCATTTTAACATTTAGCGTAGCGGTTAGCACGACCCTGTTACAGTAGTAGCTATTGGTTCGGTCCCTGTGCTGTTTGTAAGAAGTTTGTACATTCTCCTCATGTCTGTGTGAGTTTCCTCTGGGTGCTCAAGTTTTTCTCCCACTGGGGTGGGGGGGGGGGGGGTCGTAGGCTGAGTGGGTTAATTGGACCACACCAGCTCATGGGCCCTGTTACTGTCCTGTATTTATGTCTAAAAAAACATGCCCCATATGGATTTATTAAATAACTGTTTGGGAAACTCATTATTACATGCAAGAACCATAGAATTAAGTGGCTGGTGTGAAGAAATGAAAACCATGTTCAGGTGGAACAAACATCCTGCCATCTTATTCTTTCATCCTATAACCATAGACTACCATTGAAATAATTTTAATCCCTGGGTTAGATCTCGAAGGCAGAAGCCACCCAATTATCGACAGCGCCAGGGAAAGGCACATTCGCCAACCCCTAATTGTCACGCTCTTGAAATAGCGAGGTCACCCCACGAGGAATCCCAGTGAATGTCCTGCGGACATTGCCCTGTGCTGTGCATTAAAGCAGCATGAGGGCAGCCTGTGATGGAGTCTTTGACGAAAGATGGCAAGCCCAGATTGATCTCAAGTGCTTTTAACATTAAAAGGAATATCAAGAGGCACCAGGAGAAACTGAGCTATAATATGCATAAACATATTCAGCTGGGCTCATCTTTGCCATTCTTTTCAAAAGCTCCTCAGCAGTTACTGATTTCCATGTGAGACTGTCTAAGATCCTACTGCCTTTTGACACATTAATAATGTGGTTTATGCACGGGTGGAGGGGGGGGGGGGTGAGCTGTTTTTTTGTGTGCATTTTGTGTTTATTCAAAGAAGTGGGCACCTTTAAAAATGAAACCCTTGCGATTTTTCAAAAAGTAATTTGCTTTGAAACAAAATAGAAAAGTGGTGAATATTTCTAACAAATGTCGGCACTTATTAACATGGTGTATTTTGGTTCCCAGTTTTCAATAACTTAAGCTTTAACCTATAAATGTTCACAGTCAGTATGAGACACCGTCTCCAATCTTTTTTTTATTTACAATGAATAACAATTTCCATACTGGCTGATGATCTGATAGACTTTACACTTGCATCAGAGGTTATAATTATTGTAAAGGGACTAGTTAGAGATAGCTGTTACTTCCTAAATACTTTTAAGGAAAATTTGCAAACTCATTGGAAAAAATATTTCACTGTTGCCCATGCAGCCATTTTGTTTGTCCCCTTGCAGGTGCAATTAGTTTATGGACTTCTTTGTTGCCGAGTGAAGCATTTTGGTCAAGCATTTTTTTTTACTCTTCCCTTCCCTTAGTCCATTGGGAGGAAATTTCACCTGTTCTGCTTGCCCTAAACTCAGATTTTTTCTAGTTTTACTCCTCTCCCTTCGTGCCCCTTCACCATGACCCCTTCATGCCCCCTCATCATGTCTCTTCTGAACCCCCGGTGAACCTATTCCCATGAAAATGATCGATTACCCAACTTGTCTTCCATGTGAGCTGATACTGTCAACAGGTCTGTCTCCTCAAGCACTGTTCCCCACTCCATCAAACCAGATTATATAATTTTATTGTTTTAAGAAACTGAAGTCTGAACTTTTCTCCTTCCTTTCCTCTGAAAGAAATCCTTGAACATGATGTGACCATAAAGATTCATGTCTTTCTTTTCTCAAATTCTCTGTTTGAATTGATGCACTAGGTTTTCTAGCCTAGTGGATGGAATGTAAAAAATGCTTTGCAAGTCAATTAAGCTAGCAAGGTGGTTAACATTTAAACTGGGGGCTTTTAATGCCACTGCATTTGCAAGATTGTTGTAACTGACTGGAACAGATTGACTCATAAGAACAATGAATATCAAAAATACAAACAGGTATTCCTTTTGTACCTGCTCTGCTAGCCAACTCGCTTTTTACCTCAGTGTCCCTGTTACTTGGGAGGCTTCGTATATAACTTTGAGATGCAAGATTCAAATAACAGTAGAGACTTTACTTACTGATGCCTTCCACCATCTCAACAAACTGTTCACACACACTCATATACAATACTACAATTACTACAGTGAGAAGGGTGTATTCTTAAGCAGTTACAAAATGATTCACATTATCCTGATTATATAACAGTCCCTCTCAGGTATTGCTCCATATCCTTTGATTCCATTAACATCCAAACCTATCAATCTCTGTCTTGGGGATATTCAGTGACTAAGCCTGTGTAGCTCTTTTGGGTGGCGAGTTGCCAAAGTTGATTCTTGTCAAATTTCCCCTTCCTGAATGGTGGTACCTTTTTAAAAGACTGTAATCCCTACTTGTCACTTCCATAAGTGACCATTCCAAATGTACTACTTCACTGGACATCACTTGATTGGCTTCAAGCAACTTGGCCCAGAAGCTTCTTTGCATATCTCCCAAAGGCAGTTAGAAGTGTACTTCAACCAGTGTGGAGTAATATTGCGACTGGGACTTTCAAGCACATCAGAAATCTGACATCTGGCATTTCTGTAAAAAATAGTTTATCCCAGCATCTTTTTTTATAGTGTGAAGCATCCCCTAATGTCATGAACAATAATTCAATGCTAAGAGTTAGATTTTTCAATCCTACTGATCTGGAAAATGATAATACTTGTGCACTTCCGGAACAATCATGTCCTACAGACTTCTCATTCTTTCAACATGTAATAACTGTAAGGGAAACACTCACGCCACATTTTTAGTTATCACTGAGATCTATGATTTCAGATGCTATCTGAACAGTGTTCCCAGGGGATCAATTTGCATTGTGGTTACTTATATCTGTTTTAAGCACTCTCTATCAATGAGGGGAGCATCCAAACTCCAACATTAGAGGCAAAATACTTCATGCAAGCACAGGCATTTGCTACAATTGCAAGCTTCCCCTGAATTCAGATGTGGGAAGTTTCCACACATATGCGCTTATTCATTAAGGACGTCTCCTTGGCCACTCCTTGCCAGATGCGCCTCATTGTAACCAAGGAGAATCTCCATGTCTCCCTGGGACAAAGGACAGACCATCAATGAGCACGGATCTTCACCAGCCTGTCCAGATCCCTCTGATCTTTGCAGGAACCCTCTCTTACCACCTGGCTCTTTGTGATAGTACAGATTCTATCCCCAATGTGTATATTTACAGATGGTAGTGTAGGATGACTGTGATTGGCTGGGAGTGTAGCCACACCTACTGGCAGGTCTAAAAGGATTGCTCCTAGCCAGACCAGGTCATTCTGGACTGGTCGACCGACATGTGATACGCTCCAGTCTTTTAGTTAATAAAAGCCTTGGTTTGGATCAACAAGTTTTTGGTTCTTTCAACGCGCTCTACACTCTTCTTCCTTCCCCCCCCCACCCCCCCCCCCCCGCCACCTCCCCCCACTCCCGCCATCTTCCACCAGTAGTAATGCCACTGGGTGATCTAATTGTCTGTTGTTATGTTGCTTTAAGGATTTGTTGACAGCCCAGCTCGGCAGAATATAAAGAAGAGAGTGACTGATCTTGATCCCCAGTTTGATGTTCTCCCCACCATAAACATCCATTCCAGGGTCCAGCAGGCTGCTTTGTTGAGCGCCCGCTGCTGTGGAAAACTAGCGACACGGCATTGGTGTACCACCGCACTGAAAAGGGGTGTGGCATTTCACAGGAAAACCCAGCATCATGGTGATTTGCTCAGCTGTAGATTGCACTGCTCTAACCTGCATTAAGGTGGCGTTCGTTGCTTTTTCAATGCCAATAAAGGTAACAAGGAATTACTAGCCATTCAGATTCTTGATTTCAATCCAATTGAAACAAAAAATCACAGTTTTGCCAGGGAGTTGGAAATGAGAAAGCTGGCAGGCTGCTCACAATATGAGGTACATCCTAAAATTGCTTTTCTATACTATCGGATTAATTTATTGCCATGCATATGTTATCAGAGTACAGAATGGCAGTCAGTCATTGAAAGTACAGAATGACACACTGTACAGATGGCCTTGGGCCCACTGTAAACAGTGACCTGCATGTTTACTGGATCTAATTTCGGTACCTGGGGGTTGTTTCAGACTGGGAACTCAAATTTTGCTCTTTCCACAAGTTGGGCAGGAATATTCTGGAGATGAGAAGCAGGATCGAGCATATTCACTCGCCAGGTAGAAGGGAGGGCCTGAACCCAGGGTTTGAGGGGCTCCCTCTCAAGCCCCACGCTGTCATTTTCCGGTGTAACGCTGCTAACTTTTCTCAATAAATCTTACACTCTTTTTCAGGACTCCTGCTATGATCGGATGCTCGTTTGTGGTGAATAGATTGTTTTTTGGTGAAATCGGCCTGCTGGACCCTGGAATGGATGTTTATGGTGGGGAGAACATCGAACTGGGGATAAAGGTCAGTCATTCTCTTCTTTATATTCTGCCGAGCTGGGCTGTTAAGTCGGCTCTTGATTTTTTTTTTAAACTTTGTTGTTTGTGATTTGACTGAGTTTATCGTTCTAGAGGGCATTCCATCCCAATACTAAGTGTGACTTTGCCCCAGAACTCTCTCGAGATCTTGCTGCGGCTCCAATAGCATTCGGCTTCCGGTTCCAAATGCTACACCACAGAACCAGGCCATATGGTCCATCAAGTCTGCACTGGCATGTTTTACTATTGGAGCCGTCCTGTTTCCCCTGCTTATTTCCTGCATCCTTTCTCATCAAGATCACAAGACGTAGGAGCATTGAATCTGCTCTACCATTCTAATCATGAGCTGATCCATCCACCCTTCAGCCCCACTCCCTGCTTTCTCCCCATCATCCTCGATGCCCTAACTAATCAAATACCTGTCAATCTCTGCCTTAAATACCCAACGACCTGGCTTCCACAGGCGCATGTGACAACGTTCCGTAAACTCACAACCCTCTGACTAAAGACATTTTTCCACATCTCTGTTTTAAATTGACATCCTTTTATCTTGAAATTATGCCCTCATGTCATAGACTCCCCTACCATGGGAATCATCCTTGCCACATATATTCTGACCAGACATTTCAGCATTCAAAGTACCTCGATGAGGTCCTCTTATCCTTCTGTACTTCAACAAGTACAGACCAAGAACTGACAATCATTCCTCATTATACTAATCCTTTCATTCCTAGTATCATTCTAGTAAATTTTCTCTGAATCAACTCTAATAGCAGCACAACTTTTCTCAAATACTCCAAGTGAGGTCTCACCACTGCTTTAAAGAGTCTCAACATTACATCCCTGCTCTTGTCTGCTACCCCTTTAGACATAAATGCCAACAGTGCATTTGCCTTCTTCACCACCGACTCAACCTGGTGGTCAACTTTTAGGGTACCCTGCACGAGGATTCCCAAGTCCCTTTGAACCTCAGAATTTTGAATGCTCTCCCCATCTAAATAATAGTCTGCCCGTCTATTTCTTCTACCAGAGTGCACGTTCCAACATTGTGTTTCATCTGCCACCTCTTTGCAGTTTTCGAATTATTTATGGACTGCTTCAAAACTGGACTTCACCAAATAATTTCCCCATCCAGCTATTGTGTGCCTGAAATAATGTTTCTTCTAACTAACCTGTGAGTAACAGTTGTATAATTTCATTACCATCTTGCCAACCCATGAAAACAAGTTAGCAAAATTTAACGTGCATTATCCCGAAGAATTTATCAGACCATTGCATTAAGCCAGCACAAGTGAAACAAGGAAGTCTTCTGATGCTGGGATTGTAGTTAATGTGCCAGAGAAACACAACAAGCCCTGCAGCATCCATAGGAGGCAAATATATGTTTTGTCATGCCTTCACGAAGGGCTCAGGCTCCAAACATTAGTTATATATATTTGCCTGCTGTGGGTGCCATGGGACCTGAAAAGTTTCTCCAGCACTTTTGTGTATTGACTCTAAACCAGCAAAGCAGTTTTTTAGCTGTTTCTTAATAACATAACTACTCTTCATTTTGATTCTACTGTGCACAATTCTATTGTTTTTTTTCCCATTAAGCTCAAAATGGAACGGTCAAATTGCATATAGCTCTCCACTTGTGGTCCAAGATGTCTGTACAAATTCAACAAAGCTTCCATGTTGATGCATTCTCTTCCCATAAGAATATAAATCAAAGGCTTCATGTGGGTGCTTTTTCTTTGCTGCTTCCACTGTCATCCTTTATAATAGTACTGTGGGAGTCGTTTCACTGCAAGGGCTTCATCCATTCAAGACAGCAATTCAGTGGCACAGTAGCAAATGTGACAGTGACGTCTGCATGCTAAGAAATAATGGCCTGCTTAACTGCACACCAACACCTCTTTGTTCAGCTCAGATTTTAAAACTTGTCCTTCTATAGACATACTCCATCTTGTTCGTATCTGTGAAATATAGACCCCTGTGTGTGTGTGTGTGTGTGTGTGTTAGTTATCTATATATGTCTGTCTGTCTCTCTATGATTCTGTTGTCTTACGTAGTTGCCATACTTTCAATTGTGTAATAGGCTTCATAAAAGATAATTTGTTGGTCTTCTGCCATACAATTTTAAAGCTACTTCTGGGGAATGTTTGAACTGATCTGAAATAAATATTTATCTTGTAATCCGTCACTGTCGAAATGATTGCAACCATTGGTCAGCACTGAACAAAATCCTGACGACATCACTAAACGGATTACTTAATCAATCTAATGTGTCGTTCCAACAATATGAAGTCAATTCTTCGCAAGTTCAAGGTGATATAGCACTGAAATTTTTTCTGTACTTTAGGTGCTGCTGAGAATGAACCCTTGTAACTACAGCTGGACCACAGGTGATAAGCTAATAATGTTTATTCATTGTTCCTCTGGGAAAAAAGAAAACTAAGGGCAATTTTAATCAAAGGGTGTAAAATTAACAGAGGAAGCAGAATTTCAGTTCACAGCACAAATAGGAAAATTAAGCCTGGAGCTGTGGGATGGAAAGAGGAGCAAGAAGGTATCGACACATGACGGAGATGGTCGAGCTTTGGATGCAGAGGGAGAACCATTGGGAATAAAGGTGAATCCCGCATTTCTTGAATGCTACATATCAGTCAGTCCGGCCCAAAGTGGGAGACCTAACAACGGAGCTGGAGACCATGTGGGACAAGGATGGAGCTGCAACATTCTTTTTTTTTCTCTTTTCTTTTGCTTACTCACCTACCAACACTGCTTGACCCACTGAGTTCTTCCAGCAGATTGTATTTAACTCCAGATAATAGCATCTGCAGTTGCCTGTGTGAGACGTCATGCCAGGGTAAAGATGAAAACTAATCTCCATTAATTAGGGTACATATATTTAATGCAATAGCTGAAAGGATTAGAGACATATTAGGGAAAAGCTTTTGACTCAGAGTGAAGTAAGAGTGGATATCGCTGTCTGAAAAGAGGTGGGGGCTGAAGCCTTTAAAATGCCAGGCAGAAGCATTGGAACTGGCATTTCTTACAGGACCGTGGTTTGACAACTGAGAAGTGAACAGCACAGCACAAGGAATTAAATTACTTGGCTTGGAATACTGCAGAGGAAATCAAACCAAATTGTCTCAGAGCCAACCATCCCACATAATGCTGGAGTAAAATGGTGTGACCACCCAAGCAGGTCCACAGTAAGGTGGGATCCTTCAGTTTAACCACAACCCTCCTCCCCTGCCAATGAGCTCTTGCCTGTCCTGAGCCCCGATTGCGCCCAACCACCCCCAAACTTGCTCTTCACTCATTGAACAGCCAAGGTCCACAACTCCATACCTGATTTCTGAACTTCTCGTGACCAAGGCTCTGATCTTCACAGTAGCATCATCCCCCTACACCCTCTCCAACTCCGAACAACAGCCGCAACTTGCTCAAAGATTGTGCCCCCACTTTTTCCCACTTTGCTTGACTAGCAGTCCCTGACCATTGACCACCAGCGCTCTCTTATCTGCTCATCATCTCCTCGACCCTAACTTAGTTCTAGGAGGGACCACAAAAAAGTGAAGCCCTAAGGCTTTAAATTTTGACATTTGCAGCAAGATCAGTGGTCGGCACACTGTTGCTGGGAGCAGGGATATCGAATTCCTAGAAATTCACAACTGGATCTTCTCTGAAGTATGTTTTAGATCATGAGAGGGACCTCTTGTTAGCATAAGGCTGATTATTATGTAATCTAACATTGAACAATTCAGCAATGAGCGAGATCAGAGTTTATTTTCCTTGTAGCACATGGTGATTCAACAAGATTTTTTTGAACACTTGAAGATTTGTGCAACTGATGGAGCAACTGATGAAAGCATGCAAATACATTTCCGTGTGATCGGATTTCAACCTGTCATCATTTCTCCTGGGATGATTTCCTGTTTCTCTCCCAGACGCAGTCTCAGTGAGGTAGCAGCCAACTTTAAGTAGCAAGAGAGCTGAGATTACAGGATCATATGATGGCTGGCTGGCAGTGCACCACATCATCAGGTTACGGTGCCATTCTTACTGTTCAGATGTTGGGATTTTTAAAAAAATCAATGCAAACTATCACAGCTTAAGGGATCGTTTTGTGCAATCAAAATCCATTAATATGAGACTAAAGTATTCCCAGAAAGGGCAGAGCACCTGATCTGCAGTGTAATTTGCTGATTAAAACATCAAAGCACATTGATGGTGGGCAGAAAGCATCATCTGCGTGGATCCCAGCTTCTTTAATAATATTTGACAAAGATGGTAGCATTTTATTGATCTTCTGGTCAAGTACTAAGTGAATTCGACTTTGAGAAATGCACACTTGTCTTGGCTCCCTGCTTTAATATTGAGATCTTTCTGGGTAGATACACAATTCACAAACACGTCCAGGAGTGCAGAGCAATGGCTGAGAGACCAGTAGTTTTTAAAAAAATTTCTCAGTTGACTTGTGATGAATCTACTTGCCACAAAAGTCATACGGGGATGTATGTTCAAGCCCATCCCAGGGCTAAATTGACATATCCACACTATTGTTATCTCTCCAATTAACTATTCTAACACACTCCTTGCCCAGTTTTTATTGTATTCACTATAAATTAATTATCACACTCTGCTGCCTGACTTCTCCCTCTCAACATCCCAAGCACTCATTGCCTATATGCCCACATGGGGTACAGGTTATCCAGGTCTCAATTTTAAATAGTGGAGTTAAAAAAGAAAGTCTGCAGACACTGCGTTGTGGCGGCTCTGAAAATGGCGGCGTGGACTTGCCTGCAGCGGCTAATCCTGATCATGGTTTCTGCAAGAACTTAAATGTTTGGCACCATGAACGGCTTCTAATCAGATGAAAATGGACATTGGACTGCAGGGTATTGCCAGTGGACCACGCCGAGCGGGAGCAGATGCTGCTGAGTTGTGGAACTCACCTGATGGAGCTTCAGGCGTGGCTGAGCCGGTGCGTCGTTGGAGGCCAGCGGTTCTTCAGATCTTCGGGGCGTTGTCAGAGGTGACTATTGTCGGGCTGAGGAGAAAGCGGTGGAGTCAGAAATGGCGTCCGGTGCGAAAAGTGTTGCGGAGCCGTGCCAAGCTCAGAGGAGACATGCCTAGGCCACGTGGATAAATGGAGAACTTGAGGCTGCGATTTCTGGGCCTTACGGGAGGGCTGGCACTGGAGGGCTCGGGCCTTGGGAACTTATGACTGGATGTAGTTGGATTCCCTACCGCTGGTGGACTTAACATCTGTAGAAGGGTCAGTGTTACTTGGGAGGCTTCTTAAATAACTTAGAGATTCAAGATTCAAATAACAAAAAAGAGTTTACTTACTGATGTCTTCCACCATCACAGAATACTGTTCACACACACACATATATATACACCCCACAATGGTGCACTACAGTTACTCCAGTGAGAAGGGTGTATTCCTACGTGGTTACAAAATAGTGCACGTTATCCTGACTACATAAATAGTCGGTAACCCGACCTATTGAAGGCTGCGTAAACAGAGTCCACAGCAGCACCTTAGGCTTTGGGAACATTCTTCTTCACCTGAAAATGGAGAGCATTTTATAACCTCTAGCTGTAACCTATCCCCTTGTACCATTGTCTGGTTTCTGAAAATTGATTGACCATTGCATTGTATTGTTAGGCATTTTGTGTACTGGGTCAGAGGAATGCTAACTTGGTTTTAATGCTGTATGGTGTTGATTGCGATAAATAAATGATACCTGATTGTAGCTTGGAACACAAAGGTGCTGGAGAAACTCCACAGGTCATGCGGTGTTCTTTATGGCAAAGATACACAACCAATATTTTGTGTCTGAACCCTTCATCGAGCAAGATGCAGGCAGATCCCTGAATAAAACAGAGGAGTGGCAGGGAGAGAAGCAAGAGCCCACAGGCAAGAGGCCATAAGTGGATACGGGTGGGAGGGCAAAGGGGGAAAACAAAGCTCGAAAGGGATAGGGGGAACTCTAACACATGGGCATCTGCCTGCTTTTCACTTCTACTTCAGGCCCGAAACATTGGTTTTGTACCTTTGCCGTAAGGAACGCCGTGTAACCTGCTGAGTTACTAGGAGATGTCGGTGCAAGTAGAACACCTCTTGCGGTCACAAGGGTAAGTAGCAGGGCAGCGTTTAGCGGGAAGGGATGAGTGGACAAGGGAGATGCAGAGGGAGTGACCGTGACAGAAAGTGGAAAGGGGAGAGGAGGGCAAGCTGTGTCTAATTATGTTACAGCTGGCAGAAATGTTGGATGCAAAGGCTGGTGGGATGGTATTGCGAGGACAAGGGGAAGCCTCTTGCATCTTA
The DNA here is from genome assembly GCF_036971445.1 of Narcine bancroftii. NCBI lineage: Eukaryota > Metazoa > Chordata > Chondrichthyes > Torpediniformes > Narcinidae > Narcine > Narcine bancroftii. Next base: position 23,255,709 of record NC_091482.1, read on the forward strand.
GGGCTGTGAGAAAGGGGCCAGGGCAGATGAGTGGGACATAGCGAGATGCGAATGAGGGCTCAGTTCAAGGCGGTAGAGGGGAAGCCATGTTTTCTGAACAAGTGTGATAGACGCCACTGTAAAGATAGAAAGACACGCATCAGAAACATAAGGCCCTTTCAAACTGCCATGCAAATAGGGTCAACCGGGCAATTTGCTCAATTACCGCCCCAGTTACGTGGTAGTTAGAATGGCTCTGACTCGATCAACCTCATCAGAATCCAACCACGTCCCTGACTTACCTCAGAGGTAGTCAGGAAACTCAGTTAACCTTATCTAGATCATGCCCACAGGCGATTTGAACAGGAAAATGGCCAACTGCTTACTCCGGTGACATCATTGCTTGCGTGTGTGTGTGTGTGTGTGTGTGTGTGTGTGTGTGTGTCACTTGGCAGCCAGCTTCTGAACATCCAACAGTACTTCGATGAGTATGTGGCACTTCATTGTGGGGGTGGGTCTCCCCCTTGAATTTCCGGGTTGGCGATTTGAAAGATGCTTCCAGCACCTTTGCCCCAGTAATTGCAGCCAGGTCCCAGGAGGGCTATCCAGGGGCTGCAGTTTAAAAGGGGTTATAGAGCATACAAAACACACTTATTAAGTCATGCTAGCGGGAATGAGTGATATTGATGTCAGGTAGACAATATAATCCTTGTCAATATCGAATCTCATTCAAAGAAAACAGGGAAACTACCATATTTAAGGCAATTTCTGGCAGCATATCTGTTACAAATTGATAATCATATCTCTATAAATTCGTTAGAGGTTCACTGTTACAAGTCCTGGTTTAACACATGTTATTGTGTCTTTGCCAAAGAAATGGAAATGATTGACATCAAAGAGGTATTCACATGTACAAGTTAATTCGAAGAGATTTAATTTCTTGCATACAAATGAGTTAATGTCTAGGAGAAATGTCTAGGAGGTCCGGTTCTAATATACTTTAACATCCATGTTCTGTATACCTGACATTTAGACTTTAGTCTAACAGTAAAATCAAACTCTTAACATTCACTAAAGGAAAGGAAGTTTCCAGATTCTGGTAAAAACAGAACATAACTCTGTTGGCGCCTTAGAAACATAGAAACATAGAAGATAGGAGCAGGAGTAGGTCATTCGACCCTTCGAGCCTGCTCTGCCATTCAATGAGATCATGGCTGATCTTAAAGTTCAGTACCCTGAACTTAGCCTTAGCCTTAACGTTGACGTGTGTGCCCTGTGCCCATGGACAAGTGATTGAGCGGCTTAATCAGCTGTTTTCAGCCCGGGAACCTATTTATGAATGGAGACCGCTATCTAGGCATTTTTGGCTTGATTGTCAAAGCCATTAGTGCCTTTGTAAGCTTCCACTTAGGAAATGGATGTTGGCTTTAAGTATAATTAATTTAATTGGTGATCCAGTCAGTCTACATACATGTGGTTTTTTTTTCTAGCACCAGTTTCAGAGATAGGGAATAAAGACAAAATCGGTGGTGCTCTTTCTTAATAATTACCATTTCTGGTTGGCTCATAAATAGAATCTTTTACAGAAGAAGGGCATCTCATCTACCTGAACATATCAACAGTACCTACATGCACATGATAATGAACCGTGTCATTTAAAAAGAAAGCAACATCTTGGGATTGCTGGAGTTCATGTCACATTGTTCCATAAAACACACTGTTGGTATAAAGTTCTAGTTGAATTTCACACACTAAATCCTCATGAGCCACCCTGGAAGAGACACCGATGTAATACAACAACCACTGTTTAGCTACCAGAGGGTGTTGTTTACTTACAACACAGGAAGGGGCGAAGTTCGGTGACGTAATGAATATCAAGAAAGCAATGCACATTTTTTTGTATTTTTCTATTTTTTAATGAATAAAGTTTATTTTCCAAACAAAAATATGAGGGTAGGGATTAGTGCCGAGGATCTAGAGAGAGACTGAGGGAGTACAAAACCCCCACTAAAGCATCTGGTCTTGACACCTCTGATGCATTTATGATACCATTTGTCATGAAATTCATCCTTGCGAAGTGATTGCTTCTCAAAAGTGGGAAGCAGCTGTGAAGAGCTCAGATCAAATACATTGCAAGAGATGTCTAAAACCAGGAAATAACCACCAGAAAGATGCTTGCAGCTGTATACCCCATCAATGGAACAGACATGGCTGGAATTGAGTGGACGGGAACCAGGCCACTCAAATCAAGGTGTTGCTCTCTGTATCACTGTATCCGTACACTATAGCATTCCTTCTCCTATCTTCTATGTTTCGATGTTTCTATGTTTCTAAGGCACCAACAGAGTTATGTTCTGTTTTTACCAGAATCTGGAAACTAGTGAATGTTCATTCTTTGTTCTACACTGCGTTCATTGTGAGAGAATGCGATTCCTTTCTTTAAAAAAAAGATATTTGTTTGTTGAGAATGGAAGCTGTTATGTCCATGTGAGTTCAGTCCATGAGTTGTCATACCTGACAGAAGCCTCCAGTGGCTGCGGATCCTTGTGGCAGGTCTGCCTGCTTCTGTAGATTATTGGAGTCATGACCTCCTGAATGTAGTCGTGAGCAATAAACTGTGATCCAAGCTGTAAGTCAGCAGGCTGGCGTGATCGTGTGCATGGGATGCTGAGAGTGACTGAGATATCAGTGTGAAGGTGCTCTGTGTTAGGTCGAGAAAGTGAGCACTGCCATGTACTTTCTGCCAAAATTTAGGTGAAGGGGCGTAGATAAAGTAAATAGTCTGAGTCCTTTTCCTTAAAATGAGAGGACATAGATTTAAGGTGAGGGGAAGCTGTTTCACTCAGGGAGGGTATGTAGAATGAGCTGCCAGAGGAAGTGGGAGAAACAAGGACAATGGTAATATTCAATAGACACATTTTGATACAAACGTGGATGGGAAAGGTTTCAAAGGATATGGGCCAAATGCTGGGACTGGTTCAGTTGGCGTGGACAATTTGGGTGGAATGTCTCCTTCAGCAATGAGGTTCCCAAAACTGGTGAGAGATTGGAGACGTGATTCTTTTTCATTTCCCCTCAGCAGCAGATTTTGGTTAACAATTTAAATGATAATAAAGTAGACAGTTTTTTTTTTCTCTCAGCAAATCACTGCAATATTTTTTACAGAATAGTACAGAGAGCGATAGAAAATGTTTGTGGAGCATCTGACTAAAAGGATCAATGATTTTGCCATAATAGTGTTTACAAATTTCAATTCTTTAATATTTAATCATTCCATTATGTTCCAGCTTAAAATCTGTGACATCAATGGTCTGAAAAGTTTTGTTACTATGACCACAGAATTATCAGCCCCACCAATTAATCTTTGTGGGCAGCCTATTTAGATTTCATCAAATAATTTGAGGGACTTTTTAAATATAACAATATGGTGATTTAAAAAAAAAACTCTTAATGAAAGAAGAACAAAGAGTTATTTCAGATTTTCTGAACTTTTAACAAAAGGTTACAATGTTACACATTTTATCTAAATTGAATTCTGGTGAAATTATTTCATTCAGCGATAGTTTTCTTAATTGAATTGACCTTTGAAATTGGTTTCCCATTAACATTGTGTCCTTTTGCCAGTAAAAGATGTACAATTAACCCGATTACAATGACAGTCTTTTCTCAGCACTCTTCAACAGATCAAACAAGCATTTATTGAAAACTTTTTCCCAGCAGTTTCATCGTGGAAAAAAAAATTCTTCCCATGGTCGGCACCTTCCACCCCACCAGCCTCTGCATTCAACAGGCCATTCTCTGCAATTTCTGCCATTTTATAAAGAGATTTCACCTCCAGGCACATCTTTCCCCTCTTCTTACAGTATTTCACTGAGACATTTCCCTTCACGATTTCCTGGTCCCTAGTCACTACCTTGCAACCACCAGTGATGCCACACTTATCGTTTCACATCTTCTTACCATTCAAAGATCTAGCCGTCCTTCCACGCAAACCAGTGATTCATTTGCCCTTCTCCCAATCTGATGCACTGTATTCAATATTTACAGCGTGGTCTCCTCTATATAACCATATAACCATATAATCATTTACGGAGCGGAAACAGGCCATGTTGGCCTTTCGAGTCCGCACCAGTTCACTGATTTTGTGCACCCTCTTCAGGCATTGGTCCCGGTAGATCTTCATTCAATAACGATGGGCGAATTCAATGCAGGTGGAATGAACATTATTACAGGGTGAATCGGAAAAAGTCATAAGTATTTTTAAACACGTGGAGTTAAACACATAAATCCGTAGATTATTGTGAACAATGAACTCAAGTGCTGGCATAAACTGGGGTAAATACTGTATCCACTGGTTCCATCCACTTTGGTGAAAAGAAGGGTTGGGGCATTCAGGATCAACTGATGCAATAAATGACAACTCCTGCTGAATGACCTCTCGGAAATTGAAATTTTAATTTGATGAAGATGTAGTTTCATTCCTCCCAAAGGAAGTTAACATTACAGATATTTTTAAAGAGTAAATTATTTGAGAAACTAAATGCAGATTGGGTGGCCACTTTATAGAGCACCAGTTTAGTCAGCAGGGATGACCCTCTGCCTGCCACATTAATTCTCCATTCTACTCCCATTCTGACCTATCAGAGTATGGCTTATGCATTGTTACAAGACCCAATGCAAATCTGAAGAACAGCACCACATCCTCATATTCTGGACAATATTGAATTCTACGACTTCAGATAACTTGATTTGTCTGTGTTTTTTTATCCGTATTATGTCAGCTGGCCTTATTATTTCCTTTCAGCTTCTCTCTGGGAGAGGAGGACATGCTCAGCCTGATCTACAGGTCATATCTTATCTCTCTGCACTTTGCAACCTCTACTCTCTTTTAGTCTTTGCTCTCACTCTCCAACTGTCCCCATCCACTGACTGACCAGATCACTGGGTTTACTGATGATCTCCAATAAATACACTGGCTTTAATCGATCAGAAGCATCACCTCTCCTTCAAAGTAAGTCACAAAAATCTACAGACAACATGGTTGAAGTAATAATGCACAGTGTCCTTTACGTAGCAAAGGTAAAGATACATAACCGACGTTTCGGGCTTGAGCCCTTCATCATCCTCTCCCTCCAATCTTCTTCCAGATTATGAGCTTCATTCCCGAAGGGCTTTCAACCTGAAACTTTGTTTCTATGGCCATAGATGTGATCTAAGTACGGACCACATTTCCTGTTTTATTTTCTAATTGATCCCTGAAACAGTGCCCACAGAATTCTGTATTTTATCCCAGAATGGTGAAAGTAGACTGGGAAGAAAGTTAAGTCCAGTCATTACAGGCCAGTTAGCTGATGTTGATCCGGGAGAACATAAGTCATCATTCAGAATAAGATGAGTTAATTAATGAAAGGCAGCCTTCAATAACCTCCTTAATATTCTTTAATAAGTTCATGCAGAAGGTTCAAGGGGATAATGTAGGTGGCAAAGTATTTTGGATTTTCGAGCAATATTTGATGAAATGACACTGGACCTGTTACCAACATTGATGTGAAGTTATGAAATCAGATTTGGGCAGCACGGTTGACACAGTGGTTAGCCTTTACAGCGCCAACAATTGGACTGGATTGGACCTGGGTTCAAATCCCACACTGTCTGTAAGGAGTTTGTTTGTTCTCCCTGTATCTGGGTGTTTTTTTTTACCCCAGGCCCTCTGGTTTCCTCCCACCCTTCAGAAACATACTGGGGTGTAGCTTAATGGGGTGTAAATTGGGTGGCACAGACTTGCAGGGCCGGTTTGGCCTGTTACCGTGCTGTATGTCTTTAAATAAAAAGAGATGAATGGCAAATGGAGGGAAGTGTGAAGTGATGTCCATCAGGAACCAATGCTGAGATGAGTACTCTGACATATATTAGTGGCCAGGTGGAATTGAAGATGCGTCAGAGGCCCGATTTAGACATGGACCAAAGGTAGGCAAATGGGAGCTGCTTCATCAGCATGGACACATTGGGCTGAAGAGCCTGTTTCGATTCTGTAAATCTTTAAGATTTCATTAATCTTTGACCTGTAATGTCAACCCCCTGCCCATTGTGAGGAGGGGGGAATCCTTTCCAAAATCCTGGGCTTTTACCCTGTTTTCATGTCTCTTCCTGTTCCTCCTACTCAGTGTCCCAGAAGAAGCAGAGGTGGGAAAACTGACCCAACCATCCCAAACGGAACAATCCCTTTGGAATTCCTAATGCCGTAGATGGGATCTCAGATCCTGTGGTGAATCTAACTCAGCAAGGAACTGGAGATGCAGTAAAACCTCTGGTATCTGGCACCTGGGATGGGTCGATGCCAGATAAGTGTATTTTCTGGTTGCTTGAGACTTCCAACGACTAACTAATGCACAGTTAGTATAAACAGTTTAAAAGACAAAAACACTCTACTAAACTTACACTGAACTAACTTCACTTGCATGATGTATGTACCTTAAAGCATTTTTTTTTTCATTTTCAGTCACATTCCTCAAAAAACATCTAACCATCTGCAGGTTCCTCCCCCTCCTCGGAGCTACCTGAAAGACAAATAATAACACTTATAGATAATTACCCACCCCCCCCCCCCTCCCCAAGTTTACAACTAAAGCCTCTGACCGGGGCAACTCTTACTAAGCAGGAATAAGGAAATATCCTGGGTGACACTATTACTGTTTCACACCACTTTATTCAAACAGCTGCTACGAGCAAAGCACACCAAGGCCCTCCCCTGGCTGAATATTTGCTCCCATCTTCTCTATTACTTCAGAGAACATTACAATTTTAAACTTGTTATTTTATTTGTTTTCCTTCATTTTTTTTGCTTGAATTCTGGATACGACGAGTTTTATAACTGGCCAGCGGAATGGCCAGTGGTAGAACCTGCTGTTCAGATTGTCTGTCAGTCATTCCTGGAGTCACAGCAAGCACCTGCAAATCTGGGCCTTGCATCAGCTAGAATGGCGGCCGCTGGCAAATCTTTTCAGATTTCACCAAGGCAACCACATCTCAATAATTCCCAAAGATCTTCACGACAGCCTGAACTTCTGACCTTTCTTGCGTCGAAATCTCCAGCAACCACGGTGGGGGGGGGGGGGGGGAATGGCTTTGCTGCATTGCGATTGATTAATTAAGTGATCCTAGCCTTTGGAGAAGGATCAGCAGCAGGTAGAGGTCACTACCACCATATATCCAGAGCTTCATATAGATCACAGCACACAGTTTTATTTTATATGGATTCAATTACTTTTATCCTCCATTAATTATGAGTGAATGCAACCTGGAAAAAGTCTGTGATGAGCACTTAAGATAGGAAACCTATCCATTAGACCTTTAGCAGATATTATGATGACAGGTTTATGTGTGCACAGATAATGTGTGCAACGGTTTATGATCATGAATGTTAATTAGATTCTTTAGGGCTCGTGTATTCTTGGCTGAAAAGGTTTTGCACTAATCCTTATGGCAGTTGATAGATGTCAGGTGCTGCACATAAATTGCAAATAGACTACTGTTCAGAATGGCTTAAAATTTTTACTTTTTTGGAATATTGACCCATAGAATTTATAGCACCAGCCTACGTGCCTGTAAATGCACTTGAAGCCAATGGAAGGAAGAATGTGGGTGGTGGGTAATGAGCTACCAATGTGATACCAACAGCTTCGTTCGCACTCGCAGAAGTTGCAAGCGATCCCTATGGATTTTGCCAGATGTACGAGGGAGAGATGAAAAAAAATACTGAGAAATTGCCTCCTGTTGTGATTCCAAATGGCCATTGAGCGGATTTGAGAAAATCAGCATTTCATCTAACTTGGATTTCAAATTCAAATCGATTTTCCAGGATCAAAAGATTGAATGGGGACAGGACAGTTCTTGGGGATGGGGTGTTGGGGTAGGTTGGTGCAAGGAAGATAAGGGAAGAATTTAGAGAAGCATTTACAAGAGATCTTCCCTTGGACTGAGCCAGGATGCCTTGTCTATGAATTGGAAGGCATCCCTTTTAGTGTGCTAAAAATACAATTGTCTCAATTATTGGTTTTTTAGACTGTAGGCGTGTCACGACACAATCAAGGGATTTTGCCGCCACACGGGAAGTCTAAAAAGAAAGTGCACGAATTCTGAGTCGATTCCCACTCGGCAGTTTATCCTGCAGGACCCCTACAACTCTTTGGGGGAAGCCTGCAGTGTAAATTGTACCGGAAAAGTTCATTGACATTCATCCACTCTACTGCATGTCCAACCACTAGGACTGTTGCACTCAGATACTTACAGTCTAAAAAGGCGCCCAGTGTGAACGACCACATGGGTAGTAATTATGCTAATTTTTTTCAGCGATTTTTCCCAACATTGAGGTCTAAAAAAAATTAATGTCTCACTCCTAATCATATCCCCCGCAAACATTACAAAATTGACCAAAGGTGTGGTGTGAAAATGCGTTAGGGTGAGTGCTCATTCCCTTCTTGTTTCCAAGTTCTACACATATACTGTAGCTTCACTGAATGAACTCTAAGAATATCCTTTTTCTACACTTTTTTTAAATTACAGTTTTCATGTTTTTTTTAAAATTTAGATATACAGCACGGTAACAGGCCCTTTCAGCCCATGAGTACGTGCCGGCCAGTTACACCCAATTGACCTACAACCCCTGGTACATTTTGAATAGTGGGTGGAAACTGGAGCCTCTGGAGAAAACCCATGCAGACATGGGGAGAACATACAAGCTCCTTACAGACAGGGAACCCCAGTCCTGATCACTGGGGCTACAACAGCATTGCACTAACCGCTACACCAACCATGCTGCCCCATGCAGTTATTGTCACATACAACCCTGAGATTCTTTTTTACTGTGGGTGAGGCAGAATTACCACTTATTGATCATTCAAAAAAAAACAATACAAAGCATGCAGTTATAAACGAATAAATGTTAACAAACCGTCTGTGCAATACAGAGAGAAAATAAATCAATAAAATGCAAAGGTAAGAGTCTCGATTGAGTTTATTGTTGAGGAGTCTGGTGGTGGAGGGGTAGCAGCTGTTCCTGAACCTGTCTTGTGGCACCTGTACCTCCCTCCTGATGGTAGCAGTGAGATCCGAGCGTGTTCTGGGTTTCATGGATCCTTGATGATTGCTGCTGCTCTCTGACGAGCGCGTTCCCTGTTGCTGTTCTCGACGGTGGGGAAGGTTTTGCCTGTGAAGTCTTGGGCTGTGTCCATTAACTTTTTGCAGGGCTTTAGCTTGTGGGTATTGGTGTCCATACTACTGGATTCCAGCTACTGGATTCCGACACTGAAGTACGAACAAAAGAAAAGGGATGGACTCTCGTGCAATGTGTTAAGCGTGCTAATCCACAGACTAAAGACGTTGACAATATCCCCTCTCCCTGGCATGCAGTCTCGCATCCTTCTGGACTGAAAGTCACGCTCCACCGAAAAAAATTGTTATAATGTTATTTTTACTATTTGCGGTATTGTTTTCCTGCTGGTTCCCAATTTTTGGGAAACTACCCAATTGTACACAATGTATTAAGTCCTCCTGGAATAGGGGCAGCAGAGGTGATAGTTACTTTGAAGAATGGATAAGTTTACCTTTAGAATGCAAACGGGGCACAGGTAGGAAGTGCATTCACAGTGGGGTACCTTATTTAATATGGTTTAATTTAGGATCCCAACATGGACCAGGGAAGCAAAACTGTCCTAGGGGAGTGGCTTGGGTCTGCATCCTGGCCTCGACGAGTATTAAAATATGATACAGAGGAGATGGTGGGAGAATTATAAGGCAAAACATTAGTCAGGGCTATAAATGGAGTAGGATTAAAGGGGATATATATGCTGGTGCTCGCAGACAGGCTACTATTCACCGTTAGGTGACAATAAGTGGGTAGATTTGAGTCAACAAACAGCTGACTTGCTGGGGTTGAAGAATTGTTGGATTTGTGGAGGCCCAACTAGAGATGGTACCTGGCCCTGGCAAGGTGAGCCTTTGGATATATGGGAACTTCTACGCTTTAATGATACAACTAATAAAATTGAACTCCCCTCCCAAGCTTGGCATCTTGCAAATCATCCATTGGGTGACGAATGCATCCGGAAGGCTGAAGGCTGTCACTATAAGGGGGATTCCAGTTGTAAATGACTTAAGCTGCTCAAGAATACTACAGCGCCTGCCTCGCTCGACCGGGGCCGGGGCCGCTGCCTCCCCCTTGCCCCAGTCCGGGCACAGGGGGAGCAGCGGCGGCGGCCCCAATCCGGGCAGGGGCGGGGGGGAGGCGGCGGCCCCGGCCTCAGTCGGGTGGGGCAGGCAGAGGCCCCGATCCGGGCGGAGAGTTGTGGGTGGCGGCTCCGGTCCGGGCACAGGGAGAGCGGCGGCGGCCTCGGCCCCGGTCCGGGCAGTATGGACCGACCTAAGAGGGGAGGCAGACCCCTCCAGCCCGGGTAAGAAACCTGCATAGGAGAAGGTCACTCCGATATAAAACCTACGACCCAAGGACCTCGCTGCCACGTCCCAGCTTGCTTGGCCACGGCACACGAGCCATGGGTGTAAAGGGTGGGGCCAGTACTGCGCGCACTGCACTCCACCTAAAAGCTCCTTTGCGCAGGCCCGAGGACAGGTTCACGTCCTCCCCCTCCACGTCCTCCCCCTCCACGTCCTCCCCCTCCACGTCCTCCCCCTCCACGTCCTTTAAATCTTCGTCCACGAAGCCAAGCCAAAGAAGAATTGGTGTCCATTACAAACTGTGATGGAGCCGGTTATCTTCCGTCATCGGAAAAATAATCCTTTCTCTTACCTTCTCCTCTATTGCATCAGTAGCATTTGTACCCTGGAACATTAAGTTGACAGTCTTGTCCTTCTCCTAGCCATGTTTCTGATCTCACAAAATACACTAAGGTGATGTGTACACAGTGCTGGATTTAGGCATAAGCTAAAGAATCTACAAATCGCAGGGGCCTCCAAAAAAAAGCAGAATTTTTTGGTGGTGGGGGGGTTAAAAATTAAAATTTACACACCACACACACACACACACACACACACACACACACACACACACACACACACACACACACACACACACACACACACACACACACACACACACACACACACACACACACACACACACACACACAGTCAAAAATTTAGAACTTTGCATTTATCTTGTATTGTTTTTAACAAGGGGTCTCCAAGCTTTATATAAGCTTACAACCTCACCAAGTCTGAATCCGGCCCTGTATGTACACCACTGCTTGTACATACAGGGCAGCATTCCACCTGCAAAGACGTGGACAGTCTGAGTTCTTTTTATGAGGAAACGCGGAGACCATTAATGTAAATGGGACAGCGATTCATTCGTTCGTGTTGGACTCAGTGCCGGTGGACCTGCACGTCATGATGTGAGGGGATTTGATGAATCATCTGACTTCTCCCATATTGGCATGAAGGATTGAAGAATGGAAAGAGTCACATGTCTGGAACCCGGTCAAGGCAGAAGCATTGAAATCCAGATCTTTCCTCTGTTTCTGACAACTCCTGGAGTCCGCTCTCCACTTCTCTTTGACTCTCACCTCATGTTTGCACTGCCTCCTGTACTATGCAGAGGTTGATCTGCCAGGACAACATGCAGAAACCAAATCTATCACTGGGTCTTGGTACACGTGACAAGAAAGTGTCAAAGAAAAATTACAAAACTCTACCATTAGTTTTCAAAGAATCATTCCACTCAAAGTAATAGATATTAATCAGGATCTAACCTGTGTGTTTCCGATGATCTTTTTAAATCAACGTGGTAGAGCCTGGTTAGCAATTTTTTTTTCTGAAAATAAACTTTCTTGACAATATAATATATTTACAAATTAAGTCAGTTCCAAGTCTTCAGATTCATAGTGTTGTAGCTGGCTGCTACAAGCTATGGCTCTGCGGAACCTATAGCACAGGAGAGGTTATAGCTACATGCAGGTTATCTCAGAAAGAACACGCTGTTCCCAGAAGGAATGACGCGAACCTAGTTGAGCGTCGATAACACTGAACTTTTTTGGGCTCACAGCCCTGCTTTTATTCTCAAGGTGAGGGGAGTGGTCAAAACCCCTTCAGCGCTAATTGGTGTGTTTGTGATCCGCTTTCCCTGATAGGCCAGTTAAGCTCTTTTGGTTGTGGCCAATTGGAGGGCAATGCTGCGGGCTAAGGCGTTCATCCTTCATTTTGTGAGGCCCCGTGGGGGTACTGCGAAGGGCCGCCACAGTGACATATTTGTAGAGACATTTTGTTTCTGTATTTTGGAGTATTGACCATTTATTTTAATACTTAGATTGTGGCCCCTTGAAGTTACTGCACCCTCTACTATTTGAGGAGATTCAGCCCCTTAATGGCCAGTAGCAGAAAAAACCATAGACTGTGGTCCTTTCCCACAAAACCCTTGTGCTGGCTGCATCAAGCCTCAGTGCGCTCCTCAGCGTGTTTTCATGCAGCTTGGAATGTGCCAGTTGGCAACATTCCCTCAGTGGTATCTCGGGTTTCCAGACACAGTAAAGGACTGAAGTGATGAGGCCCTAGATGTATAGCTCTGGTTGCGTCCATGGGAAGAGCCCGTGAATCAGTTAGACTGCTGCGGGGCATGAACCATGATAATGACCATTGCATCTTTCTCTGCACGCACTTAGCAACGGCACAGTCTGCAAAGAGGGGTAGGCACCTGCCTCCACTGCGTCACAATTGTCTTGAGGATAATGAGCGTTGGATAACGTACATCGATGTTCCAGACATAAGAGGAAGGATCTGACCAGCAGGGCTCCTCTCACAAGTTCTGGCGATGATGCATTCTGCTGGATGACGTGAGCATGTGTAATGATGCAAAGTATTTGAATCCCTAATCTGCCTGCCCTGGGGCTTTTGATGGCTGTTAAACCCATTCACGCAAGCACACTTCGCAGGAAGAGAAAATGGCTTGGGTTATATTTGTGTGCACATTAGAACAAACTCAGCACTGGTGCAGACATCAGTGTTCTGCGGCTGAATCTTTCGGTCTTCATTTCAGATCAATGATCTTTCACCAGAATACATTACAAAGAATTTGTTTTTCATTCATATCTAAGCACATTAATTCACTTTGGCATAATGATGTATGCGTAGTTAAAGTAATTGTTTGGAAGTGTTAAATTGTTTTTGCTTATTTTTAATTTTCTCATGTAATTATAGCTATTTAAATGTCAGTGCAGCAAATAACCATAATAGATACAAAAAAATAGTCGTGCTAATGTTGAGCTAAAGCAGTGGTTCTCAACATTTTTCTTTCCACTCACCTACCACTTCTGCCATTGGTGCTCTGTGATTAGTAAGGGATTGCTTAAGGTGGTAGATGGGTGGGAAGGGAAGGTTGAGAATCGCTGCTCTAGACCCAATTGTTACTTGAGAAAAATTGTCATTGGCCCATTTCCTTTCGAGTTATGAAACCGTGCACATAACGAGTCAATTATAATAGTGCGATTAATATAGTGGTTTTCAAACTTTTTCTTTCCACCCACCTACCACCTTAATTGGCGTATGGGAACTCCCTCAATGGCAGGGAGGGACCGGGTGCCGTACCTGCCACGGGGACCTCCTCCGTCCACCACGCTGTCACACTTCCCTCTCCCTCCGGTGTTACAGACAAACGTGTGTGCTTATAGCGCATGGAGATGAAACCATGTGATTGATTTTGGTGACACCTGCTCTGATGATATCACTGAGGATTTTGTAGTAATGTCCTTAAAACTGATTTATTGTCAAATATTTTCATTAGAACTATTTTTCAAAATTACCATTACATCTTCATATGGTAATCTGATTTGTGCCATTTACACCTGCCATCAAATTGAAGACACAGTCCAGCTAACATAAACAGACTCTTTCCCCTGAGGGCAGGGGAGGTTGGGACAAGAGGGCATGAGTTAAGGGTAAGGGGGCAAAACTTTAGGATATTAGAGGATACTTTTTCACTCAGTGAATGGTGGCCGAATGAGATAGTTACAGAAGGGTCCCTTCTGTCATTTAAGAGAAAGTTTGGTGTGTACATGGAGGTAAGGGGTTTGGAGGGTGGGAGGGTTAAGCTAGTGGAGTCGTTCAAGTGAACCGATATGGACTCGAAGGGCCAACATGGCCTGTTTCTGCGCCGTAAATGATTATATGGTTAACTATCTTGTAGGACAGCAAATTACACTCTGTGGCAGGTGATTCAAAAGAAATACAAATAAAATCTGAGAATCACTCAACATGCAGTGTTTAAGATACAGATAGAAACAAAATAATTTATGGAAAAATAAATCGTAAGTCATGCTTGTATTTAGAGCTCACCAGCCCTTTGCTTTTATGAGAAATGTCACAGGATCATTTTGTTTTCATTAAAAAAAGAAATTACAATCTGACTGGGTGAATGACTCAAAACAATAAACATATAATTATTGGTGTTCTTGATGAAGGTTTATGGCTCATTTGATAGTGGCATTTGTTCAGTTCATTTTTGAGGATGTGGGTGACACTGGCATAAGTGGACATTGAGAAGATGGGTTGTAAGTCCTCTTTTAATCTGATGCAATAATTTGCTTTTAGTACACTCACAATGCGTTGAATGTGAAGATGCTGGATCCAGATCGAGCAATGAAGAAGGTATTAATAGCAATTAATTACCAGGTCTGGAAGTGAATCTGGAATTTTCTTATGAACCCACTGGTTGTAGAAATTCTTGTTTAGGAGATGCTAAGAAAGTAACTTGGGCAAATTCAATTTTGGAGATGGTGCACATTAAAATCATAGGCGTATTTTTAATTTAGGATGGTCAATAGAATGCCAGTTTTGTACTCTGTTTTATCCCAAAGATTGTTAATCTTTTCTTTTGTTAAGGGGTTTTTTAATGGGCCAAGTTCTATTAGCATTCCATCAACAGTTTTGATGTCCCCATTTTTTGGCTCCCAAGTGATGAGCCACTCAATCATCCAACCATTGACGTTTATGTGACTGACCAAGTTGAGTGTTGGAGGTCAAGTCAGAGACGACAGCTTGCCGATATCTGGGGAGCGTCATCCATTTGAAAGATAAAGCGGAAAGAGCAATCGTCCTTTTCACTTTAGTTTGTCACACGTGCTGGTTCTCTCGCCAGGTTTGAATTTTAAAGGAGTATCCATGAAACGTGCCATTCCCCTTCACGTCAGCAGAAAACAACAAGGCAGGAAAGGTCGTGAAACTTCCAATTTATAGTAAAACAACGTACAAAACTTTCAAATGTCTATTTTGTCAAATGGCCTGGCATCAATGCAGGTGGGGGAACCAAATAAGTTCTCTCAGAAGTTCTGAAATGGGGAACCACCAGCGAACAAGAGAATTGCCACAGCATTTGCAATGCAGCCTGTTGTGTCAAACTAGCCTCCACAATATCACAAGGCCCGACTCCTTTCATCTTACCGGCCAATTAACTCTGGAAGCTACAAGTGAGAGGCAGCAGACAGTTAAATTAACGCGACGAGGAGGGGAAGCGACGGCTGTTACTGTGGATTTGTATCACGTCAAAATGACTTTTTATATATGTTAAATTGAAGATGCAAATGGAATGCTTCGATCATAGCCCCATATCAGCAATTGCTCTGCAGAAGTATGAAAAACAAGTGGGGGGGGGCACACAATAACTCATTTGTGGAGGAACATGACCCACAAATGACCCCCCCCATGACACCAACCCTGATTCTAGTGCCCAAAGATATAATCCCCTCATTCATTCTGAATGCAGGAACAAGGTAAAAGGAGTATAATGAATGCCAGAGCCGCATCAAAGGGCTAAATGGTCTGTGGCTGCTCTTATTTCTAGTATAACCAGGTCACTATAATTGTGGTCTCAATGAAAGAATAAACTATGCATGAGCGAATGAAGGCTTAAGGAATTGTTTTCATGTTAACACCATAATCTCACTTGGTTCATAGTATGAGCCTAATACCAGCAAAGATATATATGTAAACCAGCTGCATGAGTTACCTCAATTGCCCAAGTAGGAATATCATAGCTGCCAAGAAAAAGACAATTTACAATCTTCTTGTTGTCGTAACAACTCGAAGGTTACTTTCTAATTTTGTTTGCATCAAACGCCTGGCTTTTCAGCTGATTTGAAAATGTAACAGCAATTAACAATTTCACAAAGGCAGAAGATAATTAACTCATAAATGAGGGTGTCCTGTTCCTGAAATTTCTGACCACTTTTGCATGGAAAGAAATTGTATTCAAAGTGGCTTCCTGTGGTTTTACCGGTGACTCTATGGCAGATTTAACTCTTGGTATTAGCAACATTAGAACTGCAGTTGCTGTGTATTGCAGAAGCCTGTTGTCAAACTTGCTCCCCTGAACTATCACTGTACTCACTCACTTGAATTCCCCCAGAGTCATGGCCAGATTAAGGCCAACTGATGCCCTAAACACAATCTAACAATGGTTCCCCCTCAAACCTTCTATTGTCTAAATGACAAGATATTAAGACTCAATAAGTGCTGAATGTGAAATAATAGATTCAGTTTCTTCCAGGCCAGTAGTTCTCAACCTTTTTCTTTCCACTCACATACCACTTTATGTATTCCCTATGATAGGTCTCTATGATTAGTAAGGTATTCCTTACTAATAAAATTTGAAAACCACCGTTTGACTCGTTATGTGCACAATTTCAGAACTCCAAAGGAAATGGGCCAATAACAATTTTTCTCAAGCCAAATGACGTTGGCTTGGCTTCGTGGACGAAGATTTATGGAGGGGGTAAATGTCCACGTCAGCTGCAGGCCCGTTTGTGGCTGACAAGTCCGATGTGGGACAGGCAGACACGGTTGCAGCGGTTGCAGGGGAAAATTGGTTGGTTGGGGTGGGGTGTTGGGTTTTTCCTCCTTTGCCTTTTGTCAGTGAGGTGGGCTCTGCGGTCTTCTTCAAAGGAGGTTGCTGCCCGCCGAACTGTGAGGCGCCAAGATGCACGGTTTGAGGCGATATCAGCCCACTGGCGGTGGTCAATGTGGCAGGCACCAAGAGATTTCTTTAGGCAGTCCTTGTACCTTTTCTTTGGTGCACCTCTGTCACGGTGGCCAGTGGAGAGCTCGCCATATAACACGATCTTGGGAAGGCGATGGTCCTCCATTCTGGAGACGTGACCCATCCAGCGCAGCTGGATCTTCAGCAGCGTGGACTCGATGCTGTCGACCTCTGCCATCTCGAGTACCTCGACGTTAGGGGTGTGAGCGCTCCAATGGATGTTGAGGATGGAGCGGAGACAACGCTGGTGGAAGCGTTCTAGGAGCCGTAGGTGATGCCGGTAGAGGACCCATGATTCGGAGCCGAACAGGAGTGTGGGTATGACAACGGCTCTGTACACGCTTATCTTTGTGAGGTTTTTCAGTTGGTTGTTTTTCCAGACTCTTTTGTGTCGTCTTCCAAAGGCGCTATTTGCCTTGGCGAGTCTGTTGTCTATCTCGTTGTCGATCCTTGCATCTGATGAAATGGGGCAGCCGAGATAGGTAAACTGGTTGACTGTTTTGAGTTTTGTGTGCCCGATGGAGATGTTGGGGGGCTGGTAGTCATGGTGGGGAGCTGGCTGATGGAGGACCTCAGTTTTCTTCAGGCTGACTTCCAGGCCAAACATTTTGGCAGTTTCTGCAAAACAGGACGTCAAGCGCTGAAGAGCTGGCTCTGAATGGGCAACTAAAGCGGCATCGTCTGCAAAGAGTAATTCACGGACAAGTTTCTCTTGTGTCTTGGTGTGAGCTTGCAGGCGCCTCAGATTGAAGAGACTGCCATCCGTGCGGTACCAGATGTAAACAGCATCTTCATTGTTGTGGTCTTTCATGGCTTGGTTGAGCATCGTGCTGAAGAAGATTGAAAAGAGGGTTGATGCGAGAACACAGCCTTGCTTCACGCCATTGTTAATGGAGAAGGGTTCAGAGAGTTCATTGCTGTATCTGACCTGACCTTGCTGGTCTAGAGCAGTGATTCTCAAACTTCCCACTCACATACCTCCTTAAGCAATCCCTTACTAATCACAGAGCACCTAAGGCATGGGGATTACTTAAAGTGTTATGTGAGTGGAAAGAAAAAGATTGAGAATCACTGTTCCGGGCCAAAAACCCACAACTATATTAAATATAACCTGCATAAATGATTTTTTAATTATCGTGGGGCCCCCTTTTTTGTGGGGCCTTAGTTCAGCTGCACCATGGTAAATGCGGCATTGGAAAAATCCCTGTGGTGCCCCCTTCCCTTCATGCCCTAAGCATGTGCCGATTTTTGCTTCATTGTTTCTCCAGGCCTGCCTCGAGTTAAACTCCACAATCCTGGGCCTGATGATATCAAATTGAAAGAGTTTTTAGGAGATTTGATTTTTAATACTTTCAATGATCCACAAACATCAGTTTAAAGAGTTTTTGATTGGTTTTGAATGCCAGAGACCTGAAGAAGAATTGAAATGTAAAAAAAATAAATTGTACCTGATCTCACCGTTTTTGTTTGGCCACATTTTACTGAAGTAATTATCAGTCAACCCTTTGAAAGGTTAGGGATGCACTCACATGTGGAGATCAAATGAAAAGGGGATTCCTTTGTTATGCTTCAGAGTAACAGATTTGGATTACAGACCAACCCCGCTTTACGCGATTAATTCGTCCCCAATTTTTACTTGCGTGAGACAAATTTGTGTTAAACGATTCGTAGATTCAATGGGAATAATTACAATGAATCCCCCGTCCTTTCAGATTGTCCATCAAGGCATATAAAAAATGTGTTTTAGAAACAAATTTTAGTTGCATATTAATGCAAAAACTATTAAGGTTAATAAAAATAATTATGATTTAAAACAATTATCTTAGAAACATATTTGTCCAAATTTGACAGCACAGATTTTGATTTTTTTCCCCCTCATTCCCCCTCAATTACTTTATCCATATTTTATGTGTCCTGTAGCTAACGAATGCTTTTTCTAAATTGCTGAGGACTTCCATGCTTCTTTCCATGTTAGGATCGACATTTACAATCCTTGGCAGCAAGTTCAAAACCTTTTTGAAAAATCTCTGTAAATTTTGCTGCAGCATTTTTATCAGCGCAAACAAGCTTCCCGTGTAATTCTTACCTTGCGTTCGATGTTTAAAGCGGTCAAACCAACCGATACTTGCAGCAAAAGTTTCCGTATCCCCTTGAAAATTTATTTTCTGTAAGCATCGTAAAGATGTTTTGAGCTTTGGCTTGAATGTTTTGTTTGTACACAATGGTATTTGCTTTTGCATTGCAATCTTCAATCCAAAGATGAAGTAGCTATTCCATTTCAATCATTAATGGGCTTCTGTATTTTGCTCTTTGAGAAATTGTTGCAAACTTTACCTTGTTCTTTATATTCGTGCGAACCGTTGACTCATTGTAGCCCAGATCATGTCCGATTTTCACATTGTTGGCACCGTCTTCATGTCATTTAATAACTTAAGGTTTTTCTTCTGAAGTAATTGCTTTTCTTTTCCCTTTAATATCGCTGTCAGATTCTTTACCACATTTTACTTTATCCATATTTTATAGTGGGGGGGGGGGTACCCACTGAGTCTGACTGTCATTTGCACATGCTTTATTTAGGACTGCTCACACGATCTACTTGTAACTCGAGTTTTCCAGAAAGATCTCACGGTAACTGAATGATTACACGCGTATATATAAAAAAAACAGGAAATGGTCGCAATTTCCAAATTGTGGTAACTGAATTTCGTGTTGATTGAAGTGGCGGATGGTGGGGTTTGCCTGTGTTTGCCACAGTATGTTAGGTGCAGGGAACATTTGTATGTGCAATCAGGTCTGCTCATCACACTGAACCAAAAGGAGTTTTAGAAGCTAGCTTAGATGGTAACATTAAGAGTTGCAGTCATTGTTTGGAATATTATTGTAAATTTTGTTCATCAAACCCATTAATACTCTTGCTCATGGAACATGCTGTTCCTGCTTGCTTAATCAAAATACATAATCACAATTATCGCAGAACTCATTCTGTGCCCGTCATGATCAGCTGCACTTTTCTCTGGCATCCATCAATTAACTTGTCCTGAAAGTATGAAGCTGCTTCAGTTCAAAGAACAAGTGTGCACAAAATGGGCAACCTTTGAGCTGTGGAGATTAGATTTGCATTGAAGCTACTGATTTGTCTAATCTCCACATAAATTTCAAAACCGCTCCTGGCTCAAAGGACTATCTGGAAAATTAGATCAGCACTGTCCAAAACACAAAGAATATTTTATTTTTAAAGTCCAACATCAAGGCTCATTGCAGGTGAATACTTGCATGCAAAATCGTTGAGGGGTTGAATTGCCACATTAACAACTGATCTTTAGCAGAGTGAGTGGGCTTCGGTTTCACCACCTCACTGTTATACCCAGTATGCCTAAAATCCAAGGACACTAGTTTGGTTTCCAGCCAAGTCACCCAAACCCATCTGCTGAACCTTTGGTTGTCCCCCGGTATGAAATATGGACTCATAATCTTTTCCATTTGTATATTTTGACAACCGAGCCACAGAGGGCTAATTATTTGAATAGCACGTCTTCCATTAAAAAAAATCATGTTTACTTTGAGACGATTCTTACTGAACAAAGACCTTGCTCTCAATCTGTTTTCCAAGGTTTTATTTTATGCTCATCACTTTACCGAAATTGACGCACAAAGCTTTGTTCTGCTTCTGAGCGTGATTCCTTTTAATCCTAGGCACCTGCTTCCAGAGGTGACCCTCGGCCAATTTCCTTGTCTGCTCAGTGACTGAAGTTCGGGTTAGGTTTGGGTCGTGAACAGGGAATCCTTTTTCTGTATTAAAGAGCAGTTCTCTGCTGAATCTTATAGGGACTCGTTGATAAATCAAAGCTGAGAAAGGATTTCTGCGAGTAAAGCAGGGTTTTAATCCCTTATGCTTTGCGTCAGGATTTGCCAAGCTGAATAAATGTTTTAGTTTTTAAATAAAACTTCCTTAATTTCCCGAGCCACCATTCTTACCAAGCTGTTAACCATTTCATCTCAATAATTTTTGTTCTCTTTCACCCTCTTAATTTTGAGTTGGTCATCCCCATATGCTGTTCAAACTGTTGAGAATGGGAGGGCAAGGGATACGGTGGGATGGCAGGGAGGGGAGACTCTAGGCCAGAGTTTCTCACAGGCTTACCGTCATCTCTCCAGGGAACTTTTACCCAGCACAGACATCTCCCACTATCACCTCTCGTGCAGTACACTTGCCTGTACTCCACCGGCTCTTCCATCAGGGACTGGCATTAGGTGTCTGAAGCTATCCCATCTAAAGCAAGTGTTCCACATGGGTCATCAGAAACATTAGTGAAACTCCAGTACAAGGAGGCAGATTTCTACAGCCAAACTCTGGCCATCAAGTGGGTACAGCTGCATAACACCAAAGTTTCAAAACACATCCATAAGATTGTTAAACAAGAAAGAAACACGGTATTTAGCTTGGTAGTGAAGAAATTGCGTTGTTTGATTTTGATTTTTAAAATAGAAACAAAATTCAAATGTGATCCCATTTCAAGCAAATATTGTCCTTAAGTGTGCATTGATAAGTCACGCTAATATGGCAGCTGCTGGGCACTGCCATATTTTGTCGAGAAAGGTTGGTACTACACTATGATGCAGCTGGCCACGAGCTCTCATTAGAGTTCCTATAGAAGGATGACATAATGGTGGTTGGTAGCCTTGCCCACTTCAGTCTTCTCAGGAGGTGCAGTCGCTATTGTGCCTTCCTGACTAGTGAGGAGGTGTTGAGTGTCCATGATAGGTCACTAGTTAAGTGAACTCCAAGGAACTTGGAGTTATCCACACTCAAGTACAGCGTTGTTGCTGTGTAGGGGAGGGTGGTCATTCCTGGTCCTCCTGAAGTCCAGGATCATCTCTTTTGTCTTGTCCACATTGAGACTCGGGTTGTTACCCTCACACCTTGTCACGAGATTTTCCACCTCTGTAACAGCGACTCTGCTCATGAGGCTGACTACCATGGTGTCCACTGCAGACCTGATGACACTGTTGGAGCAGGATCTGGTGATGCAGTCGCGGGTCAGCAGCGTGTACAGGAATGGGCTGAACACACACTCCTGTGGTGCGCCAGTGCTCAATATTCTGCTGCCAACTCGAACAGACTGTGGTCTTTCTGTCAGGCAATGCTCCTCCCTCTTTGCTTGGTCAGCATTTACAATGCTTTTGACGGAGGGTCAGCTAAGATATGAGCAAGATGGAACAATGAAATGAAATGATGATACCCATTCCCCTTTTTTTGCAAAGAGCTGAAAGCAACAGGGGAACATGCATCAAAATGAATGTTTGTGTGGGAAACTGTATCTTTATTATGCTCACACCCAATGTTCACAGGGTGGAGTGCCATGCTTCTGCCTTTGAGATCTCCCCATTATGTGTCTTGACTGGTCCAGTGGTGTAAAATGAAGCTCTCTTGGAGTTCCAGCAGGGATACTCACCACTGAACGAGCTTGAAATGTTAGCTCCTTATTGCATGCTAAATCTGATCGCACTGGTCAATAGCCACATCAAAGTGCTCTGGCTCATATCTGTAGAGTGGTATCCTTGCAGGAAAATTAAATCTGTGCAGAGACCAGAATTCTTTGAACAAGGCTAAGAAATATGGATATGTTGCAGCAAACAGTTTCAGTAATTGGATCAAGAATTTATTCATTGATTGGTTACAATCTGTGCAGAGAAACCTGCGAAAACAGGACGAGCAAGGATGCGCATCAGCTCGATGTCCTGTGGTGCTGGTAACAATTGGAATGTGACGAGTGTTACTTGATCTCCATTAAGAATTATGATTTTGCAGGTTTCCTTCAAAGAAGCATCTCTCTAATGTGGACCTCTCCTGCCTGCCTGGCAATCTCTCGCTCTCTGCTCAGATGAAGCTGCAGATTTGGAACTTCAAGGTGTTGCTCTGTCTTCTTCCTAATGGTCTTTAGTCCTTGCTGCATGGCTCTCAAGCTCCATGTTTGCCTGCTACTCTTCCTCAGGGACCCACTGCTGTCGATGGTTTGCAAGGTGATGCCGCTCATTATTGTAAGAACATTATACAGCATATTGCGGCAGCCTCATGTGCTGAATCTCATGTTGAAGAGACCAGTCAGATTCACCCCCTTTACCCTGGCACTCACGTATCCCTCGCTGTGGCAGTGCTGAGTTGGTGTAGCCGAAGTGTGAACTGGCATGAGGACATAGGGTAACCCTTGCTTCAAAAACCCAACCCCAGGATAATGGTGGGTGTAAAAACACAAAATGTTGGCGAAACTCAGCAGGTCAAACAGTTTACTTCACAGAGCAAAGATAAAGATATATCACTAACATTTTGGGATTGAGCCCTTCATCAAGGTACAATGGTAGGTGCTGGAAATGTAAAATAGTGCAGATATAATTAACATGAAGAAGTCAGCAAAGTCTTCCAAAAAACTTTCTCCACCCCAAAAAAAATCTCCTCATGATTCACAAGCAGCTGGACATTGATAGAATTCATGAGCCCTGATGCCCATGGGAGTCAGTCAAAGACTGCCTGCATTCATTGCAAGCCAACAATGTTGGCAAATCCCTTGAACTGAGGTACAAATTTCACTATCAAAATTCCAGAAATATTACTTTGGGCGGAAGAGGGCTTTGATAATCTCTCTGATGCTGCATGAGCAGGGAGTTGAGAAGTCCAGGCGTGAGTGGATTGAGAACCACTGCTTTAGACAAATAAATAATTAGGTCTGTTCTTGAAGTCAACGTAAAATCAGATTACTCATGGCGATAAAAAGGTTATTTTTGTGGCCATGACGTCTTCTTATATTTAATAAAATTATAGAATTAGCATCAATATTTTTAATACAAATATCACTTGACACTGTTCAAGTTTGCAAATTCATCGAAGGTTTTACTCTTGTGATTTTGTCAATTAATTTTAGGAGAATTCAAACCATAACTTTATTTAAGGACATGAGTGGAGTTGGAATGCGAACTTCTCACAAAGGAGAAGCTCTATCCATCTGCTTTTGAAGGGAAATGTCAAAGTAGATATCCTTGTAGACGGTATGTGACACACACAACCATATGAAATACAGGGGTAACGATTAAAAATAAAAGAGTGAGTTGTCTATGAAGGTGTAAGGTTGAAAATAACACCTCAAAACATTCACCCAAACTCTCCACCATGGATGGGATTATTGATGAACCCACCAGTGCATGCGATGGAGAAAAGCGGGGAGGAAAGTGGTAGCATTGACTTTCATCCTTTCTGATTAACATTGGCTTGCCTGAGACAGAGAAGCAAGTGACAGCCCATTCACTGCTTAGTCAAGAAAATCCATCAGCTTCAGTCCTTGAAGTTATTATGCCTTCTTCCTTTTCTTTAATCTTCACAAGGTTCAGGCATCAAATCTCATCACAGGCAAGGAAACTTGGCAACACATTCATTAAGCTCTCGTCCACCGGCAGGGAACAAACAATAAATACTTCATGGGAGGCCTATGCTCTCGTGACCAATTATTTTTGGTCAGTACTCCTCAGTTAATACTTGAATTCTCCTTTGAACATTATACTTAAAGATTTGTTTGGGTTTCTGTGGTGTGTATTCTGGCTGCATGCAAAGATACATATTTGTCCATCATCCACCAGCTTTACATACATGGCAAGTGCCCAAATGGAAAATTGAGTGTTGCTCCTCCAATTTACTGGGTTTGACAGTACGAGGTCAAGGACATACCTGTCAGTGCAGGAGTGGGGCGGGGAATTAAAATGGTTGGTCACTGATTCCCTTCTTTGTGTAATGATTAGGTACCTTTCATGGACTGGTCTGCAGTAAGCATTCAGAAAGTGTTTGCTCTCCTCCTGGACCCCAACCACCGAGTGGAGCAGTGGTAGAGCTCACCCAGCAAGATTAGGGCTTGCCTTTTCAGATAGAGTCATGGAGAAAGTGTGGGAGTGTGGAATTACTTGAATTGCTCTCAGATGGAACCCACCACTAATTGAATGGGCTGAAAGAATGTGATGTAGTTTGCTGTTGAAGCTGTAACACATGGACAATCAGTCAGGAAATAATTCAGTTAATTTTTATCCTCAAGTGGGTCATATTGAATTGTTTTGTTGTTGCAGCAAAGCTCATCGGCAGCCCTTTGATGACTTTTTAATGTCAGATCAAAGTTTCCGTCCTTCTTCCTGAAGCCTGGGGTTCCCTTTATCTCTTGGCACATGTTCATGACAATAAATCTTTTCCTGATTCTGATCATTCTCTGCACTCATTCTCTTCTGCCTTGTCAAAGCAGGAGCCATTACCCAGATCTTACCCACCACCCTTTGCATGGACACAGATCAACCTTCACAATTTTCACCAGCTCCAAAAAGATTCCTCCACCATCTCTTCCCCGTTCAGCATTCAAAATGGATCGCATCCCTTCGTGATTCAATGGCCCACTCTTCTGTCCTCCACCAACTCTTGCCCGTTCAGCATTCAAAATGGATCGCATCCCTTCGTTATTCAATGGCCCACTCTTCTCTCCTCCACCCAACTCTTTCCCTCCATCTTGATGAAGCATTGGTTTTCTTTGCTATGTAAAGTATGCTGTTTGACCTGCTGAGTTTTTCCAGCCTTATGTTTTTACATCAAATCGCTGCATCTGGTGACTTGTGTATTTCACTCCCCTCAACTGATATTTTCCCATGCAACACCAGGATCTTCTCTTCTCTTTTAAATTAATTTAAATTAATTAATACATTTAAATAAACGTATCTTCTCTTCACACCAACCAGCCTTTCCAGAGGAAGCAACGATTCACTTGGGCGTCTTCCAGATCGAATGTACTGCGTCCAAAGTGATCTCCGCCACGTGGGATAACATCACTTTAAGGATTGTCTGCAGTCAGCAACCCTGAGATTCTCCATGCCACTGCCACCCTGACCTATCTGTCTGTGGCCTCCTACAAGAAATCCTAACCCCAAATTCCAATACCACTTCTTCTATCCAGTCTCATAATCAATTTCTCCAACTTTAGGTCACTCACTCTTCCTTTTGTGAGTATCACATCTGTTGTACATTTCATATGCCAGATGGGCATATACCACAGTCCTGCTATTAGCAGCACGCTTCACACATAGAGAAGTACAATCCACTTCAAGTTGCCATCAGGTATACTCCCTTTGTCCTACCTTTCCTTTCTCCACTTTTTCTGCCACTAACTTCAGTTCTGACGTAGGTTCTTGGACCTAAAATGCTAACTCGGTTGTTCTGCCGACTGAATGTATGCAGTGTTTTCTGGTTTCATTTCCGTTTCCCAGCATTTGCAGATTTTTAAATACCTGCAAGCGAGGCTGGTGGAGTCATTGATGCGGGTATTGTATTTTAACCTGTCTTAGATTTGAAGAGGGGCTCAGCCATTCATAGAAGCCTTAAATGGCACACCCATAAATCGATAAAAGTGCAACAAATACTCAGCAATCACTATCAGCCGTGAGGAGAATAGTTAATGTTTCAGTTCAATGACCTTTTGTCAGAACCTGGAAAGCTTGAAATGAAGAGAAGGTTAAAGTTGCCGAGAAAATGGGAGGTGAAAAGCATAACTGTGATGATGTAAGATGGGACTGAGCTGGAGAGACAGAGTGAGAAAATGAGTGCGGGGAGATGAAGGCAACTGTAGTTACCCGATGATGCATTGAGTCTAACATTTAAATTTAGACATACAGAACGGTAAGTAACAAGCCCTATCAGCTACGAGAGCATGCCACCCAATTAACCTACAACCCCAATTATTGAAGATTGGGAGGAAACTTAAGTACCGGAGGGAACTCATGCAAACGCGGGGAGAATGTGCAAACTCCTTACAGAAAGCACCGGATTCAAACCCCATTCATTGGTGCTGTTACAGCATTGCACTAACTGCTAACCGTGCCACCATTTCCAGCTTTTGCAGTTATTTATCATTCTTCCTCTGTAATTCTAGATCTCATTCATCTCTTCCTATTTTCACCAGCTCCAAAGATGCCTCTCATCATTCATTCACCTTTACCACTCTCTTTCTGCTGGCTCTCAATCTCACTTGGACACCATCCTGTCATGATAGAGTGGTAGTGATCCTCCTGGCCACTAGAGGGAGTCAGAGATGAGTTTGTGGGAGCTTGGTTGATATCAAGATGGATGCCTCCACACGGTGTTGTGTACTTCAACTAATAAAGTATAGTTATTTTAAAAGAACCCGTTACTTTATTACAATAAAAGAAACATCACACATCCTGTCACCAGCCTTACCTTTCAGCCTTTCTTCCCATCCCCATTTTCTTTTTTTTTCTCAAGGTTATTGACCTGTCACTCTATATCTCTCTCCACAAATGCTGCCTAACCCACCGAGTATTTTTGGCATTGTTTGTTTTTTTTAAATTCAGATTTCCACCAGCAGCATTTTTTGTTTGCTTTTGAACTCTAAATAGTCTATTGATTAAAAAAAACCCATCTTGAACAATAAATTTTAATTTCAACCAGCTTGATTTGGATCAAATCTACTTTTGTTTTCCAGTTGATTTCAGTAAAAATACAATTGGCAAAGGTAGCAACAGGCATCAAATCCATTGTCACCTGTTTTGAACTCTTTAAAATTACCCACAGCAAGTCTATTAAGGACAAGTGCTTACCTGCTGCCGGTAAGTAATTGATTTGTGGCCTTGATTTACATGGTTAACCTTCAAGATAAACACAAGCAACAGTAAATCATAGACTAAATCTTATAGTTTATTCATACTCCTGCTTTAGTTGGCAGCAAGCAAAAATGAGATCTTAACCCTTCCATTTCAACCTTTCTTGGCATCCAGCAACAAATGTGTTACAGAGTGAGATGCAAACACCATTCCTTGAGTAAGGATAGATACATGCAATTCTCTCCAAGATGCTGCTTCCTAAATGTGTTACGGAGAGCAGATGTTGGCTCATCTGTGTTACAAGCGAGCCTCACCACTGCAGGTACCAACCATGCTCAATGGGGGCAGGCCTGTTAGAGGAGTGCGGGTTAAAGTTGAATTTCAGAAACACTTCAGTGATGTCTAACAGGCACATTCAAGGATCCTTGGAACTGTCCGCCTCAATATCCTCTAAGATGGACAGAAAAGGTCCCAGCACCATTTCCAAAGAAGACAGGAGAGTTCTTCCCAGTGCCCTGGATAATATTGATCCCTCAATCAATGTGACTAGAAGCAGGCTGCTATCATATTGACACCTTGTGTGCACTTTAGTAGCTGTGTTTCCCCCATCGTCATTGTATCAGGTCTTGATCCCCAGTATATAAATGCAATTTTTACTTGATGCAGAAGACTTGTAGCACAGGGACAGTTGCTGCCTGGGGCAACGAAGTCAGATCATTTACCACCCTTATCATCTCTTTCATAGTCACAGAAAACAGGTCCATTTTCAAGGCCTGAAAGAATATTTGCTGTTCAGTCTCAGCCTTTTACGGCAACTTGCCTTTGCACAGGAACATCCCTCTTAAAAGATTCCCAGTGGTCTGATTTTCTGCCAATTTTCTATGTTGGTACTGTTACGACATAGACCAGCAGCAATAGAAATTCACCAAGATAATGGTATCTTCAATGCAATAATTTTTAAAATTAATAACCATTAATAATATAAACTCTTACTTAACCCTAAACTCAAGCCCAACTATGCGCAAATGTATGTGTGTGTGTGTGTGTGTGTGTGTGTGTGTGTGTGTGTGTGTGTGTGTGTGTGTGTGTGTGTGTGTGTGTGGGGATTACCAAAACCATTACAGTTTAGGCACAATTATGAAAAGTCAAATTCAAAGTTTAGTCTTAGGAGTCTTGTGTTGAAACAGATTCTTTAAACTGCAGTTCAGAAGTAATTATGTAGTTGAGACTTCTCGAAACTCACAAATTCTTGTTGAGTTGCTTTCAGAGAAATGCTTCTTCATACAAATGATCTGACACAATTTCCTCCTTTCTTGCATAGGGGCTATGAAGCTAGTGACCTCCACTTTGCTTTCACAGACTCAAGCAAGGGCCATCTTCTCCCGAGGTCACTTTAATGCTGTCTTCAAATGATTGGTTTGATACTAAAGGCTTTTTTTCAAGTGTCCTCAATCACATGGCTTGTTTGAGCAATACATGGGACAGTTTCATTTTGCCAAAAGCACAAGTCATAAGCAGATGGTTTTCTGTTTAAATAGGTGTCTTTCTGAGCAAACATTCCATTGTTCCAGCATTTCAATTTAACAATAAACAAACTGCCTACAGCTCTGGACTAGCAAACAGGCAGTCTCTCTTGACAAACATTCAGGCTTTCAATGGACTAATAATAAGGCTTTTATGGCTTTTTGACGTAGCCTCTGCATCTGTTTCAAAATGGTGTCATGTGTGTGTTTCCCTGTCCAATCTACAAAGTAACTGACTAAAATATAATATATAAAAATACAAATAAAAAAAATAACAGTGCAAAGTTAAATTTATGCTGAAAATTATTAAATCATTTGATTCGACAGGGATCAACATACAGAGCTGTCAGCTCTGTATGTTGTGAGCAGCCTTTCCCTGGCATATTCCTGCACAAGCTCAGCTGTGAATGCAAAATTGAGGCCATTATCTTATCAATACCATTGCTGCAGAGAAATGGATCAGAGGTCTACCCACAGGACCATAGAGTGGCAAAGGCGATCACTGGAGTCTCCATCCCTCCCTCCCATCAACGCGATCTACCAGGATTGTTGTCTGAAGAAGGCACACAAAATAATTTAGGACGTATTCCACCCTGCACGCAGCATCTTTCAGCTGCTCCCATCGGGGAAGAGATACAGGAGTGTCAGAGCCTTCACCACGAGGCTGAGGAACAGCTTCTTCCCATGGGCAGTGAGAATGGTGAATGACGAAAGGAAGTGGTCACAATAACCATCCG
Source organism: Narcine bancroftii (assembly GCF_036971445.1). NCBI lineage: Eukaryota > Metazoa > Chordata > Chondrichthyes > Torpediniformes > Narcinidae > Narcine > Narcine bancroftii. Next base: position 23,285,615 of record NC_091482.1, read on the forward strand.
AGCCGCTCATATATACAAAGCAATATTTATTTATTTATCTGTATAGATAAAATGTGCGTCCTCAATATGCATTGTTTATCTGTATGTGGGTTATGTCTGGTTATGTGTTTGCATGTTTTGCACCGAGGACCGGAGAATGTTTCATCGGGTTGTACTTGTACAATCAGATGACAATAAATTTGACCTGACTTGACTTATTTGTCTGTGATTTACAGCTAATAAAAACAATATGTATGCACGCAGTATAGTCTTACCAGGGACAAATTATTTTGGATGCCGAAGGATAACTCATCAGCCTTAGATGTAGTCAAATTGTTGAGTGAAGCCATTTGTAAAACTGGTGAGATCAGGAATTGTGTATGTAAAGGGTCATGGAATGCATTGCTTAGAGTCTGTTATCAGTTCCTTTATTGTACCACTGATAAATGTTCTCAGCTTGTTGAAGGGGGCAGAAAGCTGATCAGAAAATGACTTGCTTGTGGCCAACCACCAAACAGAAGACAAAAGTCCATTTTGGCATGATGCAGGACATGAGCTTAACCTATATTTGTTGAATACTTCACATTTATTTATTTTAAATTGTTCCTTTGACCCATCTGTGTATCTTATGGTTAGTTAATTTTCCCTTAATTCAGTGTCTCTAGGGGTTCTTCCAAACTTTATAAGCTTCTGCATTTCTATTTTAAGCAAACTTCCTCTGATTTTCATCTCCAGAAATGTTTTAGATGTTCCTTTCGCATAAACAGGCTGTGATTCTTGTTTGGCGAAAACTATATTTTCAGCACAGCTTGTGAAACACATTATTAGGGCCTCTGCGACAAAAGCACATGGAATGTCTGGTGTGCAATTTCAGGGATGTAATCAGGTCATAAAAAGAAATATTTTCAGTGGATATTACAATGCTGTGAGAGGAAGAAGGTGAACTCACGAAATTGGGGCGACACAGCATTAAGCACAGCGCTGTTACAGTGGCAACGATCGGGACCGGGGTTCAAATACAGTACCAGCAACTTGGGTTCGAATCCCGTGCTGTCTTTAAAGAGTTTGTACATTGTGGTGATATGTATCCTCCATTGTATATAGTTATAATTGTCAGTTGTATATATGGAGCTGGCCTGCCCATGGATGACTCATACTCTATTACTCCTCCCCTGTGGTCCTTGGCCATAAAGGTCGAACCACCTTTCCCTTCCTACAATTCCTATACTGGGATCTGGGTCAGCAAGGTTGTTCTGTGTATTAAAGCCTATCGTTTCCTCAGCTTGTCTCTGTGGTTACTGGTAGTGCCCTACATACGTTCTCCCATGTCTGCGTGGATTCCTCTGGAATGCTCCTGTTACCAACCTCCTTTCAAAATGTTTGGGGTGGTTATAGGCCAATTAGGTGTAATTGGACAGCACAGATGTGTGGGCTGAAAGGTGCGTGTATAAATTTAAATTTAAATAAAATAGAAAAAGTGGATCTTGGGAAGGAGGTGCAAAACACCAGGATCACGGGAAAAACTGAAAAAAAAAATAGAAAATACTGAGAACTCAGTGGGTCAAAGGCAGCATTAGTGGAGAGAAAAACAGAGCCAACGATTCAAATTTGAGACCTTTTATCATTCACTGTCCCTTCACTAGGCACATTTTGGCAAGAAAAGGTTTGAGTATTTTAATTTTTAAAAAACTTAAATTTAGACTTCAAGCATGGTAACAGGCCTTTCGGCCCGCAAGCCCCTGCTGCCCAATTACACTCAATTAACCTACAAGCCCAGTATGTTTTGAATGGTGGGAGGAAACCAGAGCGCCTGGAGGGAACTCACATGGACATGGGGAGAGCATAAAAAATGCATACAGACATCGCCGGACTCAAACCCCTGTCGCTGGTGTCACACTAATCGCTATATTAACCTTGTATGAGAGCAGGAAATGGAAATGTGTCAATCAAATGGAAGTTCATGGTCAAAGCTAGTGGAGCAAACAGGGTTGTCTGCAAAGTAGCCGGTTAATCTGCTTGGTTTCTGCTTGCATCACTTGGTTTCCCCATTGTAGAGATGACACAATATTGAGCACTGAATGCAAGACTCTAAATTGAAAGAGATGCAAGTGAATCATTGCGTCACATGGATCAATTGTTTGATTTTCTGGTTTGTGGCAAGGGAAGAGGTTTAAAAAAAAAGCAATGCCTTATCGTCCTGTTGGAAGTTGGCGTGAGAGTAGAGCGCAAGCTAATGAAAATGGAATCGTCAACCTACAATCCCTTTGAAATGCTGAGTACTGTTAAAGGACTATGTCTGGTGTTGGCATCATGTTGAAGGATATCGAAATTATGGGAATCTGAGCTGATGATTGAGGAGGCTAATGGGATGAACAGTCAAGACAAGAGAAACCCTATTCTCATTTTGTGTAGAAGGAGAGAGGGCGAGAGCTGAAATGCTGGAAATGGAGCTGACACAGTTTATCGGTAAAACCAAACATGCCAAAGGTGAATCCACGGTTAAGGAAAATGTAAGACATCTTATAAGCATCAATGTGGAAGGTGACATCAAAGACAGACAGGAGCAAAAATAACAGAACTGGGGGAGTAGAATGGAGTCCTTCGTGTGAGGAGGTGACATTGACATGGTTTTTAAGTGTGTGGGCTTGTGGTGAATATTGGCGTCCAGCTTACCTCCTGAGTTGGAATTGGAGAGGTTGAGAAAGGGAAGGGCGCAGACACACACCAGGTGAAAGTGAGAGCAGGATGGTCATCAGCATAAAAGGTAACAACATGTGCAAATTCGATCAAGAGCAGGAAATAGTATAAATGTACTGGAAGAAGAGCAGAGGGAGGAGGCCATGGTGTTCCATAGAGTCTCATCAAGGTTCCTGACCTTTTGTTAGAATAAAGTGAAAAGATTCTTCCCATAGGCAGTGAGAATGCCGAACAACCAAGACTCTCATATTTATGAAACAATATTTATGAATAGATCAGTGGTTTTCAAACTTTTTTCTTTCCATAAGCATGCCTGCTTAAGTAATTCCTATGCCATAGATGCTCTGTGATTAGTATGTATGTGGAAAGAAGAAATTTGAAAACCACTGGTATAGATGAATTCTTGTCCTACATGTGCATTGTCTGTGTGTGTGTTATGTCTGGTTGTGTGCCTGTGTGCTTTGCACCGAGGACAGGAGAACACTTTCATCGGATTGTACTTCTGCTATCGGATGACATTAACCTTGACTTGAATTAAAGGCAAAGGAGAAGCTATTGAAGGAGGTTGGTGATAGAGGGTGACTGATTGAGCCACTCTTCATGGCAGATGTAAAGAGCCCTAAAGTCATCGGTGTGAGTGGAGTTCGATGTCCATGATGAAAATTAATCATTTGGGACCAGAAAACTGACAAAGTGATGTAGGTATGGATGAGAGTAGGGGGAGCCATGACATAATGTCAAGGTAGGAAGAAATTACAGCATGAATAAATTGGCAAGCTTGTCTAAAAATATCAGACATGTGAGTCTCTGCAATAATACCCACTGCTAATTATAAATAATTTAGTTGACATTTTAATTATTAAAAATACTGCCCTAACTGCTGTATGTGTACTAAATACATATAAATAAATTAAAGCCAACATGTTGTTGGCAGTGGGTAATACATTTTTTTAAATTGCATTATTTATGCTTCAATTATCTCAGCTAATTTGGAAGCAAAAACAATAGGTACATTTTAATATTTACTAAAATCTTGTTATCGTGTGGTAGGATCTGCTCTTTCGAGATCGCCGCTGTCCACTAACATATTTTGAAACAACAGGAAGCAATTTCCAGAAATGATAAAAAGAAAATTAAGAAAACCAAATGCTCAATTTCAATTAATTTTGTGGGTAAAATAGCAGATGTAGAAATGAATGAAAGCAAAGCAACTGTACTCTTTATTGATGAGGGTTTGAAGATCGCTTGAGTGAATAACTGTCAAACAAAATTGATCATTTGAATCGTGTTGTAAAGGAATGTAAATTGTTGAAGAAAGATAAAGATTTTAGAAATGCCCTGCGTTTTGTAACCTGAACACCATCCTATTGATTTTGAGCATTGGTTTTCAAACCTTTTCTTTCCACTCATATACCATTTTAAGTTATTCCTATCTTCTTCGTGTTAGTAAAGGATTACTTAAGGTGGTATATGAGTATGTGTGGGGGGAGGGGGGAAGGATGAGAGCCTCTGCTCTGGACCCAATTGTTACTGAAATATTTTGCTTGAGAAAAATTGTCATTGGCCCATTTTCTTTGGAGTTATGAAACCGTGCTGGTAGCCATAGGTGATGCCGGTAGAGGACCCATGATTCGGAGCCGAACAGGAGTGTGGGTATGACAACGGCTCTGTATATGCTAATCTTTGTGAGGTTTTTCAGTTGGTTGTTTTTCCAGACTCTTTTGTGTAGTCTTCCAAAGGCACTATTTGCCTTGGCGAGTCTGTTGTCTATCTCGTTGTCGATCCTTGCATCCAATGAAATGGTGCAGCCGAGATAGGTAAACTGGTTGACCGTTTTAAGTTTTGTGTGCCCGATGGAGATGTGGGGGGGGGGGGGCTGGTAGTCATGGTGGGGAGCTGGCTGATGGAGGATCTCAGTTTTCTTCAGGCTGACTTCCAGGCCAAACATTTTGGCAGTTTCCGCAAAACAGGACGTTAAGCGCTGAAGAGCTGGCTCTGAATGGGCAACTAAAGCGGCATCGTCTGCAAAGAGTAGTTCACGGCATCACCTACGGCTCCTAGAATGCTTCCTCCAGCGTTGTCTCTGCTCCATCCTCAACTTTCATTGGAGCGACTTCAACTCAAGATGGCAGAGGCCGACAGCATCGAATCCATGCTGCTGAAGATCAAACTGCGCTGGGTTGGTCACATCTCCAAAATGGAGGACCATCGCCTTCTCAAGATCGTGTTATATGGCGAGCTCTCCACTGGCCACCGAGACAGAGGTGCACCAAAGAGGAGGTACAAGGACTGCCTAAAGAAATCTCTTGGTGCCTGCCACATTGACCACCGCCAGTGGGCTGATATCGCCTCAAACCGTGCATCTTGGCACCTCACAGTTCGGCGGGCAGCAACCTCCTTTGAAGAAGACCGCAGAGCCCACCTCACTGACAAAAGACAAAGGAGGAAAAACCCAGCACCCAACCCCAACCAACCAATTTTCCCTTGCAACCGCTGCAACCGTGTCTGTCTGTCCCGCATCGGACTTGTCAGCCACAAACGAGCCTGCAGCTGACATGGACATTACCCTTCCATAAATCTTTGTCCGCGAAGCCAAGCCAAAGAAAAGAAAAGAAAAGATGAAACCGTGCACATAACGAGTCAATTAGGTACAATTAAAACAGTGGTTTTCAAACTTTTTCATTCCACCCACATACCACCTTAAGCAAACCCTTACTAATCACAGAGCATTTAGGGATTGCTTAAGGTGGAATGTGAGTGTAGGGGCGTAGTTTGAAAACCACTGGATTAAAACAATGGTTTTCAAATTTCTTTCCAGCCACTACCGCCTTAAGCACAGAGAACCTATGGCAGGAGTTTGCAACCTTTTTTAAAACTCATATTCCTTAAGTATTACCTATGCCATAAGTGCTCTGTGGTTAGTAAGGGATTGCTTAAGGTGGGATGTGAGTGGGAAGGGAAGGTTGAGAACCACTGCTCTGGACCCAATTGTTCCTGAATTTTTTTTTTGAGCAAAATGGTCATTGGTCCATTTCCTTTGGAGTTATGAAACCATGCAAGTCATGAGTCAATTAGGTACAATTAAAACTGTGGTTCACAACCTTTTTTCCCCACTCACATCCCACCTTAAGCAATTACTTATTAATTACAAATCAATTATGGCATAGGGAATACTTAAGGTGGGATGTGAGTTATTTTACAAGAAAGGTTGCCCACCCTTGACCTATTGGCATAGGATTACTTAAAGAGGCATGTGAATGGAAAGAAGTTGTTTGAAAGCCCCTGATTTAAAGGCTTCAAGGTAACAATATATTCTAAAGCAAAAATCAGCACCAAGAATCACAAAGGAGATGTTATGCAACACACAAAATATCAAAGAGTTTAATAAAGGAGAGAAGCATGTACGAAGGTTTAGGGAGGAAGTTCCAAAGCTTAGTCTGAGTGCCTAAGCAATGGAAGCAACAAATGCCCAAGGGCAAAGGTTGAATACAAGTCTGATCAAAAAACAGGAATTAGAAGAACTCAAGTATGGATAGACGACCTCATGAAAATGGGGGAAGTAAACTATTGAGGGATCTAAAGTCGAAGATGACGAATCTAAAACCAAAGGAATGCTTGTCTAGGTGTGAGCCTTGGTCAGTGATTATTGGACAGGCATATAATTGCTGGAGGAAGTCAGCAGTTCATACAGTGTCCGTGGGTAGAAATGGTCAGTCAACGTTTGGGTGTTAACCCTTTATCAAGACTAGGATTACATAAAGGTAATATTACATGTAATTGGCCCAGAGGCAGAAGGTATGAGAGACAGGTAGAGGGAGAAAAGGCAGTGGGGGGGGGGGGGGGGAAAGGATGAGGCAAAGAGTTTTGTACCATTTGTGCCATGTTTATTGGAAATTCGTCTCCATTTGATCAAGCTAATCATAGTTTATAGTCCTATCATTATAGTCTTTATTTACTGATGTCAACGAAATGCATTTCAGTAACAGATTACAATGTATTAACATGAAATAAAATTGGCTAGCTGGTTTTGACCAGGAATGATTGAGTGATTCAATAATTTGATAGTTTAATATTATAGAATTTTAATATGACTGGTCAAAGTTTGTAAATCAAAAATAAATGGCAGATGCTGGAAACGAAAACAAAAAGGAAAAATACCAGAAGCACAAGCAGGTCAAGTAATATCTATGGAAGTAGAAGCAGAGTTAACATTTCAGGTTTTAAAATAATCCTCTGTCAGACCTGGGAATGGGAGAGAGAAAGTTAATTTCAAGTTGCAGGAATGTGAGGATGTTGCTTGGCTTGGCTCAGTTCTTGTCTCCAGGAGATTGGGCCTGCCTTCAATATGAGAGAAATAGGGCACATAATGTGGGCTGACACTCCAGTTCATTACTGAGGGAGGGCTTCATTGTTTGAGCCAAATATTAGCTCCAGGTACAAATCGTTCTTGAACGTAGAACAGTATAAGATAGAATGGCCCTTCAGCGCACAATGTTGTGCTGACCTACATAAATCTACTCCACATCAATCGAACCATCCCCATTCCAGTTTCAATCCAACCTTTCCTAACTTTACAGCCCAAAGCCTTCCATTTCCCTTCAATCCATGTTCCTAGCTAAGATTCTTTTAAATGTCCCATTGCACCAGTATCCACCACCACACCCAGCAAAATACATTCCAAGCACTGCCACTCTCTGTGCAAAACAATTACCTCTGACGTCTCCCCTAAATTTTTCTCCACTCACCTTAAACAGATGTCCTCTGATATTGGCCATTAACACTCTGGGCAAAAGGTACTGGCTCTATCTATGTCTCTCATAATCTTATGCCCCTCTGTTCAGTCGCTTCATACATTAGGATCTTTCTTAGTAAGATATATTCCCCAATCAAGGCAGCATCCTTGTTCATCTCCTCTGCGCCTTTTTTATAAATTTAAATTTAGATGTACAGCACGATAACAGGCCATTTCAGCCCGCGAGTCCATACTGCCCAATTAACCTCCATCCCAGTGTATTTTGAACGATGCAAGGAGTCCCAGGGGAAATTCCACGCAGACATGGAGAGAACATCCAAACTCCTTACAGACAGCATGGGTTTAGAACCCCGGTCCCGATCGCTGGCGCCGTGAAAGCACCAACCACACCAACTGTGCAGCTTTCCATAAAGAGGTGACCAGAATAAAAAAATTGGTCTTTACAACTTTAAGAATACAGTGTAAAATGAACACCAATGGCTGTTTATAGAGCCCCAAGGAGTCCCCAGGATAATATGTCAGTTTGCATGCACTGTAGTGGGCATTGCACAT